>NW_022681462.1:88321081-88627477 GCF_009764315.1 Trachypithecus francoisi
TAGTATTTTCTCGTTTTAGGCAATTATTTAAATGACATCCTGTCTTTTGCAGAGTGAAATGGTAAAGGAGCTGGATGGTCATGTGCTCAAATGTGTGAAAGATCAGAATGGAAACCATGTTGTACAAAAATGTATCGAATGTGTTCAGCCACAGTCACTGCAGTTCATCATTGATGCTTTCAAGGGACAAGTATGTTTGAGTTTTGGCTTATAATTTGTTAGCAGGGCATTATTTTAGAATTTTGAGTATCAACACATTTTTCGTAAGTCACTAGATAATACCCAGCACTTGTATACGAAAATAGGATACAAAACAGTAAATGTACGTTAATTTCTTCCTCTTTCATAGTCAGTAGATAGCTTCATTTTTCTGAAGCTACAAAACAGAAATAAGAATTTTTGTTTTGTTTTGTTTTGTTTTGAGGCGGAGTCTCGCTCTGTCGCCCGGACTGGAGTGCAGTGGCCAGATCTCAGCTCACTGCAAGCTCCGCCTCCCGGGTTTACGCCATTCTCCTGCCTCAGCCTCCTGAGTAGCTGGGACTACAGGCGCCCGCCACCTCGCCCGGCTCGTTTTTTGTATTTTTAGTAGAGATGGGGTTTCACCGTGTTAGCCAGGATGGTCTCGATCTCCTGACCTCGTGATCCGCCCGTCTCGGCCTCCCAAAGTGCTGGGATTACAGGCTTGAGCCACCGCGCCCGGCCAGAAATAAGAGTTTAATCACATTACTTCAAGAAGTAAAAGTAATCACTGTTAGAATTATTTTTTTTTTTATACCCAACGGTGTTTTCAGGTTTACTCAGAGAAGGGAAGGAGGTTTGGAGAAAGACTTAAGACTGTATAATAAGACAGAAAACACATAGCAATTTGTAACTAATAACCTAGTAATTAATATTTCTTAATGCTAAACTACCCTTTCTCTTTTCACCCATTCATTCCCATTGTTACATAAACCCAGGTTCAGGTAAAGTTCTGATTAGATTCCTTTTGATCAAAATATCTTCAGCTCCTAAATGGGATGCTCCCTGTCCCCACTCTCCAGTCTTTGCTAACATGGTGGTAGTCATATTAAATATGAGTTCATCACCCTTCTATTTTACATTACTTTGAGGTGTCAAAAAAAAAGAAATAGTCTGCTTCATAGAACTGTTCAAAAATGTCAGAGAATACAAATTTTAATTCTTCTAATTGTCCTCAGGTATTTGTGCTTTCAACTCATCCTTATGGCTGTAGAGTAATTCAGCGCATCCTAGAGCACTGCACTGCAGAACAGACCTTACCTATCTTAGAAGAACTCCACCAACATACAGAGCAGTTGGTACAGGTATACATTCCCTAATAATTTGAAATGTTTATATATTTTTGGAAATTGTTTTAATTTTTAAAAGAAAAATAGTTTGTTATTAAACACACTATAGAAAGAGTGAGACAAATGCCTGTTGTATTCTCCTAACTATACTACTGGATTTTTAGACAACATGGTTATTAACATGTCTTTAAAGAATAATCGTTCTTAAGGAATGACTTGGGGAAAGTAATTTTTAAATATCTGTCTTAGGATCAGTATGGCAATTATGTTATTCAGCATGTACTGGAACACGGTCGACCTGAAGACAAGAGCAAAATTGTTTCCGAAATCAGAGGAAAGGTTTTAGCCCTGAGTCAACACAAATTTGCCAGGTATTGGGATACTTTGTAATTTCAGGGGTCAATTCTTTCAACTCATTGACTTTTATTAGTTACCACAGAAATACATGTAGAGCGTAGCATTAAAGTATAGTCTTTTTTTTTTTTTTTGGTGTCATTAAAATGCATCTATAGAACATTGCTTTTATTTTTTATTTATTTATTTATTTATTTATTTTTTGAGACGGAGTCTCGATCTTTCGCCCGGCTGGAGTGCAGTGGCCGGATCTCAGCTCACTGCAAGCTCCGCCTCCGGGTTTACGCCATTCTCCTGCCTCAGCCTCCGGAGTAGCTGGGACTACAGGCGCCCGCCACCTCGCCCGGCTAGTTTTTTGTATTTTTAATAGAGACGGGGTTTCACCGTGTTAGCCAGGATGGTCTCGATCTCCTGACCTCGTGATCCGCCCGTCTCGGCCTCCCAAAGTGCTGGGATTACAGGCTTGAGCCACCGCGCCCGGCCGCTTTTATTTTTTTTAAAAAAAGTCTACGTAACAAATTTGTTTTGCCCATGTATGTTCATTTTTGAAATCTGTATTTGGAAAATAATTTTTCCCAACACCAGAAATGCAGATTTATTTAGTACATGTTCTTGAAAACGTCACAGCTTTAATGATCTGGTTTCCATTTTTTGAAGTACAATTTTAAGAGACCCATAATTAAACTTGTGGCTGTCAAAACTATGTAGGTTGTTCCATGATACCAATTTCTGTTATAAAAGTAGTTGGCCAGGTGCAGTGTCTCACACGTGTAAATCCCAGCCAGCACTTTGGGAGATAGAGGCAGGAGGATCACTTGAGCCCAGGAATTTGAGATCATCCTGGGCAACATAGAAGGAAATCCTTTCTCTACAAAAAATTGTCCAGGCATGATGGCACATGCCTGTAGTCTCAGCTGTGAGGGAAACTGAGGTGGGAGAATCACTTGAGCAAGGGAGGTCAAGGCTACAGTAAGCTGTGATAGCGTCACTGCACTCCAGCCTGGGTGACAGAACAAGACCCTATCTCAAAAAAAAAAGAGAACAAAATAAAATAAAAGTAATCATAAGACAAGAGAATCCCATCCTGACTTCCGTTTTATCGTGCATTGGAGAAAATTCTTTCAAAAGTCAAGGAAATTTTGCTGTAAAGAAAAAAATAACAAAGCTTTGTTTATCTGCTTTAATTTTTAGCAATGTAGTAGAAAAGTGTGTTACTCATGCCTCCCGTGCTGAGAGAGCTTTACTGATTGACGAGGTTTGCTGCCAGAATGATGGTCCTCACAGTGCCTTATACACCATGATGAAGGACCAGTATGCCAATTATGTGGTTCAAAAGATGATTGATATGGCTGAACCTGCTCAAAGAAAGATAATCATGCACAAGGTAATAACCACATATAACACTCAGATAACTTTCTTTGTCTTTGTGTTTAGGCTACACATTTAACCTCCTTGGGCTTTCATTTCCTCCTGTATTTTGTAACTGGAGGAAAAAATTAAAATTGATGGATATCCTTTGGCAGATATATTGGTATGGTTTCCATTTTTATTCTTAAGGTTATCACGCCAGGCATGGTGGCTTTTGCCCGTAATTCCAGCAGATTGGGAGGCTGAGGTGACAAGATCACTTGAGTCTAGGAATTCGAGACCAGCCTGAGCAACGTGGCAAGATCCTGCCTCTTAAAAAAAACAAAAAAAAAAAGTTAGACAAGCATCATGGTGCAAGCCTTTAGTCCTAGCTACTCGAGAGCCTGTGGTGGGAGATCGCTTGAGCCCAGGAGTTCAAGACCAGTCTGGGCAACAGACCCCCATCTCTCCAAAAAATTTAAAAATTAGCTGGGTATAATGATAAACATGCCTGTGGTCCCAGCTACTCAGGCAGCTGAGATGGGAGGATGGCCTGAGTCCTGGAGGTTGAGGCTACGGTGGTCTGTGTTCATGCCAGTGCACTCCAGTCTGGGCAACAGAGCAAGACCCTGTCTCAAAAAATAAATCAGTCATTCAAAAGAAATTCTTAAGTAATCATACTCATTTCTAATTTCTTACCTGTTTTACATTGTTCTTTTTGCCTTCATCTTATTTAACTGCACAGTTGCCCCTCAGTAACTGGGGGATTGGATGTAGGACCCACCTACTCCTGTGCCAAAATTCACAGATGCTCAAGTCCCTTATATAAAATGGCATATAGTATTTGCATATAACCTAAACATATCCTCCCATCTCAAGATTACTTATGATACCTAATACAATGTAAGTGCTATGTAAATGGTCATACTGTAATGATAAGTAAAAAATCTGTGTAATACAAACTTTGTCATATTTTTAATATTTTTGATCAGTGGTTGGTTGAATCCACATATGCAGATAGCAGACTACGTTTAATTTGCCATAATACATGGGTTGAACATTGATTTTAACCTAATACATTTTTCTAAGTAGAATTTTGTGTTTATGTTGAGGGGGGTAGCACTAACTCATAATTGTTTCCCTTTAAGCTGTTTCCTCTCTGTATCCTCCTCCTAGAATCTAGTAATTTTTTAAGAAATTAGTAATTGCAGCAGGAATACTTATTGTTATAAAGAACACTGAAAGAAACACTTATTTTGAATACTCTTGATCTTAATGTATTCATTTACAAAACGTGGAGCGAATTACATAACCCCTTTGATCCTCTCCTCATATAGAGAGAAAAATGATATCTTAGGATTCCTTCCATCTATAAAAGTGTTTTGGCCTTCTGATTTTTAAAATTCATTCTTCAACTTGATGTAAGTTTTCCTTTCTTTTTCTTCTGTTCTTTCAAGACAGGGTCTCTGTTGCACAGGCTGGAGTACAGTGGTGTGATCTCGGCTGACTCTAGCCTCAGCCTCCTGGCTCAAGCCATCCTCCCACTTTAGTCTCCGTAGTAACTGAGACTACAGGCATGCACACTCATAGTTCTGTTTATATTTTTTAGAGATGGGGTCTCGCTGTGTTGCCCAGTTTGGTCTCAAACTCCTGGGCTCAGGTGATCCTCCCACCTTATCCTCCCAAAGTACTGGCCTCTAAGTGTCAGGTATACCTATCTTTTAATTCAGTGTTTCTGCTGTAAACTAATGAATATAAAAAATTGCAATCTTATTTTTAACAGCTACATTATTTAACTGGTATCATATTTATTATATTTGGATTATCCCTAATTGTTTAATTGTTATAAGTAGTGCTTTGTACAAAAGTCTTTTTGTAATTGTTTTGGTAGAATAAATTCCTGGATGTGGAATTACTGGGTAACTTGCTATATTTGGGGCCTCTGCCTGTTTCCATGTGACATAGTTAGATGTAGTGTTTTATTCATTGAACAATTTTGAGAACAGATGTTTGGAAGGATTGAGCGGATCACAACTGCTTTTGCAAAAAGTAGCTTTCTTTGGATTTAAATTTTTTTTATTGCAATTATTCCTCTAAATTACCCAAAATTGGGGGTGCTTTTTTAAGAAATCAGAAACTAAAATGACTTACATTTTCTAAACAGATTATTTGTTTTTCAGATTCGACCTCACATTACTACTTTGCGCAAATACACATACGGGAAGCATATACTGGCCAAGTTGGAAAAGTATTATTTGAAGAATAGCCCGGACCTAGGACCTATTGGAGGACCACCAAATGGAATGCTGTAAATTACAGGAGCACGAGAAAGAAGATAATTTAACCATGTGAAAAGAATTTTTTTGTGTGTGAATTATCAAAACACAACTCAACTATGAATCTTCAATTTTTTTTTTAAAGCAAAACTATTTATTGACTTTATTCATCCATTTGTAAATTTTTTAAGGTTCTTGTGTATATTTGGGGGGTGGGGGATGAATTATAAATTATATTCAGCCCTGAGTGGAGACCTATCAGATTGGTTTGCTGGCAAAGCACAGAATGCCTGTATATGATGTAACTGTATCAAAAATAAAAAGCTGTCACATATTTTGTAAATTTTTACCTTGTAAAGTCACAAAAATAGTTTTTAAAGGAAAAAGTACAGTATTCTTTTAATAAACTGGCTCACAGTCTGGTAGGTCTACAACCCCATAGCACAACAGGTTTATAGAGATGTATATAGAATTATAGTCCTTATTTTTTTTCCTTTGCGTGAAACCTTTTATAACAGATTAACAATCAACTGCATAAATATTATTAATATTTTAAAAAGTTAAGTTGTATTTTGATAATTCACAAACTATCATGCAAATAACGAGCAAGTAAGACAAGAATGAAGTGGTTTGAGATGAAAAGAACATTATTTACAGTAGATGTGGTTTTAATACAATTACTGCCCTAAAATGTCGCTGGCAATGTACAGAAATATTGTATATACTTACATATGTCATTGTTGTAAGAGTTAAGAAATACAAAATCATGGTGACACTTCCAATTTAGTGCACTAAATGAAAAGTCACTAACTTTTCAGTTTGGTTTGCAATGAGAAAGAGTGGAAATTTGTATTTTGTTTTGCTTATAGAATTACAGACTTGTTGAGGAAGTGTTGAGCTTTATTTTGCTTTTTCATAGAGGCAGAAAGTAGGAACCAGATAGAGATGAAAAGGGGCCACTGAAAAGTGAATTTGATAGCTCAGCATTTAAGCATGATTACATATTCAGATAGCTCTTTTTGCTTTCTATAAATATATGCATTGTGTGTGTAGTAATAGATGTAAGTTTACACTTTGAAAGGAAATCTTGTTTCAATGTTTATTATAAAAGCCTTGCTAATTTAGTAGTGATGCTTTCCTTGGTTGTACAGGTGTACATTTGTAAACCTTCATGCTGTAAATGGAATTTGTTTTATCTCTTTGGGATACATTTGCATTTTAGTGTACATTTACGTCCCTGCCCTCTTTGACCTGGCAATATAGTGTTGTATAATGTAAATTTATTTCTCCAAATCAGAGTGATTTTTTAAAAATTTTTTATCTTTATATGGTTTCAGAAGTATGAACCAGCTTTCTTTTTATTATTGTGAGATCATTTTGTTTTATAACATAGTTGTTGACTGTTAATATGGACATGCTAGAATTTGGATCACTTTCAATTGAAGTCAGGGTATTGTGCATAATAGAAAGTATTGGACTGAGATATTTGGTTACCATGGAGGCCAATGCTTTTTTCATCTTATTAAATGTGATGTGACTTTTTTCTTTGTACAGAAGAGTACTGTATTTTTGAATAGCCTACTCCCAAGTAAGAGCAAATCTGTATGATAACATTTTTTTCTCTGGACATAAGACATAACAGTAACACGATGTACATTTACAAGCGGCCTTATGTACATTTCCCAACAATCTTTTTAAGGCAAAATTGTGACCATATGTGTATAATTAAAATCGTTTTTAATCCTTTGCCTATGAAAATATTTTGGAAAAAAACTTGCTGTGTATATTCAGTTTCTGAAAGATAAAGAAAGTGCTTTGTATTTTGTTGAAGTCAGTATTTTGTATAAACATTTATGTTGACCCAGTTATGTTTAGTGCTGAAAACTAAAATGAACGTGCTATCTCTGTCAGCTGAATGTGGAAGGAATCTTTTTACTAGAGATCTGCAGAAGAAAAGCAATCTTCTGAGCACAATATGGAATCTAAAGGTTTTATCACTTAGTTATTCATATGATGAACCTAAAAATAATGGCATAAAGTTTGGGGATGCCAGGCATACTTTTTCATGTTTGGTGTTTAGTTATTTTAGTTTTCTAACCCAACATTCCTTGGTGAGGCCATTAAATCCAAACACTTGTCTCCGTTCCTTCTCATGGTCATACTGGGTCATCAGCATGCCCCAGTCACTGCAGCAACGCCTTGGTGTGTGTTTGTTTCATTTTTTTTAAACCCACACAAAGCCACTCTCACTTTTTCCTACATTACCAACCTCAGAGTATTTCAGCCCATGTCGAACTTTTGTTCTCAGTATCAGCCCATGGTTTCAGGATCAAAGCTGTCATGTTGGAGATTGGTAATGGCTTTCCTGTCTTTGTACAGTTGAATTCTTAGTCTTCCTTCATCCTTGCCCTCTGTTGGCACAGGCGTTATCTGCAATTTTAGAAAATGACAAGTAGAGATACTACATTGAGAAACTAAACCCTCCTCCTTGGGGTCCTGATACTCCCGTGTGTCCCAGTGCTGACAACCCAGTCTTCCCAGTACTTTCAGGCCTGCTCTACAAAAATACCTTTCTTGTAGAAATTTTACAGTCTGCCATTTTGGGTGCCCACCCCAATTTTTACCTTTTAGTAAGTTCGCATGAAATTTTGGTAAAATCTGAAAATCACATTTCAGAATAAAGAAACAATTGGGCAGAAACTACCTAGGCTTTACTCTTGAGTGTCTCCTTTTGATAGGGATTGTTTCTGGACCAGTTTGTCTAAGTCCTGGCTCTTATTGGTTCATATGAAATAATGTTAACTTCACTTCTTTGTATATTATGTATAAATTAGAAAATGAAAAATGTGTGAATAACATTGTATGAAATAAACTTGGTCTTGTGTTTTTCTCTAGATAAAATACCCCTCTGTACCTCAGTTATAACTTAAGATTGCCCATTCAGGTTTACTCTGACATGAGGAAAACAATACATTTTTAACACATGGGTGCTATTCTGGAGCCACTGATTCCTCTGATGGTATTTATTCCATCCTTTGATTAGTATTTAGAATCTATAATTGCATACTTCATAGGATAAAACTTTTAGCCTGTTTCCACATGAACTTGAGGAGGCAGTGTTGTCTAAAGGCAAACAAGTTCAGTGTGGATTTAAAGTTTACCTTATTATTTACAAACTTTATGAACTTATCTAAACCTTGAGGCCTTAATCTGTATCAAGGGATAACACAACTCATTAGTGGTAAGAATTGAGAATATACAAAAAGATACCTAGAACCTTTTTTATTTTTTTTTTAATTTTTAGAGATGGAGTCTTGCCGTGTTGGTCAGGTTGGTCTTGAACTTCTGGCCGGCCCCAAGTGGTCTTTTTACTTTGGCCTCCCAAAGTGCTGGGATTACAGGCATGAGCCACTCTCCCTGGCCAAGAACCTTTTTTTTTTTTTTTTTTTTTTTTTTTTTTTTGAGACGGAATCTCACAGTGTTGCCTAGGCTGGAGTGCAGTGGCACGATCTCGGCTCACTGCAACCTCCGCCCCTCGGCTTCAAGCCTCAGCCTCCCGAGTAGCTGAGACTACAGGTGTGCACCACCACACCCACCCAGCTGATTTTTGTATTTTAGTAGAGATGGGGTTTCACTATATTGGCCAGCCTGGTCTTGAGCTCTTGACCTCATAATCCGCCCCACGTGGCCTCCGAAAGTGCTAGGATTATAGGCATGAGCCACCACACCGATCCAGAATGTAACTTTGTTTTTTGGTTTTTTTTTTTGTTTTTTTTGAGACGGAGTCTCGCTCTGTCGCCCAGTCTGGAGTGCAGTGGTGTGATTTTGGCTCACCTCACTGCAAGCTCCACCTCCTGGGAGCTCACGCCATTCTGCCTCAGCCTCATGAGTAGCTGGGACTATAGGCGCCTGCCACCACGCCTGGCTAATTTTTTGTATTTATTAGTAGAGACAGGGTTTCACCGTGTTAGCCAGGATCTCCTGACCTCGTGATCCACCTGCCTCAGCCTCCCAAAGTGCTGGGATTACAGGCGTGAGCCACTGTGCCCGGCCCCAGAACCTAATTCTCAATGAATTGCTTGTTAATACCATTTCTGTTTTTCCCATTCCTTCTACAGCTATAAAAAGGAAAAAAAAAGCCAGAACAATTTGATAGACTTCAAAATGGAAACCTACATAAAGCTAAGTGGGAAAAAGAAATGCCATCATACACATTGTATTTCCTGAAATTTAACTTTGTCTTAGTTTGGGTGTCTTCTGAGCAACCCTCTTGGATTACTGACATACTATCCCACATTGTATTGAAATGTAAAAGGTCTTAACAAGGAAATACTACATGTTCGCACCCTGGCTTACCAACCTAAGGAAAGCGGGTTCCTAGATTCACCTGACTCGTAGTGAACCATATGCCCTTTTGACGACACTCTCCGGAAGATTTTAAAGCGGCAGGGGACAAAGAAACCCCTAAAGGAGCCATATTCACTGTCCACCTTCCCTACCTCACTTAAAAGTATCTAGCTTAACACGCCTGGTAGAATTTGCATGCTCCAGGTCTTTCAGAAAATTTGTCTATGAACAGGGAGCTGAGAAGGGGAGCAGTGCTGAGGCGTCAGGGCTCACCCCTAGGAGGCTGTTCGAAGCACTGCAGTGCAGAGGGAAGGAGGGGGCCAGGACTGGGCTGGACCTTGGTTACTTGTAGGGTCCTATCCTGACTTTCCCACAGAACCTTGTGGCTGAGGATTATGTTTGTTGTTGTTGTTGTTTTGTTTTTTGACAAGATCTGGCTCTCGCCCAGACTGGAGTGCAGTGGTGCCATCACTGCTCACTGAAGCCTCAACCTCCCAGGTTCAAACAAGTTTCCCATCTCCGCCTCCCGAGTAGCTGGGACCACAGGCTCATGCCACAATACCCAGCTACTTTTTGTATTTTCTGTAGAGATGGGGGTCCCTCTGTGTTGCCCAGGCTGATCTCGAACTCCTGCTCAAGCAATCCACCTGCCTCGGCCTCCCAAAGTGCTGGGATTACAGGCATGAGCCAACGTGCCTGGCCAACTCTTAAGACAATATAGGACAAGACAGCCCAGGATAGCTCCTGTAGGCAGTTTCTCCAGTTTCTGCTATGTTCCATTCATAGAACTTTTTAAAGAGCACAAAAATCATAACTGTATGGATTAATTTTCACAAATAAATACTCATGAATCCAGGATTTAGATCAAGAACCAGAACATTACCAGCACCCAGAAACCTTCCCGCGCCCTCTTCCACTGAGTGGCCCTTTCAACCGTTACAAAGCCAGAGAGCACAAGTCCTGGGCCCTGTGACTTTGGTGAGCGACGCCCTGGACCGATCAGAAAGACCCAGTGACTTGGGAAAACGCTCTTCTTACCGATAAACTTGAAGAAACTCATGACTGTGGCTCTGGCACCACCTCGGCAGAAGCGGAAGTGCCATAGAAATTTTAAAACATGTATTTACCAAGAACTAAAACCAGGTGAAATAGTCTTGTACTTGGTAGTTTACGGGAAAGAAATAGGCTGGACTAAAATGGATTCAAATGTCAGAGCTCTTTTGGAATTTTCCAGTTTTTACCAGAAAACCCAACAACAGAAAGATGGATGCAAACTTTCTAGGGCATCAGGAGGTAATGATTCAGAGTTTGGGCTCCAGAATTAGACTGTCCAGGTGCCAAACACTAGCTTCATATCTAGTAGGTAAGTGGTTTCATCTTTTAAGCCTTAGTTTCCTTGCGTAAGTCAAGGAAATGGTGACCTGCCGAGATTGTAAGGATTAAAAAGAATAGATGTAAAGTGCCATGGCAGGTACTCGGTACACATTAGCTACTAAAGCAACCCCTGCTCACCACTTAGTTAAAATAAGTTTTCATTTTCAAAATTTGGTTACATGCAGCCTCAAAACATGGTTTGGAGATAATTCATGTTTCTGCAAATGAGCAAAACTCTTGACTCAAGTTGCAGATAAATCATTAAGTCATATGTAGATTTGCCCTGATGTATACAAGCTGCCAGGATGGAGAGAAGAGCAAGGAAATCAAACACATTGTGATGGGAAATCTCGGTATATCTCTCACAAACATACACAAAAGCATATTAGAGACCTAGAAGCTGCTGAGGTTTTATGGAAGTCAGAGTGTCGGGACCATCAACTGATCTCTGCCATTTCTCATCCCATCCCTTGCATGATTTTCACCAGTTTGGAAGCCTCTTGATGCTATGGTTATGCTTCAGCAAAAGAACGGGCCTGTAAAGAAGTCAATTATTTGCTGAGTGTTTGGTTTAAAGACCTACCTCCAGGCCGGGCACGGTGGCTCACACCTGTAATCCCAGCACTTTGGGAGGCTGAGTTGGGCAGATCACCTGAGGTCAGGAGTTCGACATCAGCCTGGCCAACATGATGAAACCCCGTCTTTATTAAAAATACAAAAAATTAGTTTGGGCACGGTGGCTCGCGCCTGTAATCCCAGCACTTTGGGAGGCCAAGACAGGCGGATCACCTGAGGTCGGGAGTTCGAGATCAACCTGATCAACATGGAGAAATCCCATCTCTGCTAAAAACACACAAAAAAATAGCCGGGCATGGTGGCACATGCCTGTAATCCCAGCTACTCAGGCGGCTGAGGCAGGGGACTCACTTGAACCCAGGAGAAAGAGGTGGTGGTGGACTGAAATCGAGCTATTGCACTGCAGCCTTAGCAACAAGAGTGAAACTCCATCTCAAAAAAAAAAAAAAAAAAAATTCAGCTGGGCATGGTGGCAGGTGCCTGTAATCCCAGCTACTCAGGAGGCTGAGGGAGGAGAATCACTTGAACCTGGGAAGTGGAGGTTGCAGTAAGCCAAGATCATACCACTGCCCTCCAGCCTGGGCAACAGAGTGAGACTCCATCTCAAATAAATAAATAAATAAATAAATAATAAATAAATAGCTATGTCCAGTTATTTATAAACGTCTGCTTTGTTTGAGAGTTGAGCCATAGTTGTAGCCAAGTGAGGAAGAGCCCTGCATAAGGGTCCATCCAATTGATGCATCAAGTTTGAAGGAAGCCACAGTAACACTCCTTAATAAAGCTCTGCCAACTTGGCTTATAGAAAGGAAGGCATTGAACTGAGAAAGATTTGCCTGTTAGCTCTCCAAACCTTTTCCTCTCAACCTTGCCTGGACAACAGTTAGGATGATGGAAGCTTCCTCAAAGCAATAGGTGTTTAGAAATCAGAAACAAGGGTCTCACCCAACTCTACACAAAGCACATGTTTTCACCCTCATAGTCAGAAGATATGGGATGTTGGCCAATAATTACTTATGAACACAGCCATCTATGATCCTGAGGGAAGTCAAAAGCTGCTTGAGAAGATCATGTGTGACTTCCCTCAGCACACATTTTGGTGTCCATGCACTTGGGCAGAAGCCTTCCACCCAGTTCAGGATCGTATCTTTTCTGTGTAAACAGCATGTAGCTCATGGTCAGACACAGGTTATGGAGGGAATGCTGAAGAGTGGAGGAAAATCCACCACAAATCATTCCATGATCAAATAGGACCATATGGAGAACATTCAGTCTTTTGTATTGTTTTGTTTTTTGAGACAGGGTCTCACTCTGTCACCCAGGCTGGAAAGCGGTGGTGCAATCACAGCTCACTGCAGCCTCAACCTCCCAGGCTCAAGTAATCTTCCCACCTCAGCCTCCGGAGTAGCTGGGACAATAGGCATGTACCACCGTGCCCAGCTCATTTTATAATTTCTTGGTAAAGACAGAGTCTTGTCATATTGCCTGAACTGGCCTCAAAACCCCAGACTCGAGTGATCCTCCTGCCTCAGCATCCCAGAGTGCTGAAATCATAGGTATGAGCCACTGCATCTGGCCGGTCTTACCTATGTTTTGAGAAGGCACAAGGCCCCGGTGGGGGCGAAAAAAAAGTAATTCCTATCTCAAAGCCTTTAAATCTAGGCAGGAATCAAGATTTCAAAACTAATCAGTGCCTTGGGCTTGGAAGGGAAAGGTAAAATGAAGAGGATGAGGGGATGGCTTTGGGGGATGGAGGGCAAGGCGGGTGCAGCAGCCAGTGCTGCTCATAGTCTTATTTATTGAGCAACTACTTTGTGTCAGGTTTCATTTTTTGTTTATTTGTTTTGAGATGGAGTCTTGCTCTGCCACCCAGGCTAGAGTGCAGAGTGCAGTGGCACAATCTCAGCTCACTGCAACCTCTGCCTCCCAGGTTCAAGCAAAATTCTCGTGCCTCAGTCTCCCAAGTACCTGGGATTACAGGTATGGCCCACCATGCCCACCTAAGCCTAATTTTTGTATTTTTCATAGAGATGGGGTTTCATGTTGGCCAGGCTGGTCTTGAACTCCTGACCTCAAGTGATCTGCCCACCTCGGCCTCCCAAAGTGCTGATATTACAGGCATGAGCCACCATGCCCAGCCAGTGTCAGGTATTCTTGATGCTGAGGATACAGCCCTCAAGAAGCGCACACCCCAGTGGAGGGAGAAACAAAATGAGATTCTGGATACAAGCAGTGCTTCGGTTAACAATAGGGGCCATCACAGATTCTTGAGCAGGGGAGTGACAAGTGCAGTGGTGTGGAGGACCCAGCACAGGCTGGCAGAGCAGCAGTAGAGAGGGACTGGAGGCAGAGGAGTTAGCAGTGCCAGTTACAGAGCTGAGGGGTTCCCCCTAACAAGTGCGGAGTCCCACTTTTTCTTGCTTTATTCCCACCCCTGGCCTTTTATGGCAGGAAGCCTTGGAAAGCTGGGTCACACCTGGTGGGCCCCTTCCTATGGCAGGAATGAGGACGAAAGCACGAGTATGGGCTCGCCCTGGAGAAGAGGAGGGGTGTCTGGGAGTCTTCTTCTGCCCTGCTCCTTCCAAAGTCAGTTCTGGTCTGAGCACTGGAGTCTGGGCTTGGAGGTGCCGGCACCTGTGAGCACAGGAGGGAGGGAGTCACCCCCCCTCCGAGTCTGGAAGGGTGACAGCTTCGTCTATATTCCAATACCCACCCTATTCTAGAGTAGGGCGGAAAACTAGAGAAGGGACCTGGAAGATAAAGCTGGCGCAGGAAGAGGCAGCTGTAGACACAAGGGCAGCCTCCAGGTGACCTAGAGCCCTCCCCACGGACCCAAGTCTGGCTCACGGGACAGGGTAGCAAGGGCCTGGGGGCGGCCTCAGAAAGCTGCAAACCTCGCTGGGCGCGGTGCTGATCCCAGCACTTTGGAAGGCCGGGGCGGAGGCTCGCTTGAGTCCAGGAGTTCGAGGTCAGCCTGGGAAGCATGGTGAGACACCCCCTTCCCTATAAAAAAATAAAAATAATTTTTAAAAAGAAAGCAGTTGACCCTCTTGGGTGACACCCTCAAGCCACCCCGCCCTTTCCCCACCCGGGCTTCAGTTTGCTCATCGGCGCCTAACCCAGCAGGGCTGTTGCGAAGCTGCCTGGGAGACACCAAGAGGGACCCCGCCCCACCTGCCGAGAGCGCCCCCTGGTGGCCCGGCCCTCCCCTGCGCCGCAGGTACCGGGGCCCTTCCCAGTCCAGGCGTGGCGGACACTGGGGGATTCGTCCAGATCCAGAATTTTCTTCGTCTAAATTTCTTGGAGTTGATCTTTCTAAACGGGATTGCTCAGACACACCCTGCCTTCTCGAACAAGGAAAGAACCCTATCCATCCCACTCAACTGCCATGTACGACCGCCTGCAGCCTCATTAGAGGGCACATCCCATCACATCCTATCACCGTGGAGCCCACTAAGGCCCCAGTCCTGACATCCTGCAGCCTGGAATCCCACATCTCCAGTCACGTGGCCACTGGCCCCCTTTCCCCAAACATGTCCGGAACCGAACCCATCTTCTTGCACCAAACCTGCTTTGGTTTTCCTCTTCCCTTCCTGAACAAGTCGGCCCTAAAGCCACAGGTGGGGCGATAAATTTTTTAGTATAACTATATCCCAAACATTGCATAGGACATAATTATACATTTTATACTAAAAAAAAAAAAAAAAAAAAAAAAAGGTGTTCACCTGAAATTCAAATTTAACTGGGCATTCTGTTTTTATTTGCTAAATCCGACAACCCTACTGCCCCCGTCTCTGGCCAGCCAGTTCCTCCCGGTCTCCTGTGGCCAGCCCTGGAGCTTCCCTAGACAGATTCCAGGGACAGCTCCTCCAGGCACAAGGTCGCAATTGCGGTGATGGCTAATTATTGCAATGGCTTGTTTTCTTACGTTTCGCCACCCACACTGGGACTTGTTAGAAGGCCAGACTGCGTGTTTCTCTCTCTTTACCCCAAAGCCTGAAGTTAGGTGCTTAGGAAATGCTTACCACTGTAAAGCCAGTAGGAAGTAAGCGCGTTTTTCTGTTTTGTTTTGTTTGTTGTTTGTTGTTGTTATTTTATTTTTTATTTATTTATTTATTTATTTTTGTTGAGGCGGAGTCTCGCTCTGTCGCCCGGACTGGAGTGCAGTGGCCAGATCTCAGCTCACTGCAAGCTCCGCCTCCTGGGTTTACGCCATTCTCCTGCCTCAGCCTCCTCAGTAGCTGGGACTACAGGCGCCCGCCACCTCGCCTGGCTAGTTTTTGTATTTTTAGTAGAGATGGGGTTTCACCGTGTTAGCCAGGATGGTCTCGATCTCCTGACCTCGTGATCCGCCCGTCTTGGCCTCCCAAAGTGCTGGGATTACAGGCTTGAGCCACCGCGCCCGGCCTGTTGTTGTTATTTTAGAGATGGAGTCTCGCTTTGTTGCCCAGGCTGGAGTATAGTGGTGCGATCTCAGCTCACTGCAACCTCCACATCCCAGGTTCGAGTGATTCTCCTGCTTCAGCCTCCTGAGTAGCTGGGATTACACGTGCATGCCACCACGCCTGGCTAATTTTTGTGTTTTTAGTAGAGATGGGGTGTCACCATGTTGGTCAGGCTGGTCTCGAACTCCTGGCCTTGTGATCCGCCTGCCTCGGCCTCCCAAAGTGCTGGGATTACAGGCGTGAGCCACCGTGCCCGACCTCTAAGCGCATTTTTAAAAGCGGTGTCTCTCGGTGAAGAGCTGTCATACAATGGTGCTCTCAGGGATCTGTGGGCCGCTGTACCCAGAGGCCTACACGCCCAAGTTCTCTGAGTTACTTTTGAAAACCATTATACTTGAGCTAGTTTGCCCGTGGGTGTGTGAAGGGAGACAGTCAGTGTGGAGGCCACAGGGTACTCACCACGCCACGATGAGCAGCACCTTAGCTAAGATCGTGGAGATAAAAGCCAAGATGACTTGGACTCAAAAGAACAAGGCCACAGCACACCACCTAGGGCTGCTTAAGGCTCATCTTGCTAAGCTTCATCGAGAACTCATTACTCTAAAGGGTGGTGGTGGTGGAGGTCCAGGAGAAGGTTTTGATGTGGCCAAGACAGGTGATGCTCGAACTGGATTTGCTGGTTTTCCATCTGTGGGGAAGTTGACACTGCTTAGTAATCTGGCAGGGGTATATTCTGAGGTGGCAGCCTGTGAATTCACTACTCTGACCACTGTGCCTGGTGTCATCAGACACAAAGGTGCCAAGATCCAGCTCCTGGATCTCCCAGGTATCATTAAAGGTGCCAAGGATGGGAAAGGTAGAGGTCAAGTCATTGCAGTGGCCCTAACCTGTAACTTGATCCTGATTGTTCTGGATGTCCTGAAACCTTTGGGATGTAAGAAGATAAATGAAAATGAACTGGAAGGCTTTGGCGTTCGCTTGAACAGCAAACCCTCCAACATTGGCTTTAAGAAGAAGGACAAGGGAGGCATTAATCTCACAGCCACTTGCCTGCAGAGTGAGCTGGATGCTGAAACTGTGAAGAGCATTCTGGCCGAATACAAGATTCATAATGCCAATGTGACTCTACGTAGTGATGCTACAGCTGATGACCTCATTGATGTGGTGGAAGGAAACAGTTTATATCCCCTGTATCTATGTGTTAAATAAGATTGACCGAATCTCTATTAAGGAATTGGATATATCGGCCGGGCGCGGTGGCTCAAGCCTGTAATCCCAGCACTTTGGGAGGCCGAGACGGGCGGATCACGAGGTCAGGAGATCGAGACCATCCTGGCTAATATGGTGAAACCCCGTCTCTACTAAAAAATACAAAAAACTAGCCGGGCGACGAGGCGGGCGCCTGTAGTTAACCCTAACCCAGCTACTCGGGAGGCTGAGACAGGAGAATGGCGTGAACCCGGGAGGCGGAGCTTGCAGTGAGCTGAGAGCCGGCCACTGCACTCCAGCCTGGGCGGCAGAGCAAGACTCCGTCTCAAAAAAAAAAAAAAAAAAGGAATTGGATATATCATCTATAAGGTGCCTCACTGTGTACCCATCTCTGCCCATCGCCGCTGGAATTTTGATGACATATTAGAAAAGATCTGGGACTATCTGAAACTAATGAGAATTTACACCAAACCCAAAGGCCAATTACCAGATTACACATCCCCAGTGGTGCTTCCTTGCTCCAGGACCACAGTGGAGGATTTCTGCATGAAGATTCACAAAAATCTTATCAAAGAATTTAAATATGCTCTGGTCTGGTGTCTCTCTGTGAAACACAATCCTCAGAAAGCAGGTAAGGACCATACATTGGAGGACGAGGATGTCATTCAAATCGTGAAGAAGTGAAACCTTTTCCTTTTCCCATCTGCCGGACGAACCACAACAGCCTTCCCCATGACCAAGCGCCCTATCCCAGTTCTTTCTGGGTTTGGCAGACACTGGATCAGAATCCAGGGGAGGGAGATGGAGGCACCCAAACTGGAACTTCATTTGTCTTACCTTGGTGTCACCTTGTATGTCGAACTGCATAAAAGACCTGGTAGGCTGGTCAGCTACATGCAAAAACAAAACAAAACAAAACAAACAAACAAACAAAAAAACATTATACTTGAGCTAATTCTTATAGTAAAAAAATTTCCCAACAATCAAAAGCAAACAAAATAAAACCAAACAACAAGCTTCCCCCCTTTGTCTCTGTCCTTCAATTTCATCCTCCTCCCAAGAGTTAATCGTCAAGTACACAAATTCCAAATATTTTTCTTTGTATTAGGCCATAATGAAAAGCCTAATAAACGCAAAAAGCTGAAATCATACAGGACACATTCACTGAATAGAATGCAATTTAATTAGAAAGGGAGGGCAAAAACTATTTTAGAAACAGAAATATATTTATTAATAAAGCATATATCTTCAAAATAGAAATACATTTGTTACTAGAAATATATCTTAGAAAAAAAAATGTTTTGAGACAAAGTCTTGCTATGTTTCCAGGCTGGTCTTGAACTCCTGGCCTCAAACAATCCTCCTACCTAGGCCTTCCAAAGTATTGGGATTACAGGCATGAGCCATCATGCCCAGTCTAGAAATTTTTTAAAATACTCTTCTTAATAATTCCTCATTTAAAGAGCTAATCTAATCTGGAACAAACTACTATGGGTTAATTTCCAAATTAATGGTAATGACAGACTTATATATAAAAACCTGGGGATTCAGGCCAAAGGTTATTTAAAGAAAATGTTTAGTCAAGAAAATCTGGAGATAAATGAACTCAAGAAGCTAGTAAAATAATAATCAAAAAAATTACAAAGAAAGCAGAAGGAAGGAATTAATAACAAACTCACACACACAGTCACAAAAATTTGATCAGTTAAAAATAATGAATTAGACGTGCTTTTGGAAAATTTGAATTTAACAAAAAAGATGAAAGACACAAACAGTAAGAGGATATAAAATTGTGATTTTTAATTATAAGAGAATTTATATTAAAAGTCTACTTACACACTAAAAATCAAATGAAATAAATAATTTTCTTTCCTTTTTTTTTTTTTTTTTGAGACAGAGTCTCACTCTCTCACCCAAGCTGGAGTGCAGTGGTATGATCACCATCACAGTTCACTGCAAACTCAGCCTCCCAGGCTCAAGTTATCCTCCCACCTCAGTCTCCCAAGTAGCTAGGACCACAGGTGTGCCCCACCACACCCAGCTAATTTTTAGTATTTTTTTGTAGAGATGAGTTTTCACCACATTGCCTAGGGTGGTCTCAAATTTCTGAGCTCAAGCGATCCTCCTGCCTCTGCCTTTCAAAGTGCTGGGATTACAGGTGTAAGCCTCTGCACCCAGTCCAAAATAAATACTTTTCTAGGGAAATATATAGTTCCAAAATTGATTCAAGAAGACTGGAAAACTTGACTGGATCAATAACCATTAAAGAAATTAAGGAAGTAGTAAACAAACAAACAAAACCAGAGGTATCATGTTTCCTGATTTCAAAACTTATTAGAAAACTACAGTATCCCAGCACTTTGGGAGGCCGAGACGGGCGGATCACGAGGTCAGGAGATCGAGACTATCCTGGCTAACATGGTGAAACCCTGTTTCAACTAAAAAATACAAAAAACTAGCCGGGCGAGGTGGCGGGCGCCTGTAGTCCCAGCTACTTGGGAGGCTGAGGCAGGAGAATGGCGTAAACCTGGGAGGCGGAGCTTGCAGTGAGCTGAGATCCGGCCACTGCACTCCAGCCTGGGCGATAGAGCGAGACTCCGTCTCAAAAAAAAAAAAAGAAAAGAAAACTACAGTAATCCAAATAGTGTGGTACTGGCATAAAGACAGACATACAAACTGAAGGAAGAGAATAGACAGCCCAGGGATAGACCCTCGCATATATGGTCAAGTGATCTTCCACAAGGGTGCCAAGACCGTTTGATGAGGAAACAACAGTCGTTGCAACAAATGATGCAAAAGTTGGTCCCTTACCTTATATCATATACCAAAGTAACTAAAAATGGATGAAGATCTAAATGTAAGACTGAAAACCGTGAAACTGTATAAGAAAATGTAGGGGAAGCTACATGATGCTGGATTTGCAGTGATTTTTGGCTACGACAGCAAAAACACATGCAAAAGCAAAACTAAATAAATGAGACTACATCAAACTTTAAAATGTCTGTGCACCAAAGGAAACAATCAACAAAGTGGAGAGGCAATCAATCTATAGACTGGGAGAAAATATTTGCAAATATGTAAATAATAAAGGGTTAATATTCAGAATACATAGACCCCAACAACTCAACAACAAAAAATGGACAAAGGACCTAAATAGACATTTCTCCAAAGATGATATATAAATGGCCAAGAAGAATGTGAAAGATGCTCAACGTCATCATTCATCATCACGGAAATGCAAATCAAAACCACAATGAGATATCATTTCACACCCATTGAGACAGCTACTAAAAGAAAAAAAAAAAAAAACAGAAAATAACAAATGTTGGTGAAGCCTCTGTGGAAAAAACAGTATGGTGCATCCTTGAAAAATTAAAAATAGAATTACCATATGATTCAGCAATCCCACTTCTTGAAATACATCCAAAGGAATTGAAAGCAGGATCATATTAAAATAGTCAATAGCTAGTGGTGTGTGTTTACATACAATGAAATTTTAATCAGCCTTGAAAAGAAAGGGTACATGCCACAGCATGGAGGAAACTTGAGGACATTGCACTCAATGAAATAAGCCAGCCACAAAAAGACAAATACTGTATTTCCCCAAATGAGTTGAAAACTATGTCCATAAAGAAATTGTGTAAGAATGTTTATATCAGCTTTATTCATAATCGTTAAACATTCAGAACAAACCAAGATATCCTTCAGAAATAGATGAACTGGCACATCCATGCAACACAATATTGTTCAGCAAGAAAAGGGAATGTGCTATCAAGCCATGAAAAGACCTGGAGGAACCCTAACTCCACATTACTAGGTGAAAGAAGGCTGCATACTGTGTGTTTGCAGCTGTTCGACACTCTGGAAAAGGCAAAACTATAAAGACAGTAAAAAGATCAGTGGTTGTCAGGGGTTGAGAGGAGGGAGGAATGAGTAGGAGGAGCACAAGGAATGTTTTGGGCTGTGAAAAAGACTCTGTAGGCTACTGTAATGGTGGAGACATATCATTATGCATTTGTCAAAACCCATAGAGTGTACACCATCAAGAGTGAAGTCTGATGTGAACGAGGGACCTTAGTGAATGACAGTATGTCAGTACTGGTTTGTCAGTTGTAACAGATGTATCATATCAATGCAACAGGTTAACCACAGGAGAAATCCTGTGTGGCGGGGTGCGGAGAGGTCAATGGGAACTCCCTGTACTTATGACTCAATTTTTCTGTAAAACTAAAATTACTCTTTAAAAAAAGTCTGTTAATTTAGGAAAGAAGGAGGGAGGGAAGGAAAGAAGTAAGAAAGGAAGGGAGGAAGGGAGGGAGGGAAGAAAGAAGGGTGGGAAGGAAGGAAGGGAAAGAAGGAAGGAGGGTAGGAAGGGAGGGAGGGAGGGAGGGAGGAAAGAGAGAAAGAAGACAGGAAGAAAGGAAGAGGGAGCCTCTTCTTACACTGGGCCTGGCTCCTGGTGGGCTCTTGCCAGGTGTGAATCCCCACCCAGCCTCCGTCCCGGACACTGGTCCTTTCTCCCCTCCAGCCTATGGCTCACTTCCTCAGGTGTGTAATCAGGCCTCTCGCTTGCCTCGGGCAACATTCCCACTCCTTAGCTTGGCAGTTGAGGCCTTCACCAGCTGCCCCAGCTTCCGGTCAGCCCCACCCATTGCCACTCCCTTCAGCCCCTGCCCTGAGCATTTAGGGAACACCATTACTCAGCGGTGCACAGATGGCCCTGGCCCTTTCAGGGCCTCAGCTGGCCAAGTCCTCCTCTAGCTGGAGCAGCCCTTCCCACTTGCTCCTCTGACTGACAAACTGCTACTCAGCAGGCAGGTTTCTGCCTGGACATCAACTCCTCCAGGAAGCCTTCCCTGAACTCCTCCCTGCAACCCAGGACTGGGGCCCCTGGCTCCTGAACTATCTCGTCATAGGACTCAAAGATTGCAGTTGCCCCAGGGCAGGGCCCTGCCTTGGACACCATGCACTCCCAGGCCCTGGCTGCGGGTGGGCGCTCGCTGCAATATAAGAGCATCCAAAGGACCACGGAAACAGCGTTTGGGGAGAGCAGTGTAGCAGCAGTCTCAGAATCTCCTCCAAGGCAGCCAGGCCACTTCTGTCCTAAGAAAGGTTTGTCAGCTGTGGGACGGAGTCCATGTGAGGATGTTCAATAGTGTTGTCTGTGACAGCAAAGCCTTTAAAAGTGGCACCCATCAGAAGGGGAATGCTTAAATAAATCAAAGTATAGCCAAACCAGAGAATCCCAAGCAGCCACTAACAAGATTGAGTCTTATCTATAGATACTGACATTTCTTTTTTTCCTTTTTTTTCTTTTTCTTCTTCTTTTTTTTTTTTTTTTTTTTTTTGAGACGGAGTCTCGCTCTGTCACCCAGGCTGGAGTGCTGTGACCGGATCTCAGCTCACTGCAAGCTCCACCTCCTGGGTTCACGCCATTCTCCTGCCTCAGCCTCCCGGGTAGCTGGGACTACAGGCGCCGCCACCTCGCCCGGCTAGTTTTTTGTAGTTTTTAGCGGAGACGGGGTTTCACCGTGTTAGCCAGGATGGTCTCGATCTCCTGACCTCGTGATCCGCCCGTCTCGGCCTCCCAAAGTGCTGAGATTACAGGCTTGAGCCACTGCGCCCGGCCTCTTCTTTTTTTGAGATGGAGTCTCGCTCCATTGCCTAGGCTGGAGTGCAATGGCATGATCTCAGCTCACTGCAACCTCCGCTTCCTAGGTTCAAGCGATTCTCCTGCCTCAGCCTCCTGAGTAGCTGGGATGACAGGCATGTGCCACCACATCTGGCTAATATTTTTTTGAGATAGGGTCTCTCTCTGTCACCCAGGATGGAGTGCATGGTGCAATCTCAGCTCACGGCAACCTCCGCCTCCTGGTTCAAGTGATTCTCATGCCTCAGCCTCCCAAGTAGCTGGGATTTCAGGTGCCTGCCATGATGCCTGGCTATTTTTGTATTTTTAGTAGAGACAGGGTTTCACCATATTGGTCAGGCTGGTCTTGAACTCCTGACCTCAAGTGATCCACCCACCTTGGCCTCCCAAAGTGCTGGGATTACAGGCATGAGCCACTGTGTCCAGCCAATATTTTATATTTTCAGTAGAGGCAGGGTCTCACCATTTGGGTCAGGCTGGTCTTGAACTCCTGACCTCAGGTGATCCACCAACCTCAGCCTCCCAAAGTGCTGGGATTATAGGCATGAGCCACCAGATACTGACATTTCTAAGATATATTGTTAGGTCAAAAGGCAAGTGGCAGAAAATGCTAAACAACACATACACACACTCGTGTATCTGTATAAGTATCATTTATTCAGGCAAATGCATAGGAAAAGTTCTGAATACACCCACACCAAACTGTGAAGAGGAGTGGAGAGGAAAATAAGGAGAAGAGAAGTGGGGAGGGGTTACTTCCTCCTCCATATGCCACTGTATTGTTAAATTTTTATAGCCTGAATGTGTTCATGTATTTGTTGTATTTTTTTTTAATGAGATAAATCTATATATGTTGATTTGGAAATATACCCAATATACATTGTTAACATAAATGTTAACACACATGCAATTGTGTATACATGGAAAACAATCTGGAAGAATCTGTAACAAAATTTTACCAGGGGTTACTCCTGAGGAGCAGGGAAGGGACAGGAACTTTCAAGATTTATGTTACATGCTTTGGTGCTGTTTGGATTTGTTATGACAAGCAAATACTAATTTTTTTTTTTTTTTTTTGAGATGGAGTCTCGCACTGTCACTGGGCTGGAGTGCAGTGGCGAGATCTTGGCTCACTGCAACCTCTGCCTACTGGGTTCAAGCGATTCTCCTGCCTCCGCCTCCCCAGTAGCTGGGATTACAGGTGCCTGCCACCACACCCGGCTAATTTTTTGTATTTTTAGTAGAGATGGGGTTTCACTATGTTGGCCAGGCTCGTCTCAAACCCCTGACCTCAGGTGATCCACCCGCTTCGGCCTCCCAAAATGCTGGGATTACAGGCATGAGACACCACGCCTGGCCTAATTTTATTCTTAAAACAACAATAAAACCTATTTTTTAAGGAAAGTTTGGATGAATGAATAAATTGATAGCTGAATGGATGAATGAGATGAGGAAATTAGGAGACTCTCTGGCGGACAGCTCAGGCTTTCACCCCTAGCTTGTCTCCTCAGCAAAGAGGGCTTGTGCAGAGGAGATGACAGTGGCCCAGGCCCTCCTGGCCAGAACAGGAAAAGTGCAGGAAAGGTGCCTTCTTATTAGAGAGGGCCCCCATCACCCATGGGTGCAGGACCCCCACCCAGTGCTAGCGTTCCCAGCCTTCCAGGACCCTACTCATCCAACCTTCCCAACATAAGCCCCAAGACTGGTTCCCAGTAAAACATGGCACTTTCCAGCCTCTCCTGCCTTGTCCACGCTATGTGCCCTCTGCTGGGGGACACCCTTCCATTTCTTCTACGTGGATAAGCCATGCTTGTCCTCAGATGCATCTACCTTCTCAGGTGCCCTCCCCTGAACTCACCTGGCTCCTCTAGCGCTCAGTCTCTTGAATGAGGGTCTGTCTTCCATCTCAGACAGGAAGTGGAATCCTTAGTGCAAAGGTCACCTTACCCAGCATCCCCATTGAAAGAGCTTCCTTTTCAGCTCTACCAACACTTCACACTGTGGGATTTCAGAAGAAAGATGGCAAATCCGGTACTCCATGGCAGCTCACAGGGCTCTGTGTCAACAAGTGTTTTTCCCAATGAGGGCACAGTGTGTGTGCCAGGGGACTGGTGGCCAGCGTGCAGACACACAGCAACACTGAGGTCCCAGCAGAGAGCTCCAGGTACCACAGGGTGGTCTCCGGAGATGATCAGATGGCAAGGTGAGGTCTGGGGAAAACGAGCTGTGTCCATTAAAGAAGGTCCCTTCCAATCTCTGTAGAGGTTGGCTACGATCTTGAAACTGGGGGCTGATTCCAGAAGCAGTAATAGCAGCAATAGCTGAAAATTTATGAAATACTGAGTGCCAGGCACTAATAAGCCCTTTACACGTTGTCTCATTTCACCCCTGTAACAACTGTGTGAGGAATGTACTGAGATTATACCTATTTTACAGGTAAAGAAACTGAGGCATGGCTGGGAGCGGTGGCTCACACCTGTAATCCCAGCACTTTGGGAAGCCGAGGCGAGCGGATCGCCTGAGGTCAGGAGGTCAAGACCAGCCTGACCAACATGGTGAAACCTCATCTCTACTAAAAGCACAAAAATTAGCCAGGCGTGGTGGCAGGTGCCTGTAATTCCAGCTACTCAGGAGGCTGAGGCAGGAGAATTGCTTGAACCTGGGAGGTAGAGGTTGCAGTGAGCTGAGATCATGCCATTGCTCTCCAATGGAGAGAGAGAGAGAGAGAGAAAGAGAGAGAAAGGAAGGAACGAACTGAGGCTTAGAGAGGTTGTATGACTTGTCCAGAGTTCAAATCCAAATCCAGGTGGTTTGATGTTAGAGTGGACACACTCAACCGCTGTGCTAGGGCTCTGGAACTCAGATCCCCGCAGGGCCCAGCAAGCAGTGGACGAGCTAGAAACATACGCACTGTGACCGTGGCTTCCGCTGGTCTTTGCTTTGACTGGATGTGGGTCCAGCATATGCCAGCTCTTCTGATTCAGCTAGAAAAGTCAGAAATCTTTTTTTTTTTTTTTTTTTGAGATGGAGTTTCGCTCTTGTCGCCCAGGCTGGCGTGCAATGGTGCAATCTCGGCTCACTGCAACCTCCGCCTCCTGGGTTCAGGTGGTTCTCCTGCCTCAGCCTCCCAGGTAGTTGGGATTACAATCTCCTGCCACTACGCCTGGCTAATTTTTGCATTTTTAGTAGAGACGGGGTTTCACCATGTTGGCTAGGCTGGTGTCAAACTTTTGACCTTAGGTGATCCCTCTGCCTTGACCTCCCAAAGTGGTGGGATTACAGGCGTGAGCCACCATGCCTGGCCGAAAAGTCAGAAATCTTGATTCTTACATGCAATTCTCCAATGGAAATCTCCTTTTTAAAATAGTGTAGGCTGGGTGCCAGCACTTTAGGAGGCCAAGGCAGGCAGATCACCTGAGGTTAGGAGTTCAAGACCAGCCTGGCCAACATGATAAAACCCCATCTCTACAAAAATACAAAAATTACCCAGGTGTGATGGCGGGTACCTGTAATCCCAGCTACTCGGGAGGCTGAGGCAGGAGAATCACTTGAACCCAGGAGGCAGAGGTTGCAGTGAGCTGAGATTGTGCCACTACACTCCAGTCTCGCTCTGACAGAGTGAGACTCAGTCTCAAAAAAAAAAAAAAAAAAAAAAAATATATATATATATATATAGCATAAGGGGAAAACAAAAACAAAATAGTTTAAAGGCAAAACACTTCTACAGGCCAAATGTAGCCCAAGGGGCCATCCGTTTGCAACCTCTGTCCCATTCTTAGGGAATGCAAAGTCACCGTCTCACCTTCTGTTGAGTGAACTGAGTTACTCATCTGTTACGTGAATTTGCATATGCATCCTGGGGCTGGAGGTGAGGCACACCTGTGTGCGTGAAGGTGCGTGCACATGTGCTACACACAGGTATGAGCGCTGACATATCACTATGACTTATACATCCTGGCTGCAGTGAGCTCAGGAATCTCTTCGGATCCCAGCCCAGATTCTCCCCTGGTAGCTTTAGAATCTCCAACCTCTCTATGATTTCTAGGGTCCTGCCTTGGGCCAGGTAAAGTGCTAAGTGTTTTATATGTATTATGTCAGAATGCTTAGGAACTTGCCTAAAATGAGTCTATCTGCCTCTCCCAGTGAATTCCACTGTGGGCATCCACAGCATCACTAGCATGCAGGGGGCACTTACACGTGTGTGCCGGGCCCTATGGAGGGCTTAGCCTATTCAAACCTTAGGACTCTGAGGTAGGTACTGGTATTTCTCCAATTCATAGAGGAACAAATTAAAGAGCAAAGAGGTTACTGCTTGCCTGAAGTCACACAGCTAAAGTAGCTCAAAGAATGTGTAGAAGGACTGCCTGGGCAACATGACAGAACCCCATCTCTACAAAAGATACCGAAATTAGCCAGGCATGGTGGTGTGTGCCTATGGAGTCTGAGGGGGGAGGATCGCTTGAGCCCAGGAGGCAGATGTTGCAGTGAGCTGTGATTATGTACGTCACTGCACTACTCCAGCATGGGTGACAGAGTGAGACCCTGTCTCAAAAAATCCAAACAACAACAACAACTCCTCCACCCCCACCACACCCTCCCGCTGCCCTCCCTCCCAAACACAAACAGCATATTGCATACAGCAATTAGCAGGGGCTTTGTAGAGTCTGTCCCTGGGCGGCTGAGGTGGGTAGATCACCTGAGGTCAGGAGTTCAAGAGCAGCCTGGCCAACCAGGTGAAACCCCAACTCTACTAAAAATACAAAAATTAGCTGGGTGTGGTGGCGGGCGCCTGTAATCCCATCTACTCAGGAGGCTGAGGCAGGAGAATCGCTTGAACCTGGGTGGCGAAGGTTGCAGTGAGCCGAGATCATGCCACTGCACTCCAGTCTGGGCGACAGAGCAAGACTCCATCTCAAAAAAAAAAAAAAGAAAAAAAGTCTGTCCCTAACTGAGCAGGTGGGGTGGGACAGGCAGGACCTACGTCTCTGCTCCAGCCCGAAGAACACCAGCATGGGCTCCGCTTCCCCACAGGGGCTGAGTCACAGGGAACCTGGTGCTGCTCAGACTGCAGATCCTTGATGATGCCCTGCAGGGCAGGGGCTAGTGTGAGCCAGTGGCCAGTGGCCTCACCCCAGGAAATGGTTCAGGGTGACTCGGCCTAGCCGCACCTGGGAGGGTGTGGCTGGCGTTGGCACTCCTCCCTGCTGGAGAGCTTCCTGCCCAAGCCTCCAACAAAGGCAACAAAGGCTAGTCCTTGAGGCAATCTAGAACTGAGTCACGTGCCCCGGGGTGGCATCTACTATAGGACTTCAGCACCCAGCGCTGCCCCAGCCCAGGCAGCCACTTTACACACTGATTCAGCCCCTCTGATGCTAGCTGTTTACATAAATCAGGTGGAAATGTGCCCTCACCAAGGATTTTCCATATTGCACTGTTCCTCTCCTTCATCCATCTCCAAGCCTCATCGCATCCTGCCTCCTCCATATTATTCAATCCTGGCTCCCCACATTGTACCTTCGTGGCCCCTGCATACGGTGTCCCAGCCCACAGTCTCCCTCCCTGCAGCCTGCCCTTCGCACAGTGGCCAGAAGATCTTTCCAAAATGCAAACCTGATCCACTGGCCCACTGGCTCCCCCAGCCTAGGCACGGCCTGTTAACTGGCACAGGCTGCTCAGGCTCTCCCCACCTGACCCAGCCCTTGCCATAGGTCCTGTGCCCCGGCCAGTCCAGCCCACCTCAGACTCCTTCCAGTTCCTGAACATCCTGTCTTGTTTCTTTCCCTGCTCTTTGCTGGGTTTCCTGTTTGGAATGTCCTTTCCCTGCTCTATCTGCCTGTGGTAGGCTGAATAATTATCCTTAAAAGACAGCTATATCCCAGCCCCTGGAGCCTGTGAATGTTAACTTACAGAACAACAACCAATACAAGGTGGTGGTGGTGGGTCTTCGCAGATGTGATTAAATGAAGAATTTTGAGATGCGGGTGATTATTGGGAATTATTCCAGTGGGCCCTGCATGCAGTCCTGTATTCTTACAAGAGACAGGCAGAGGGAGATTTCACCATACACAGAGAAGGCGGCAATGTGAAGATGGAGAAGAGAGAGCTTTGAAGGTGCCAGCTTTGATGACTGGAGTGATGGGACCACAAGCCAATGAATACCAGTAGCCACCAGACGCTGAAAGGGGCAAGAGATGAATTCTCCCTAGAGCCTTGGGAGGGAGCACAAACCTGCCCGCACCTTTATTTCAGCCCAGTGAAACTGATTTTGGACTTCTGGCTTCCAGAACTGTAAAAGAATAAGTGAGTGTTTATTTATTTATTTAGAGACAGGGTCTTGCTCTGTTGCCCAGGCTGGGGTGCAGCGGCACGATCTTGGCTCACTGCAGCCTTAACCTCCCAGGCTCAAGCAATCCTTTCACCTTAGCCTCCCAAGTAGCTGGGACTACAGGCGCATGCCACCACACCCAGCTAATTTTTTTGTTTATTTTTTTTGCAGAGATGATTTTATATTGCCCAGTATTGCTCATTATATTGCCCACCCTGGTCTCAAACTCCTGAGCTCGAGAAATTCACCCACCTTGGCATCCCAAAGTGCTGGGATTACAGGTATGAGCCACCTCGCCCAGCCTAAGTGGGTGCTATTTTAAGCCACCAAATTTGTAGAAATTTATTACAGCAGCCACAGGAATCTAATACACTGCCCAAATCCTGTTGCTTGATCCAAGGACAGGTTCTAATGGCTTCCCACCCACCCTCAACCTTCCCTCATCATTGAAACCTTTGGAAACTTTATCCCTGCATCCGGAATCCATCATTTCCTTACTGCTGCTGATGAACAGGTTAGCATTGCACACACTTCTTTGTTTTATAATGATTGTTTAGTTCAGTTTTTCCCCAAAGACTGTGAACTCTCAGAAAATGAAAACCTTATGCTTTCACTTTGGTATCTCCGGCACTCAGCCCCGGGCCTGGCTCCCAGTAGGGTCTCTGTAGCGTAGCACTGCTGCATTGCACGACAACTCCACGGGCACCATTCATGCCCGATGCTATGGACTGTGAATCCCTAGAGCACAATTCCACGGGACCCACCCTTCCTTCCTTCCCTCCCTCCCTCCCTTCCTTCCTTCTTTCCTTCCTTCCCTCTCTTTTTCTGTTTCTTCCTTCCCTTTTTCTTTCCCTTTTCTTTTTCTCTTTTTCTTTCTCTTCCTTTTCTTTCCTTTTTTTCTTTTTCTTTTTCTTTTTTTTTTTTTCTTTTTTTTTGAGACGGAGTCTCGCTCTGCCGCCCAAGCTGGAGTGCTGTGGCCCGATCTCAGCTCACTGCAAGCTCCGCCTCCCGGGTTCACGCCATTCTCCTGCCTCAGCCTCCCAAGTAGCTGGGACTACAGGCACCCACCACCTCGCCTGGCTAATTTTTTTGTATTTTTTAGTAGAGACGGGGTTTCACCGTGTTAGCCAGGATGGTCTCGATCTCCTGACCTCGTGATCCGCCCGTCTCGGCCTCCCAAAGTGCTGGGATTACAGGCTTGAGCCACCGCACCTGGCCCCTTCTTTCTCTTTCTTTCTTTCTCTTTCCCTTCCTTCCTTCTTCCTTTCCTTTTATTTCTTTTCTCTTTCTTTTCTTTCTTTCTCTTTCCTTCTCTTTCTCTTTCTTTCCCTCCCTCCCTCCATCCCTCCCTTCCTTCTTTCTCTCGTTCTCTCTTTCCTTCCCTTCCTTCCTTTCTTTCTCTCTTTCTCTCTTTCCCTCGAGTGCAGTGGTGCAATCTCGGCTAACCGCAACCTCTGTCTCCCAGGTTCAAGCGAGTCTTGTGACTCACTCTCCCGAGTAGCTGGGATTATGGATATGTGCCACCACGCCAGGCTAATTTTGTACTTTTAGTAGAGGCAGGGTTTCACCATGTTGGCCAGGCTGGTCTCGAACTCCTGGCCTCAAGTGATCCATCCACTTCGGCTTCCCAAAGTGCTGGGATTACATGCATGAGCCACTGCACCTGGCCAGGATACCATTTTCATGGAAGACACTGAATCATGCTTCCTGGAACTGGGTAACGCTCCATCTCTAGACATATTTATCAAATAAATAAACTATACTCCACTCTCCTCCTCCAAAAAAAAAAAAAAAAGTTAATTCCGAGAGGTCGAGGCGATTCTCCCTGCCTCAGCCTCCCGAGTAGCTGGGATTATAGGCACCCGCCACCATGTCCGGCTAATTTTTGTATTTTTAGTAGAGATGGGGTTTCAGCATGTTGGTCAGGCTGGTTGCGAACTCCTGACCTCAGGTGATCTACCCGCCTCGGCCTCCCAAAGTGCTGGAGTTACATGCGTGAGCCATCGCGCCTGGCCATGAGTGACTTTTAAAAAATGAAAAGACTCCATCAAATCCTCCCTGACCCCAGTTTTCTCTGATTTGAGCAGTCGAGAAAGGTAAGATTCCAAAATTCCTATTTTTCCACCGTACTGGGTTGAAGGGACCTGTGGAGCCACCCTCTGGTAGAGGCAGTCAGAGTCTTTGAAAAGGGCGTTTTTAATCCACGGGGACTCCTCGAGCTTGGCTGGACCTCCGTGGTGGCGTGCGGTGAGACCATCTATCACTCAGGCACTCAGAGAGCCCACATTGGCCCCCAAGAACCCTGATGAAGGTTTTCCTGCCCCATAGACAGACTTCGGGAGACGGAGACCCCAAAAGCGAGAGCTCCTTGAGGTCAAATAGGTGTTCAGGAGCAGGGACACAAGCAGGCCATCATCTTTTGGTGCTGTGAGGTGGAGTCGGGGGATGAGATGGGGACGCAGGAGGCTGCCCGGCTCCAGAGCCTGCTCCATGGTGGAAGGTGGAGGAGAGTTCAGGGTCCCATGGTCAGTCCCTGCATGGCCCAGGAAGGTTTAATTCTTTTAAAGAAAAACACTGGACACTTCCCGATATTTTCTTGGTCCCCAGCTCAGGCCGACCCAAGTTCTTGCCTTCTGGCTCGGGAAGACAGGTGAGGAGGACGCCATCTTTGGTCTCCGGGCCCAGGTGCGAAGGTCGTTTGGCACCGTCTCTCCTGCCTGCCAGATGTGGGCAGGGGCCTTCCGATTCTTCCCCTTTGCTCTCTCGGCCTTTTCCCCTCCACCCGCAGGTCTTCCATAGCTTTTTGGATTGAGGCCCAGGGCCTTGCAGGGAATTACGAAGGAGCAGAAACTGCACGGTGTCTTCAGATCCGCATGCCCGAGGTCACCGGGGAACAAAGAAGTTACTTGTTTTTCCTTTTAGCTCAGCTGAAGAGAGAGGGCGTTGTCTTCCACAGAAAGACGCTGCGAACTCCGCCCCCGTCCTCAGTTTTCTTACAGCCCTTCCGTGCGGGTGCAGCAGTTTAAGGCCCCAAGTCTCCAGCACTTTGTGGAGTGCTGGAAGAACGTGAGCGTACGGGACAATCTGGGCTGAGGGGGCGCAGCGAGCCCCATCGCAACTGGAGGAGACCCGGGGTGTGTCTGTGTGTGTTTGCCCGTCGGTTGAAGGCCCCATCGCCCCCGGGCCGCCGCCCTGCCCCAGAAAGCGTTCCCCAAGAGAGCTGGGAGTCCTGCGCACCTGGAGCGCGCTCCGCGTCCACGCCCAGAGGGCGCTGCAAACTCGCGCTCGAGGACTGACTGCGCCCCTTCAGTCCCTCTCCCGGGCAGCGCCTCCGCACCCAGGGCCCGGGCAGAAGGGGGTGCGCCTCGGCCCCACCACCCAGGGTTCAGCCGAGCTGAAAGGCTGGGAACCACGGCTTGCGGGAACCACAGCTCCCGAAGGAGAGGTTCGGCCACCGGAGGAGCTGGAGCCGGGCGGGCAAAGACCCTAGTGGGCGGGCCGGGGGCGGGGCTAGGGCCGGGGGTGGGTGGTTCCGAAGGGGCCAAGAGGGGTGGCTCAGGGGGCGGGGTCCTGGGGGGTGTGGACTGGGGCTGGCCGGGAGACCTGGCGGAGCTGGGGGTGGGGGGCTAGTTTTTGCAACGGCTAAGGAAGGGCCTGTGGGTTTATTATAAGGCGGAGCTCGGCGGGAGAGGTGCGGGCCGAATCCAAGTCGAGCAGAGAGGAATCCGGCAGTAGGGAGCGGACTCCAGCCGGCGGACCCTGCAGCCCTCGCCTGGGACAGTGGCGCGCTGGGCAGGCACCCAAGAGAGCATCGAGCGGCCCAACCCGCGAAGCCGGCCCGCAGCCGCGACTCGCGCAGCCTGCCGCGCTCTCGCCGCCGGTCAGGGCAGCATGAGGCGCGCGGCGCTCTGGCTCTGGCTGTGCGCGCTGGCGCTGAGCCTGCAGCCGGCCATGCCGGTGAGTGCGGCCGGCGGCCAGGCGGGGAGGCGGCGGGAAGCCGGGACTGGTCACCCGCTGATGCCGGCGGGTGCACGTGGAGGGGGAGGGGGAGCGGGGACTTCCCTTCTTCCCGCGCTAGCCCAGCGGGTCCCGGGACGGTGAGCCCCGAGACGAGGGCTCCAGCCCTAATTTCCTCCGCTGTCGGTGGGCGCCTCACCGGTCCCGCGCTGGGGAGGGTGGGGGGCCGGGGCCCCGCGCTCAATTTTGTAAAACGTCTCCACATGCGTCGGAGCCCGCCTGCCCACAGCGGCGCCCGGAGTCGCCCGCTCCCAGCCCCCTCACCCCGGCCACCGCGGCGGGTGGGTCCCCGTCGGTGGCCTGGGGAGATGCAGTGACCGCGGCCACAACGCCCCTCCCGCAGGCCCTAATTCAAGCCAGACCCGCGGGCTTGCGCCCCAGCACCGCCGGGCCCGGGCGCCCGGCCCCTTGCGCCGGGGCAAGTTTGGGCGCAGCGCAGCCGGCGCAGGAGCGGGCGGGCGGGCGGCCGCGTTGACCCGGGGAGCCTGGCCAGGGCTGCGTGGGGGGCGCGGGCGAGCGTCTGCAGGGCCCTCGGGCTTGTCGTGGGCGGCTCGAGGTGAGTCGAGCCGGCCCGGCAGCGGGAGGTTCCGGGAAGTTGGCCTCGGAACTCTGGAGACCTGGAGGAGCCTAACTTCTGGGCTGCTGAAGTTGAGCTGGCCCCGGAGGGCGCGTTCCCGTGCCGGGCACGGCCGAGGCGCGGGCGCCTTCCACGCGAGGGGACCCGGGAATGGCCTCCCGCTTCCCGGCTCGGCTTTGTGCTGAAGCCGCGCAGAGGGAAGGCGGGTCCCTTGGCCCGCCCAGTGCAGCTGGGGGAAAAGAGGGGCAGATGTGGAGCTCGAGGCTGGAAGAGGCCTTTGGGTGGGATGCAGCATCCACCGTCAGCGTGGCTGAGGCTCCACCAAAGAGGGACGTGACCGACAAAGAGCAGCCTGAGGGTCCCCAGAAAGTGGCTCTCCCGTCCCGGCCGCCGGCCGCTAGCCCGCCTTCCCCAATGGGGTCGCTTTGTTCTCGGCCCCTGTAACCCTTTCCTGGGAACCGCCCCGTAACGCCGGCCTTGACGGGGGCTGGGACCTGGGCTGCAGCCAGGTGTCAGCGCGGGCCGCCCGGTGCCCGAGTCCGCCACCCAAGTCCGCCTCCCCAGCCCCGCGCCCGGTGCTGGCGTCCCGGGGTTCTTCCTGCGGGTCGGCTCGGCCATCCCCCGGGATGCAGAGGGGAGGTGCGGAGCCAGGGGCACTTCCCCTTCCGGAAGTGGCGGTCCACCACATCTGGACAGCTCGACTTCCCCAGCTCTGGCAAAGGGAGGCACGTGGGCAGGCAAGGGGCGGGGGCGGGGTGGGCACTCGGGTCCTTCCCTGCTAATGTGACATCTGGATAAGTCTCAGCAGCGCTGACCCTCTGTAAGCGTTTCCTCTTGTAATAGCTGCCAGTTATTGAGCGCTTTGGTTTTTTTTTTTAAGAGTCTGTCTCATGGGAGATGAGGTAGGGACAGTCTTTTTTGAGGCTGATGTGTAAAGCGCCCTCCCTGCTTCCCAGGTGACTCGTGCTTCCAAACATTTTCCGGTCCAGGAGAGGTCCCTGTGCCTATTGAGCTGTGAATGGGCTGGACTGTAAGGGGTATTTGGGAACACGAGGAGAGCCGTGATTTCCGAGCTGGGTCTCATGCACTCCTGGCTTTCAGGTCCAAGAAGCTGCTCTCTAGGGTGGTGGTTTCTGTGGAACTGAGACTGTGCTTGGAGTCTTCACTCCGACTTTGGAGAAGAGAATGGAGCTGCGTAGCTTACCTCCCTGGACCGCCGGGCGTCACCTCACTGCCCCATTCTCGCACATGATGGGGCCTCAGCAGGGGCGGCTGAAGTTGGGTCCTCCACCTATTTCCGGCTGGATTTAGGAGGGCTGCTGGTTCCCTTGCCTGCCTGGGGTAAAGCAGACATTCCAGAACCCTGGGATCCCACCGCACCCGTTAACGCTGGGGAGGCAGGTGGAGTTTGGGATTCCCTGTGGACTACCTTTCCTGGAGTTTTCTGTGGACTGGGGCAGATGCTGCAGTGTGAGGCATTATTTCTTGCCCAGAAACTTGGACATCGGGCCTAGTAGGCAGGAGAGCCTCAAAAGGGGAAAGGAGGGAGACTCCCTGGAGCTACAGGGAAGGAGGGCTTCCTGGAGGAGGTGCTCCGGCTGAGCCTGAAAGCCCCACCCAAGCTTTGGGGTCAGACTCTGGCTTGAAGCTTAGGTATTCTTTTTGCTTTTTCTGATCTTACAAAGTTTAGTTTGTTTTCTCTTTCCCAGTTCTGCCTTCTCCCTCTTACAGTGAGTGTCCATGTTAGGTTAAAGGTGGGGACATGCAGTGCCTTCCCAGAGCTCTGATACCCCTTTGCTAAAATAAATCAGGCAGCTGGGATTTGCTTAAGATGGGAGAAGATATCCGCAAGTGGCAGAGATCTGACCCTCTCTGAAAGTTAACTGTGGCCCCAGTGGGAAGCAGGTCAGAAACCCCCTGGGGACCAGGAAGGCAGGGAGTGACTGAATGGGTAAGGGGAGGCTGCTAGGAGAGGAGGTTGCTCAAAACCACTCCCAAGAGACTAAAACAGGTTTGTCTAAAAAGGTTTCTCTCTCTCTCTTCCTTGCGCGCTCTCTCTCTGTCTCTCTCTCTCTCTGTGCCTCTGTGTGTGTGTGTTTCCTATGGTCTTTTGTTTCTGCCGTGTAAGAAAGTGGCTTGTTCTGTAATAGTTATTTGCTGTTTTTCTTTCTGTCTGTCTTCTCTTTCTTGAAAGGCATAAAATTCCTTTTGCCCTAATTACGGGGACTAGCAGAGACATTTTCCCGTAGCCTGGCAGAGAGGGTATGGGGGGAGGCACTAGCTGCCTCCGCTCAGGCTCAGAGCCTTCTAGAAGTGATGTCACCCCTGGCTTCAGCTCCACAGGGAGGGTGGAGCCTGTTTAAGTCTCTACCTGTGGCTCCTGATGGGTTCCAGTAAAACCTCATTAACACACATTGGTAGGGAGACAGTAAGAAAGGAGAGAGCCTGGAAAGAATTAATGAAAAGCTTGACTTCTACAGTTTTTTAGAGGAATCTTTTCTGTTGCAGCAAAATTTTGGATTCCTGAAATCCCTTGGGAATGAGGTGTCCTGTGTATTCGTGTTTTTTCATCAAGCTAAGAATCCCTGTTACCCTCAAGTATTCTTACTCTGGGCAGGACTCTCTGAAATATTTATTTCCCTTCCTTTATCAACCAAAAAATGCTAGGCATGATTTAATCTCTGCATGCCAGGGTCGTCGTCCTCATCATTGTGCTGGGTTAGGACATTGTCTCCTGGATTTACTGTGCTCTGAAGAGCACTTTGCCCCTCTGCCTGGTGCCCCAGGTTGCTCTGTTTTGAATTCTGGTCTTTCTTCTTTTTCCAGAGAACAGCCAGCAGTGACATTTATGTGCCTGAGTGTTGCCAGCAGCCTTTCTGATCGGTTCTAATTTGTTACTTTTCTCCAGTGGCACTAAGAAACTAATCAGATGGGTTAGGCTTATTTCCAAGCTGAGAGTTTCAGGCTCTGGGTAAGGGCCTTGCCTGTGAGTGAGACTGATGATCTGTGATACGTGGATTTTGTGCCATTTATGAACTTCAGCTGGGACCTGTTGCAGTCTCCCTTCTGCCTCCCTGCACCCCACCTAGAGTAACAAAGAGGTGCTGCCCAGGTGAGGCCTTTAGCGGCTTCTCTCAGTGGAGAAAAATGAGTCATCTCTTGGGGGGAAGTGCTTGCTGACTCCCATGTTTCAAGTTCCTCGACCTGGTTTTACATGTAAGTGACTTGCTGGTCACAGGTAGCTGGACTGACCAGCTGAGGGCCATTATTCTTTAGCCTTGACTGCTACTCTCAGCCTTGGTCATGCCCCCATCTCTTTACCACATTTGATTTGGATTTTAGTTCCTGTTTCTATATAATATGCATCCATACTGTGTGACAGGCCAGAAGTGGCTTTGGATTAAGTAGAGTCCCAGGACTGAGTCTCAGCTCTGCCAGTAATTTACTCCGTAATCTGGGGTGAGTCACTTTCCTTCCAAGTCTTGTTGTCCTCATCTGTAAAGCGGACATCATGATACCTGTTCTCCCTGTCCTCATTCTGTCATTTGTGTATTCATTTCATAATGGATATGTGAAAGTACTCTGTGATGAAACTGCCTGAAGAAAGTAAGCTGTCGATACAATTAAGGTTACCTTTTTTTTGAGCACCTGCTGTTCAGTGCTCAGTACTTTTCCTTCATTCTTATTTGAACTTTACGCCAAACCTTTACAATATATATCATTGCTCCATTTTGTGGATGAGGAAGCTGAGGCCTAGGGTGGCGGGCCTCTCCAATGGCTGAGCCAGGATTTGTGTGTGTGTGCAGTGTGTGTGTGCGCGTATGTGTATGGATATGGTGTGAATACATCGCAAGGCTGTCAAGTCTCCCCTGAGAAGCCTGGCATTTGGGGGCTGGCTGAACACTGCAGGGCTCTGCTGGGCATTTGCTGGTCCATCCTGAAGAATCATGGGTGTGAACATTTTGGGCGGAGGGGCCCAGGCCGGGCTGAGCTGGCCTGAACAGTGCCATCAGGCAAACTGAGCACCGGGTAACATTCAGGAGTTGTGTTGGGTTCAACTGATAGCCGCTCAGGGACAGGCGAGAGCTCCTCACAGGAAGTAAACAGGGACCTGAGAGAGCAGGGTGGGAACCGTGTGGCCTGGGTGTGGAGGGGCCTGTTTGGATGATGCCCTCAGGCCGGACCCCAGGTGATGCCCAGCTTGCACCATCTTTTTACCTTGGGCTCTGGGGAAACATTCGTGGAATTAGCAGATTCTTTTGTAAGCCTGGGAGGTGGGCAGCATGACGCAGGTGGTGGCCAGAACCCAGGACTCCTAGCTTTGGTGCCACAGTCAGTCACCTCCTGGTCCCCTTCAGCAGCAGGTCCCGCTGGGGGCAGGGACAGCCGGTGAGGAAATGGTCATTAAGTGATTGCTATGCTTCGACTCTTGCCCGATTGCCTTCTTTTCACCAACCAGTTTTGGAGTCTTGGGTTGAAAGGGGCCCTGCGGCCCTGCCTAAGTGTGTCTAGAGAAGAATGGGATTCAGGGAGTTTGTGGAAAGAGGGTTTTTGGTGCCGGGATCCTGTACCCTGTCACTTCTCTCTCAGCTGTTCCAGCAGAGGTTGGGTTTTAGATGGGAGCATGCATTCTGGAACCTTCCACTGAGTGGGACATGAGTACCCTGACAGGCTCCACGGGAGGGCTGATTGGTGTATGCCCCTCACCACAAAGAGGTATGTTTGGGGTGCAGGTTGTAGAGGTGAGACCGCAGAGGCGAGACCCTGGGTTTGGGGTGACTTCAGCAACTGTTGTGTCCAGCTGCAGGTTGGTGTTACTGCTTCTGCCCGCCCTCAGGAAGCTTTCATTTGGGTGGAAAGACAGTATGAGAAGGTCCGTGGCATTCCTGAGACGGGTGCACTGGGTCAGCTTGCCTGTGGTCAGAACTGTGGGGATCTCTGGGAGGGGTGGTCTGAGCCTCCCCTGGAAAGTGTCCTGCTTTTTGGCAGGGCCTGTAAGGGTGGGGGCAAGCTTATGGGGCAAGGGGGGCGTGCCATGGGAAATCTTGGGTCTTGGGGCCATTGAGTCAGGAGAGCAGAACAGGCAGTTGGCTGGACTTGCCCAGCCACCTCTCCTGCTGCGCTTGAGGCTTCCCGAGGCTGCCACCGGTTCCGCTCCCCACTGGGAGCCCCTCAAGGGTCTCTGACCTCCTGGCTTTTATAGCTTCGTGGCTGCCTAATTCTATGTAGAGGATGTGCCTCCTCTGGCCATCAGCCCTGGGAAAAACTCTCTGCCTAGTGATTCAACTGAGGGTTGCAGCCCCGTGAGATGCCGTGTGTGTATGTGTGTCTGCGTGTCTCCATGTGTACATGTATGTGTCCATGTGTCTGTGTGTGTGTGTGTCTGTCCACGTCCATGTGTCTGCGTATGTCCCTCTGTGTGTTTGTCTCTGTGTGTCTCTGTGTGTGTGTGCGTTGTGTGTTTGTGTCTGTCCGTGTGTGTGTCTGTGTGTATGGGTGTCTCTGTGTGTGTCTGTGTCCGGGTATATGTGTGTCTGTGTGTGTGTGTTTGTGTGTGTGTGTCCGTGTGTGTGGGGGGTGGTTACCTACTGCACAGCTTGCCACTGCATTTGGGCCTTGCCTGGGCACTCTTCACTTGCCTTCCCTGTCAGGCTGCAATCTCAGTTTTGGGGGCCCTGTCACCACCTGGCTGCAGCTTCCTTTTCAGACACCAGCTTCCTTTCTGCCTCCCACCTCTGCTGGTGGCCTTTTCTCTTTTTCACTGTAGCTCTGACATTCATCATGGCCTTGGCCTTGGAAGTCTGTGGAAGTTATTCCTACAGAGACAGGCAGTCAGGTCACCTGGCCTTCCTGGTTCAGCTGAGCCCCGACTGTGTGGCTGTGGCAGGCCATTGCCCCTCTGGGCCTCAGTTTCCTCCTCTGCCAAAGCGTCCTTTTTCCTGTCCTCAGTTCTGAGAGCCACATGGTTACAGAGACACCTTATCCTGGGAAGGGCGGAGGTGACACTGAAGGACTTGTTGGGGGCTCACCTTCCTCTGCCAGTATTCCTTCTGGGGACTCAAAGGAGAGTTGGTTGCCCAAGGGTTCAATGGTGGGATGGGCTGGGCCAGTGAAGGGCAGGGCAGGGCAGGCTGCTTGAGGGGTGGATTCGAGCTCCTTGTGGGAGCTGGAGTGGACAGAGGCGCCTGGGTGAGGTTGGGCCAGGGCTGGGGCTGCATGATGTTCTCTGCACACACACCCAAGAGTCCTGGCACTTGCCCGAGGTCCGCTCAGCAGCAGGAATGAAAGCCATGGCGGGCAGGTTGGGGCAGTGGGGAAGGCGGGCATGTTGATCAGTCCACTCATCAGCTGAGTCATGGTGCCAGGCCCACGGGTCCTCCCCTGAGACTCACCCAACCAACCTTGATCCACTGCAAGCCCTCTGGGGGCCGGGACGAGGCGGGGAGTACAGCAAGACACAGGCTGGAGCTCAGGGGCCTGGCTTTCTGTCCTGGCCCTGCCTCCTTACTCTCGAGTGGCTGTGTCCAGAGGCCTCTCTTGGCCTCAGTGAACCCATCTGTGACATGGGGGGAAGGGGCTGAGAAGCAGAGGTGAGGCAATGCTTTTGGGTGTGCGTGGCCTCTTGTGACTGTGTCGTGTGACTGGTGGGTATCTGGGGGCCTGCCTGTGCTCTGCTGCCTCAAGTTCTGACGGCTTCATGAGCCCTATCTGGCTTGACCAGATGTAAAGCCCAGAGTCTGGGCACCTGCTGTGTGCGTAGTCCGGTGCGGTGGTGAGAGTTCCATATCTGGTCCAGGGGATTCCTGTAAGACAGGGTGGCTGCTACTGGACCCAGATGAGAGAGGTGGTCTCTGCAGTGACAATGAACGGGGTTCGCAATTCAGCACCTGTCACGTCTCCCCACAGGAAGGGTTTTGTCCCAGAGTCCCATGATACAGCAGTATTGAACTAGGAGTCTGGGCGGTAAGGCAGGACATTTTATGGAGCTCCAAACCTGCGGGGCTGCCTTCTGGCCATGGGAAATGTCAGGGCAGGGGGTCTCCCTGAGGGAGCTGCAGAGGCTGTGAGTCCTGCTCCAGGACCACTCGTGTGCACCATGGATCTCCAAAGGTATTCAGGGAACTTCCCCACAGTGGCGTGAACTTGAGTTCATAGTCATTTCCACGTGGGGCTGCCTGGCTCTCTCTCTGGATCTTCTGTGCGACTCAGCAGGCTGGGAGACAGAACTCTGGCTCCTGGCCTGGGATGCGTATGGTGAGGATTGCATGTCTGCCAGGGTGGGATGTGGGGAAGTTAGAGGAACTTCTGGAGGGCCGAGGAGCTCATGGCCACCTATGGCATTTGTCACAAGCTGGGTCCCAGAAAGCCCTTTAGGACTTGGGCCCTGACCCTGCTGTTCCCATGCTACCAATACCAGGGTGGCCACTGATGCTCCAGGGGCCTTACCTGGCTGAGGACTTGATTGTGTCAGAGTGGCATTGACTCTGCCTCCAGTAGCTTCCTGTCATCCCTGCTGCCCAGGAAACTGTCCGAGGCCTTGGAGGGCCCATCTCTCTGGAGTGTTCCAGACGAATATGGTGGTCAGGTTTGGGCTTGCAGGGCCCGAGGCTGTGGGACGTTTCAGGAGCCTCTGAGACCTTCCTAGAGGCTGACGTCACTCTAGCTTCTCCCAGAGAAAACCACAGGGTGCCGTGCTGCTGTGGTGGTGCCCATCTCTCTTCCAGGATGGGGTGTGGGGGAGGGTCTGGGCAGCAAGACCTCAAGGCTGGCCAGGGCCTGCGGGGCTGAGGGCCAGGCTAGAAGCATGTGCCCTGCTTGGGCTGCATGAGATCTTCAGGCCCTGCCCCCCACCTCCCTCCCTGAAAGGGACCTGGGGCCTGGGGAAAGAGCACAGCAGGAGTTTCCCTGGGGTCAGGCCTGGAAAGTCCAGGAAGCTCACCCCTGAGTCTCCTTGGGTGAATCTGCAGCAGTGACTGGTTGTCTTGGGCTCAGGGAATGGTGGGAAGGACATAGGGCCCCCTGCCTTCCTCCTCACCCCCAGTGAATGAGGTTCATTCTTACAGATCTTGTGGAGGCTGGGCGTGCAGTGGGCACTCTGGCCTGCCTGTCTTCCCTGTGTAAGGCAGTCACCTGAGCCTGAAGGCCTGGGCCTTCCTACCTTTGGGGGGCCCAATATTGAGTCCTGAGACCTTGGGGCTTGACAGGCGAGGTGGGACCGAGAACTAGCTGGCTTGGTTAGTCCCGGCTCGGGCTGGAGCAGAGAGGTGTTGTGGAGGCCAGGAGGAGCACAGGACACAAGTCTAGCCCACCTGGATCACATCCGGACTTCATCGCTTCCTCCCTGTGTCATCGTGAGCATGATTCTTCACCTACCCCCACCTCAGTTTTCCCGTCTGTAAAATGGAGTTTCTCATATCCTGCCCCAGAGGGCTTTTGCAGAGATTCCATGAAATACCATATGTGATATGATTGGGGCCCCTTCCTTGCCTGGAGCACAGAGAAGCAAGTCTAGGAGAGCATGAGGCTGACCTGTGGGAAGGGGTGCAGTCTGAGCCAGCCTAAGCCTGGAGTCACTCCGTGGGAATGGCCTGCTGGTCTGACCCCAGTGCTGCTGACGCTAACAGGGCCTGCAAACAAACACGGCTTTTGCCCTTCTCAGAAACATGAGCCTTCACTAGCAGGCCAGACTTTGCTCTCTTCCACCCGAGCCTCTGCCAGGGGCTGCCTCCTGACCTGAGAAGGTACGGGCTGGGCTGGCAGGTGGGAGAGGAGGCCAGGCAAAGCCAGACATTGGGGCACCCTCGTAGGGGCTCAGGCCTGCTGGGCAGGGCCCCCAGCAGTGGGGCACAGTGGCCTGTCCCCAGAACTTCAGACTGATGGCTGTCCTGGAGAGGGAGCTGGGTTCTCTATGGAGGCCAACAATGCTGGGCCCGATTGCAGGGTGCCGCCAGTGGAGACGATGGCTGTTGTCTTCCTGAGAGTGAGAGAGAGACTGGGCTTCACTGTGATGGGGGCTTCATGACATGCCTACCAGAGCAAGACTGCTGGCTTCAGTGGCTGTGTGCCTTGGGACAGATGACATAGCTCCTTTGCCTCAATTTTCTCATCTGTAAAATGTGCATGGTACTAGAACCTAAGGTGATTGTGAAGATCGCATTAATTAATTCAGGTTAAAAAAACTGATTGCCAGCTCCTCTGGCTCAGGGGACTCAATAAACATCAGCTGTGATCACTTTTTCCCCCCAGAGCCTAATTCAGTTGTTTCTATTCTTCAAGTAATCTCCAGCCCAGGTCACAGGCTTAGCCTCTTTTTCTACCACACGCCCTGCCCCCCGACCCCCCTGGTGGTCCCTGAGCTCTGGGCAAGGCATATGGCTACTTCCCTTTCCCAGGGTCATGCTGAGCTTTTCAGACTGGAGCTGTATTCACAGCCTCCCTTTCAGCCATCTAAGCACTAACCGTGTGCAGAAGCTGCGAGGGCTAGGAGCTGTGTGCTGGGGGTTCAAGGCTTTGCAAATCTGCCAGCCCATCAGAGGGAGGGCAAGCCACTTGACCTGGGGACTCAGCAGTAATCTGGAGGATCTACCTAGCCTCTTCAGAGAGAGCCTTCACAGAAAATTCTGTCTTCATCACCCAAACCAGAAGGTACCAGCCCCACCCTCTCCTGGGACTCCTTCAAGGACACTCTGCCTTCCCGTGTCTCTGGGCTTCCCAGCAGCCTCAGTGCCTACTCAGTCTGAATTGTTCTTTATCTGAGAGGCAGGTTCCCAGGCTAGCCCATTGTTCTGTACACGGGAGGAGAAACCATGTACATCTGTGACTCCAGGAAGAGCAAAGAGAATTTCTTCCTCCTTTCCTGGGTATGGCGTTGCTGGCATGCACATTTTGACAAAGGTTAAAAAATTTGCCCTTGACATCTTCCAGCCGCTCTTTTGTAATCCTGTTCCGTCTCCCAGAGCTCCAATCTACCCTCAGTGCCCTAGTTCTGGAGTTAGCCCCCCCTACCTGGAAGTGATTTATGCTGTAGTGTAAGTGCTGGCACCCTTTAGCCCTCCCAGAGGACTTGTTTTCAAGGGGATATTGTGCAATGACAGGGACACTGATAGAGATTTTGGTAATACCTTGGAGCTTGTTCCCCTCCCCCACCTTCACACACAGCTGGAGCCCTGGCTGGCTGCAGCTGTGTCAGAAGCACAGTTTCTGCCTCTGTGAAACTTGAGGATACTTTATTTAGCAAGTACAAGGGGAGGATGTTCCTAGAAGTCCATATGGCAGAGGTGCCCTGGTCCCCAGGTCTGGTGGACGCCCGTTCCAGGGGACCCCGTCGGGACTGACAGAGCTGGGCTTCTCAGTAGGGGCCGACTGGGGAAATCTTGGCTGAGATTCTGGCCTTAGTGGGCTCTTTAGGGCAGCCAGGGCTGGGGGAGGGGGACAGCGCTTTGGAGGCTTGGCTGCCCCCTCTGTCTCCATAGGATGGCAGTTGCCCCACGGTCACCTTGATTTAGGATATCTCTGGCATCCTACCTAAGCCATGACTCCCCTTGGGAAGCTGAGGGTGATGATATCAAGTCAGTGTGATCAAGTGTCCTTGTGGGTCCCTAAGTGGGGGGTGTTTGGCGAGTCTTGGGAGACATCCCTTGTCTGGCTCCCGGAGCAGTACCAGGCACTGAGGCTGCAGGGCCTGGGCTGGGCTGCTTTGCTCAACGCCTGCCTGGGTGAAACTAACTGCTTTGCCCTGCCTGGCCTGGCCTGGGTTTTGCCAGGTGGGGAAAAGCAGAGGAACTGGTCTTCCAGCTCCGAGGCTCCACACCCAGCCCTCAGCTGAGCCTGTTCTGAGACCAGTCCTGGCATGTGAGCTGCCGAGGCAGGCGCCAGCTCTGTGAAAGGGTAGGTATGGGGGTGCTGGGGGCAGCACTGGCTTGGCTTGGGCATCGGAGCTGGTATGAGGTTGCCAAGATCCCTCCTCTTTCAATAAACGCCCCCTGTGTACTGTGAGCAGGCAATGCGGGTCAGGGCATCAATAAACGCCCCTGTGTACTGTGAGCAGGCAATGCGGTGCCGGGCAAAGGGCCCAGGGCTGGGAGGCTCGGCTCTGTGACCTTGACCTCAGGCTTCCCATCTGGAAAGCCCTGACCTCACACTAAATGGAAAATATTACCCGAAAGTGGTCTTGAAGGCCAAGTGTGAATGCTGTCCCTCCGCCCTGGCCCTGCCCTGAAGCCCCCAGGACAATGAGGGGTCCGTCTCGAGTGGCAGGGTGGGGCTGTGGGGGGGGGTGCCGTCCAGAGTGTCCCCGAAATGCGCCCCTCCCCTCGGAAGTGCTGCTGGGACAGCCTAGCCTCCTCTTCCTGCCCATTTCTGTCTCCCTCCTGCCCTGGACGGGGCCCATCACTCCCTGCCTGTCATACCCTCAGCAGGCCCCGGCTTGCCTTGTTCTCAGTAGAGCCAGTGAGCTGATACATTGCTGTGCCTGTCACCGGAAATGCTCATGCTGCCTTGAGGCACTGGTGAGGCCCCTCCTCCTGGGAATGGCTTCAGTAGGGGAAATTTCGGGTCTGGAGGCCCAGACCCCATCTGCGGCCTCAGCCTGCCTCCCGGGCGGGTTGTGTTTTCCCGGCTCCTGAGTTTGGAAACCAGCCTTAGGAGAGGAGTGATGTGTCTAGCACTTCCTCCACAACCCTGAGGCTGGGGGAGCCCAGTGTCTCCTGGCCTGTGGCCCTGCCCTGCTGCCTACTCCCACGAGTCCCACCGTTTTGGCCAAACCCCCATTGTACAGACGGGCAACCTGAGGCAAGATATTTCTAGCACCACCCAGTAATTTAGGGACAGAGGCCAGACTATCACCAGACTGTCCCCATGTTGGACCTGGTCATTTTCCCTGGGCCACCCTCTGGTGGTCAGTGCTGTGGGTCCCTGAGGAGGGGGCATTTGGAGAGTCTTAGGGGACAGAACCCCTGTCTCGTTCCCAGAGCAGCACCAGGCGCTGAAGCCGGCGGGGCCAGCCTGTCAGCCGTAAGGCACTTTAGCATTATCCACCAAGCCCCTTCTGGCGTCTAGGTGGGGAACAGGTCTAGGGAGAGGCTGAAAGCTGCCTAGGTCCCCAGCATGGGAGCCGCGCGGTGGATTCCAACCCTTTCCCAGAGACCCTTGCTCCTGGGTGCTCGGGTCTGACCTGCCTGCTCAGTGCTTAGGCCATTTCAGTCCAGTCTGAAGGAGAGGGTCACAGGGCTCCCCACAGAGGGAAGGCAGCTGCACATCCACTCTGCAGGGCACTGAGGCATTCGGAAGGCGGTGGGACTGGGAGAGAGTGTTGCAGCTTTTTCTCCCCCGCCCTCCCACTGGTACTCCTGGAAGAGCAGGACCAGGCCCTGCAGCCTGTGCTGCCCTCCAGGCCCAGCCTTCGTCCCTGGGGCCCACCTGCCTCTCAGCTCCAGCAGCTGTCTTCTGCTCATCCCTGCTGGGTCCAGCCAAGCTGGCTGGTAGGAAGCCAGTGGGCTCAGGCCCAGGCACGAAGGAGCCTCAGCCCAGCTTCAAGTAGACACTTTCCCAGTCATGTAGGTGCTTCTGGATGTTCAGTGGGTCTTCAGCCCCTGGGGGAGGGAGGCTGGGCCACCACCATGGTGTGCTATCTGTGCGAGTGGACGTATCGGAAGGGTATAGGACATTGCTGAGCTTTCCCTGGTCCCTTTGCCACTAGAACTTGTTCACAGGGCTCTGTTGCTACTCAGTGCCTTGACTTTGAACACCGGACTCAAGGGAAGCGAGCTCTTGCCTCCTCCAGGCTGGGCCACTCTGGGGGATGCCTTTTCCTCTCCTCATTGTTTTCAAAGTGCAGTCTGAAGACCCTCTACAGGACCTGGGGCTTGTGAATGACAGAGTCAGCCTCTGGACGGGGAGCTCAGAAGACTTCATTTGTAGTGGTCTCCTGGTGATTCTTGGGGACCCTGAAGCTGAGAGTCCCCAGTCTGGATGCAGGTGATGGTTTAGATATCACTCTCAGCCAGTATGGTGTCTTGATGCAGAGGTGGGGGTAAAGGCTGGGGCTCTGCAGCTCAGAGACTTCAGCCCCCGAGAGTCCTGAAGTCTAGGGAAGGCGAGGATCAGCCTGTTTTCCTTCTATTTGTAGATCTGACTGAGAAACCGAGGGGGTAAAAAAGATTTCCAAGATAACTCTGACCGTATTTCAAGCCTCCCGAGGACATTTGCCGTTGTGTGGAATCTCGGGATGGGGAGGGTGGGTGTCCAGCCTGCCATGACCATGGACCCTCCTGCCTCTTGACCTTGCAACCTGGGCTCCTAGAACAGGTCTGGGTCTCTCCTGTCCACTGGCCCCAGAACCAGCACCATGGCCCCTGGTCCAGGCTGCTTGAGAAAGGCAATGACCTAGCTCCTTTGATAAGGGGCAGCTCTTTATCCCTGGTTTGTTGGAGCTTGTTGATTCAGTGACTCGGCTCCCACAGAAGCTGGGGATTTCGTGGCCACACGGGGCAGGTACAGCTGACAGATCAGCTTCCCTTTCCTGCTCCACCACGGATGACTGCAAATCAGAGGCCCCCTGCGCTGCCCAAGTTAGTGCCTGGGGTGAGCATTGTCTTATCCTCTCCTGGGTTGGGTTGGGAGCTTCAAGGCCTGGCCCTAGTAGTCCCCTTAGGGCAGCCCTCTCTACTGCAGCCTCTGAAGCTCCCCCTTTTTAAGTCCCCCTGGAGCCGGACACCTGGCCATACGTTCTTGGGGGCTGGGAGCTCTGCCGGGCCAGGACCAGACTATTTCTTCCCTCTTTTCTTCCAAAGCTCCTGGCGTGATCTTGGCTCACTGCAACCTCCACCTCCTGGGTTCAAGCGATTCTCCTGCCTCAGCCTCCCAAGTAGCTGGGAGTATAGGCGCACACCACCATGCCCAGCTAATTTTATATTTTTAGTAGAGACAGGGTTTCACCATGTTGGTCAGGCTGGTTTTGAATTCCTGACCTCAGGTGATCCGCCTACCTCGGCCTCCCAAAGTGCTGGGATTACAGGCGTGAGCCACTGCGCCTGGCTGTCAGTGATGATTTTTAAGGGGTTTGTGTTTTACCCATCACTCACTTCAAGCAGCAGGTGACCAACGTCAGTGATTCAGGGTACAGGCTGGAAACCAAAGGCCTTCTGACCTGATGGTCTCAGGCTGATGGGGTAGGGTTAGATGGGCAACCTCTCAGGTTAGCAACTGGGCCCGCCGCCCTCCCTCAAACCTGTCTGAGATGCCCACTGGACATCCTGGCTTCTGAAGCAGCCAAGGCACTTTTGAGCTGTCTTGTAGAGGAGCTGCAGCACAGCTGCCCCTTAGCAAGGGGCTCTGCTGAGACAGAGGTTGCCAAGGAGAGTGGCCCTCTTTACCTCTAGTATGGGAGCGAAAGCTGGCAGTTGGCTTGAGGCTGCCTTCTGGAAGCTTCTCTGCTAGCTCTCTGCCCACAGACATAAGATGTGCTCTGTAGTGGCTGGCAGCGGGTGATGATGACTCCCCATCCCTCATGGCACAGGTCCCCTTCCGGTCCACGCCATTTCCTCTCCACCTCTCAAATGTGGGCTGGTCCCTGGGTAGCTTCACTGCTGGGGCAGGCTCAGCAATTCCAACTCAGTGAAACTCTGTCCCATTGAGGAGCCATAGACAGGTTTTCCTTAAAACTGATGGGCTCAGCTGGTGGGGCTGGGGAGAGAGAAGGGGATGGCAGGTGAGGAGAGCAGTGCTGCTGCACAGGAAGTTGTAGTGTCTGGGCGGCCTTGGGCAAGTCCCTTGCCTTTTAGAGGCTCTAGTCCTTATCTGCTAGAGAGAGAGATCCTTCTCAGTCCTGCTGCCTCATCTGCAGGGGAGTTGTAGGGGTGAAAGAGAAATGGGTGGAAAGTGTTTCCAGCCTTAGAGAAGGCCACACTCCTTCACACCCTCTTTCTTGCTGGGTCAGAGCCCTGACCCCAGGATTCTCTCCAGGGTCCCCAGGGTATGGCCAGGAGACCAGCATGGCTGAGACGGAGATGGGCTGAATGACCATTACTCCCTAACTCCCTGTCCCCAGACTCCTAGCAGCTGCCTCTTGATCCCCCAGCCCCCAGGCGAGCCAAACCTTGGGCTTTCTATTCAGTGAGCTTCTAGGGTCTGCACTGTGGGTGGGGAAGGGGCAAGGCATCCCTTGCTTTGAACAAACAGAATGAGTGGAAGCCTAGATCTTACCTAGCACAAAGTTGTTGATTCGTTCTATGAACAGTTGGTTTTCCTGGGACTTACAGAGGTTAAAGGCTGGTTGGCCTGTTGCCTTCCTGGGCAGGGCATGAGGTGGGCTCCAAGCTGAGGCGACCTGTTCCTGAGCAGCCTTGAACAGTGGCCAAGCAGCCTCGGAAGCACCCAGGTTGGAGATGATGCTGAGGAGAGCTGCCCAGGAGGCCTAGAGGCAGTTTGCTGCAGGCCGTCAGCACAGCAGGCCTGCTAAAGGAAATCGGAAGTCTCACCGGAAACTCCTTTCCGGGAGTCGGCTGGCACCTTGGTAATCCAAGTTCAAACTCAGCAGTTTCTGCTAATTTCCTCCCCAGAGGGCTGAAATCTCACCACCTCCTCATTTGAGGGGCTGTCACAGAAGGTTCAAGCTGGAGGAGATTTGGGAGGTCTCTCTAGCCCATCCCCTTAGGCCCAGGGAGGGGTGAGGCCCCCGGAGGGCAGGGAGCTGGTTTCAGTGGAGAAAACATTTGCTTAAGAGCTTGTTGTGTAAACAAGATTGCAGAGGGATAAGCCAGCAGAGCTGAGGGAACAAATTGTTTTAGGGACCGGGCAGACTGAAATGCCTATCTAGTCAGGAGGAAAGCCCTGCTCTTGGGAAACTACTAACCTGCTGGGGCCTCCCTGGCATTCCTGGGTCTCACTGGGCGGTGCCTCCCAGGCTGTACATGGGCCCCAGTGTGTGTCTTCCCTGTGGGCTTTGGTTGCCTCATCTGTGGAGTGGAGCATGGATCTAATGGCTCTGGCTTCTGCTGAAAGATTCGGTACTTTACAATGCAGTGGAGGCTTGTGGGGTCGAAGTGTCAATGCCTTGCTCTGTCCTTGTCCCATCTCGAGCTTTCTCTTGAGGGAGGCAGTGCAGCAGGAGAGGGCAGGGCAGAGTCCTTGGGTGAGAGTGAAGCCATGATTTCAGTGAGTATGGGTGGGGGTGCCTATTCTGTGCCCCCCCTGGTGGGCAGTATTCTTTGTTGGTGAAGGGGACAGGCTTGAGGGAGGCCAGGGCAGCTTCAGAGCTCTGTGGAGGCAGCACAGGTGTTTGAAGCAGCACATAGAGATGGTGTAGATCAGATGTGGCCTTGTGTGGAGGCAGGGGGAGCGTGAACTATGACTGTTGGTTTTTATTGATTGATTGCTTGAGACGGAGTCTTGCTGTGTCACCCAGGCTGGAGTGCAGTGCTGCCATCTCGGCTCACTGCAACCTCTGCCTCCTGGATTCCAGGGATTCTCCTGCCTCAGCTTCCCAAGTAGCTGGGACTATAGGCGTGCGCAGCCATGCCTGGCTAATTTTTGTGTTTTTAGTAGAGATGGGGGTTTCACCATGTTGGCCAGGCTGGTCTCGAACTCCTGAGCTCAAGTGATCCACCCACAGTGTTGGGATTACAGGCGTGAGCCACTGCGCCAGCCAATGGCTGTTGATTGTAGATGGGCCATGGTGGACAGTGACTGTTCACTGTAGGTGAGCCTTGGTGGAATGTGACTGTTTACTGTAGATGGGCTGTGAATGGCCCTTATAGGGTCAAAACCTTTCTCTTGGGGGAAGGAAGGTACAGTTCTGCTTTTGTCCTTTCAAAGGAAGTTCAGTGTTATTTCTGACCTTGTGGTTTCTACACGTGTCTGATGCTTTCCTCTAACCCAGGCCCCTGGATGTAGAGCCTCCACCTGGTCCGGCTCTGCCCCAGGGCTGCCTCAGGAGGCGGGAGGTGTTGTCTGTCCCTCTCTGCTTTGCACTACCCAGGAGTGAGACCCATGGGCCTATAGCCAGGGCCTGACAAGGCCTCTTGGGCTGAGGAGGCCCTTTCCCTTTGGAGCCCAGCCTCAGGTGGGTGACAAGTCAGTGCAGAGGCTTCTGGTGAACTGACTTCTTCCTGTCCCCCTCTTCTCATGAAACTTTATCTGCCTCCCTTTTACCCTCTTTCTAGACAGGCCTGCTGGCATTTGAGGCTCCCCTAGTTAGACAATGGCCACTGTTTGTGGGTGCCCACTGCGTGCCAGGCTGTGTGAGGCATAGCTTCATTGAATTTCGGCAGCAGTCCTGGAATGTAGATGTTATGATTTCCCCCATTTTACAGATGGAGAGACTGAAGCCGTAAGCGGTTTAATGATATCCCAAGACCGCACATCTAGTGAGTGGCAGGGTCTGGAGTTCCTAAAGCTAGTGCACTGGACTGTGCTGTTCTGCATACTTTTTCATTCTTTGTTCTGGTCCCAGACATTGGGGCCCTCTCAAGATACACTGTGTGGTGAGTGGGGTCCTTGGGTCTAAGCCTCGAAGCTGAATAGGGCTGTCAAAGCCACACTTCTTGCCACCTGGCTGCTGGGTTCTCCCTTCTTTACCTGAGGTCCTGGGGCCAGTGTGAAGGGCAGCGGCAGTCCTGACTTGCTGCCCTCCCTGCCGACCAGTGTTCTGCACAGGCCTGCTCACTGTGTGTGGTGTGATCCTGCCTCCCCGCCCCCGCCCCCGGTCCTGCCGGTCAGCCCCGGCCTCAGGAACTGGAGAGATGTGTATATGTTTGCCCTCTGGCCCCTTTGCCTTTTGGAGCTGGGCAGGCGGGCAGCATTCCTGGGGCTGCTGTTTGCCAGCAGGGCCCATCCCATGTCCACAGCCCACTTCCTGGAGCCTTCTCAGTGCAGGGCCCCTTCCAGATTAGCCTTATATGTCCCCAGCCCGATGGGCACCCTGTCCTTCCTTCCCCAAGGAGGACGATACTCTGACCAGAGGGCCTGAACCCAGTCTTTACTGTAGATGGGAACTGGGCCGAGTGTGGGAAGGTGTGTTGGGGCAAGGCCTGGGGTTGCCCTGCATGGGCAGACCTGCCTCAGAACAGACAGTTCCCTGTGCCCAGTGCTGCCCCTGCCTCTTGTGCCGCCCTCGGTGTCCACACCTGGAGGCCAGCGTGCCTGGAGGCTGCCTCTGCATCCCGGTTGTCCTGAGATTGTTCTTGGGGGTTTTGGAAAGCCCCTCAGTGGGGCTGGGTCGTCAGTCTTCGGCCCCAAAGCTCCCTGGCTGATGGCCCCCAAGAGTAGGGTAGGGTGGGCTGATGGGGTCCCATGGGGGCCACAGCCTATGTTCCCAATAGCAACTCCCTGTCTGCCCTTCTGAGAGGTCTGGAGCTCCCTCACCAGACTGAGCTTCTCAGGGTGAGGGCCCTGCCCACTCTCTTGTGCCCCTGTGCCCCGCACCAGGCTGTGTTGTAGCATCAGGGGTTGGGGCATGGGAACCAAAGTGCTGCCCAGAGCTGAGGGGCCTGGAGCCACACGAGAGGCGTCTCCCTGTGTACCTGTGCAGCACAGGGTAAGGCAAGTCCACTCAGCTGTCTAGGAGAGGACCAGGAGCAGCAGAGCCCCAGCCAAGCCTCTACTCATACCATATTCTGATCCTTTTCCAGCAAATTGTGGCTACTAATTTGCCCCCTGAAGATCAAGATGGCTCTGGGGATGACTCTGACAACTTCTCCGGCTCAGGTGCAGGTGAGGTGGTCATGGGGGCCCCCCACCCAAGATGGCAACAGGTCATGCGTGGGGGCAGTGGTCAGACAGTCTCCTGTGTTTATTGAGCATGTACTGAGTGCACCCTGCCCGCCCCATCTCCACCCAGCTGGCTCCAAAGGGCAATGCTGAGCAGAGGAATGGGGTCCGTGAGCTGCCTGGTTAAGGAGAGCTCATGCTCGGAGGTGAGGTGAAGGCTGTGAGCTCCAGAAGCTGGGCTGCCTGCTGCACATAGGCTCGTATTCACTAGGAATACCTTTACTCACTAGGAAACCTCTGGAACCCCCTTCAGAAGGTTATTTGACCCCTGAGCCTCTATTTTCTCATCTGTAACATGGGAATAATACCTTGACCTGATAAGCTTGTGGAGCTGTAAGGCAGCACAGAGCCTGCTGGGGTGGAGCTCTTCCATCCAAGCTCCCTTCCCTACTTCGCCTTTCCCTGGGGGAGAGAAGTCCCTGAGCTGGAGGTGGTCAGGGAGGCTTCTCAGAGGAGGTGGCTCTTGAGTGGACCTCCGAAGAGGGGCGAGAGCTAAGGAAGGAGGCTGAGGTCATCCCTGAGGAAGTGACTAGCAGGGCCTGAGAGCTGCAAGGTAGGATATCTGTAGCTGGAAGTACCTGTTGTTGGAAGCGGGGGCCTCCAGGGAGGGTGGGGCCAGAGAGGCGTGTGCCCTGGCATAGGTAGGGTAACTGAAGGAGTTATGGCCCTAAGGGATGCGCACCCCACCCCTGTGGTCACAGGAAAGCTTTCCCAGGTGGCCTAGGCACCTGTCTCATGGCTCCAGAGACCAGGCTGCCCCTGGACACACACAATGAGAAGGGACAGCTCTCCTTGTCCATTTTCCAAGGAGCTTAGCCTCAGCTGCCTTGCCCAGGCACTAGCCTCCCTCACAGCCTGAGCTTGGCCGGCCCAGGTGCTCTGGGGCCTCCCCCGACTCACCCAGCACACTGCTTCAGGTCCTCCCCCCTCAACCCAGCACACTCTGCTTCTGATCCTCCCTCCCCACCCTCCCCAACACACTCTGCCTCTGGTTCTCCTCCCCCAGCCCCCACAACACACTCTGCTTTCTGGCCCTCTCCCCCCCCACAACACACTCTGCTTCTGGTCGTCCCCCCCGCTCCCCCAACACACTCTGCTTCTGGTCCTTCCCCCGCCCCCCCAAACACACTCTGCTTCTGGCTCTCCCTCACCCACCCAACACACTCTGCTTCTGGTCCTGCCCTCACCCACCCAGCACACTCTGCTTCTGGTCCTCCCCCCACCCCCCACAACACACTCTGCTTCTGGTCCTGCAGGTGCTTTGCAAGATATCACCTTGTCACAGCAGACCCCCTCCACTTGGAAGGACACGTGGCTCCTGACGGCTACTCCCACGTCTCCGGAACCCACTGGCCTGGAGGCTACAGCTGCCTCTACCTCCACCCTGCCGGCTGGAGAGGGGCCCAAGGAGGGAGAGGCTGTAGTCCTGTTAGAAGTGGAGCCTGGCCTCACCGCCCGGGAGCAGGAGGCCACCCCCCAACCCACGGAGACCACACAGCTCCCAACCACTCATCAGGCCCCAACCGCCAGAGCCACCACGGCCCAGGAGCCTGCCACGTCCCACCCCCACAGGGACATGCAGCCTGGCCACCATGAGACCTCAGCCCCTGCAGGACCCGGCCAAGCTGACCTTCACACTCCCCGCACAGGAGATGGAGGTCCTTCTGCCACTGAGAGGGCTGCTGAGGATGGAGCCTCCAGTCAGCTCCCAGCAGCAGAGGGCTCTGGGGAGCAGGTGAGTGGTCTCTGCATTCCTTGGGACATTGGGTGGGTTAGCCCTAATGCCTGGCACCTGGCACGCCCTACACCTGTGCCCTGCGGGTGTCTCGTATTCCTCACCAGGAAGACAGGGCTAGGGGCCCACCTTCCCCTACCCCCAGGGCCTCACCCAGAGTAGGACCGACTAATTATGAGATCAGAGCAAAAGCGCCCTTAAAGATCACCCAAGAGGGGGCTCCCCAAACTTACAATCCAAACTTGCAGCCCCTGCTGCAAGAGTGAACGTTATACCAAGTCCTATTTTTTATCTTGCAGCTTCGTGGGAATTTTACGCTTCACACTAAAATAAGCCTGCTTATTTCCATACAGAAATGTATGCTTTGTATTACTTTTTGTGATATCCATGCCATGGTCCAGCCAGGGTCTGGAGTTGATGTGGCAAGAAGGCCTGGCTTTTGGGCCCCGTGCGATCCTGGTTTGGGTGCATCTGAGTGGGTGGTGGCAAAGATCAGGGAGGCAGGAGCTGCTTCTGGAGCTGGCTGCTGCTGCTGCTGGCAGTGACCTAGCCAACCCAATCTGCCCCTGCCCTCCCATAGGACTTCACCTTTGAAACCTCTGGGGAGAACACAGCTATCGTGGCTGTGGAGCCTGACCACCGGAACCAGTCCCCAGTGGATCCGGGGGCCACAGGGGCTTCGCAGGGTCTCCTGGACAGGAAGGAGGTGCTGGGAGGTGAGTTTTCTCTCAGGGGGGTAGTTCGGGGTGAATTGCTGCTGTGGGGTTGGGGTGGGGCTGGCCACAGCCAAGGCCACCACTTTGGGGAGGGTCTGCAGTGGAGCCCAGGGGGCTGCTGAACTGAGCTGGCCCCATCTACCTGCCCTAGGGATCATTGCTGGAGGCCTCGTGGGGCTCATCTTTGCTGTGTGCCTGGTGGGTTTCATGCTGTACCGCATGAAGAAGAAGGACGAAGGCAGCTACTCCTTGGAGGAACCGAAACAAGCCAATGGGGGGGCCTACCAGAAGCCCACCAAACAGGAGGAATTCTACGCCTGACGCGGGAGCCATGCGCCCCCTCCGCCCTGCCACTCACTAGGCCCCCACTTGCCTCTTCCTTGAAGAACTGCAGGCCCTGGCCTCCCCTGCCACCAGGCCACCTCCCCAGCACTCCAGCCCCTCTGGCCGCTCCTGCCCACGGAGTCCTGGGGCGTGCTGGGAGCTCCACTCTGCTTCTCTGACTTCTTCCTGGAGACTTGGGGCACCAGGGTTTTCTCACATAGGACCTTTCCACCACAGCCAGCACCTGGCGTCGCACCATTCTGACTCAGTTTCTCCAAATTGAAGCAGCCTCTCCCCAGGCCCAGCTCTGGAGGGGAGGGGGGATCTGACTGCTTTGGACCTAAGTGGCCTCATGTGGCTGGAAGATTCTGCGGGTGGGGCTTGGGGCTCACACATCTATAGCACTTACTGGTAGGACCAAGCATCTTGGGGGCGTGGCCGCTGCGTGGCAGGGGACGGGTCCACTTTGTTTCGTGGGGAGGTCTGATCTAGATATCGACTTGTTTTTGCACATGTTTCCTCTAGTTCTTTGTTCATAGCCCAGTAGACCTTGTTACTTCTGAGGTAAGTTAAGTAAGTTGATTCGGTATTCCCCATCTTGCTTCCCTAATCTATGGTCAGGAGACAGCATCAGGGTTAAGACTTTTTTTTTTTTTTTTAACTAGGAGAACCAAATCTGGAAGCCAAAATGTAGGCTGAGTTTGTGTGTTGTCTCTGAGTTTGTCGCTCATGTGTGCAACAGGGTATGGACTATCTGTCTGGTGGCCCCGTTTCTGGTGGTCTGTTGGCGGGCTGGCCAGTCCAGGCTGCCGTGGGGCCACCGCCTCTTTCAAGCAGTTGTGCCTGTGTCCATGAGCTCAGGGCTTTGCTGAGGCCTGGGCCACTGCCACATTGGAGAAGCCCATGTGAGAAGTGAATGCTGGCAGCTCAGCCTTCAGACTGAGAGAGGACTGTAGGGAGGGCCGCAGGGGCCTGGAGATCCTCCTGCAGACCAGGCCTGTCCTGCCTGTGGGGCCCTCTCCGGGGGCTGCTTCCTCCTGGAAATTGACAAGGGGCGTCTTGGGCAGAGCTGGCTCTGAGCGCCTCCATCCAAGGCCAGGTTCTCCCTTAGCTCCTGCGGCCCCGCCCTGGGCCCTGGGCTGGAATCAGGAATATTTTCCAAAGAGTGATAGTCTTTTGCTTTTGGCAAAACTGTACTTAATCCAATGGGTTTTTCCCTGTACAGTAGATTTTCCAAATGTAATAAACTTTAATATAAAGTAGTCCTGTGAATGCCACTGCCTTCGCTTTTTGCCTCTGTGCTGTGTGTGATGTGACCGGACTTTTCTGCAAATACCAACATGTTGGGAAACTTGGCTCAAATCTCTGTGCCTTTGTCTTTCCCATGGGGAGGGATTTTGGTTCCAGGGTCCCTCTGTGTATTTGCTTTTTTGTTTTGGCTGAAATTCTTCTGGAGGTCGACAGGTTCAGCCAAGGTTTTATAAGGCTGATGTCAATTTCTGTGTTGCCAAGTTCCAAGCCCCATCTTCTAAATGGCAAAGGAAGGTGGATGGCCCCAGCACAGCTTGACTTGAGGCTGTGGTCCCGGCGGACGTGTGGAGCCGAGGCCTGCCCCACAGACACCTAGGACATCCTCCTCCCACCTGGTTGCAGAGGCTGGTGGCCCCCAGCCCAGGGGTCCTGCACTTGCTTATTTGACAACGTTTCAGTGGCTCTGTTGGCCACTCTGAAAGGTGGGCCAGTCTGTGGATCAGAGATGCACTGCCAAGCCAAGGGAACCTGTGCCTGGTATTCGATACTGACTTTCTGCCTGGAGTGTATGACTGCACATGACTCGGGGGTGGGGAAAGGGGCCAGCTGATCGTGTTTGTCTGCTGGTCTGTGGGACAGTGCCCAAGCCAGAGGCTGGGTCCATTTGTGTAACAGCAATAAACGGTACTTCTCATTTCGGGCAACAGCTGCTGTGGTGGTGGTTGAGTCTCTTCTTGGCCTGGCGATATCCTGCCGTGTCACCTACTAGGGGTGGGAGCCTGGTTCTGGGCAATGCTCTGGCTTGGTACAGAACAGCAGAATTGATGCTGGTCCCTCCTGTTGCGGAAGACAGAATCCATCTCTGCCCTCCTTCCCCAAACCCCTGTGCAGGCATTCGGTATCTCGCCTTCCTTCTCCTGGGGCTCTCAGTCCTCCTCCTGCCCAGCACTCCTTGTTCCTTAAGGCTCCAACTGGATCATTTCCTTCCTCAAGGACATGATGGGCTCCCTACTGAGTCTCAAAGCTTGCTATTTATCGTTTGCTCACTGTGATTTCTGTACACTTACTAGCAACAGTCTTAAGTGCCAGAGGTCTAAAAAATCATGTGCAGAGTAGGGAAAAATGACAGTGAAAAACCTGGAGGTTGAGGCAGCACATTGTACTGCAGGGGTCCTCAGTGTCCTAGAGCATCTATTATAGCTGGCTTCCCAGTCTTGTCCAGGCTGCTGGTCCACTCTGTCCCTGGTGCAGGTCAACCCCTGACCCTAGACTCCAGGCAAGGCCTGGGCTATGCAGAGCAGGAGGGACCATTTCTTCCCCGCCCCTGCACCTGCTGATGGAGCAGAGACTGCCAGCACCAGGTGGCTTTGCAGGATGGAGAATTCTATTCTTCCCTGACACATTGTGTTCCAAAGAGTTTGGAGGCTGAGATAAGTTCTCTAGGTCATTTATTCATTCAACAAACAATGAAAACACCAGTGCCTGTTTCCTGCCAGTTCCTGGACTGGACAAGGAGGGTCGAGTTGTAGAACTGGCCATCAGATAGTAATACTTTTATTAACAATGTATTAATAACCCTCCACATGGGACCTGCAAGTTTCCAAGACCCCAGCTCCCTGGGCTGCCTGTCCCCATATATCCAAATCAATTAAACTGCACCCCATCCCACCTCTTGGCCCTGCTCGTTCTTAATGCCCTCTCTCAATTCTGCGCTTCCATTCTGAGTCCCCCACCCCAGGGCACCCCCAGGACAGGGATGTGCCATCAAACAGACTTTGCCACATATTTGAGACTAACAGTAAAAAAGGTGGAGGTGGTTAAATGTCATCCTTGGGCACCCCTTCCTCAAGCAATGACTGCCCACCTCCCGTTGGGCCTCGGCCTGCTGTCCTGTGTCGCAAAGCCTAATACCCATCTCTTCAGTTTCCCACTTGCCCTGCCTGGGAGGGGAGCAGTGGGCACTATTTCCTTTTCCATCCCCTTTACATCATGCCCACCGTCTGGCCTGGGTGTGGGGAGAGTGCGTGTGTACATTGCATGCGTGACTCACTGCATCTCCTACTAAGACCTCTCCCAAGTTATTTTCTAAACGTATGAGCCATCTTCTCTCAGATTGTGCCGCACTCTCAATGTGCAGCCAGCTTCTGTTTTAAATAGCATTTTTTGCCTCGCTTGCCTCGGGGTTGTGCTTGGGATATGTTTTCATAGCCAGAAGAAAGACCCTGCCTTCTATTCTGCTCTCTGCTCTCAGGGAGGTTGTGGCCAGAGGGAGCAGACAAATGACAGAGTGGTATCAATGACAGAGAACTGTGTGGGCTGTGCGGCAACAGGGCACCTAACCTGCGCAGCGTCTGGGTCATGGAGGTGCCAGAGGGTGGTCAAACTGGGTCTGGAAGGACAAATTCAAGTCAGTCTCTCACGCGGGGAAGGGATGTCAGTAGAGGATGTGAAGTGCCAGCAGGTGCAGGAGGGAGGGGCTGGAATGCGGGGCGGCAGGGCTGCCCACAAGGGAGAGGGTGCCTCTGAGGGGCTGCAGAAAAGACGAAGATGCAGAGGGCTGGAGGCCTGAGGCCTGACCATGGAGCAGAGGTGAGGGTTGATGACTGTGTAGGATGGGTGGGGAGGAGGGGCTGGTAAGAGGCAGAACTGGCAGCACCTGGGCGGCATGCCCCTGCCTCACCTCGCTCTCCTACAGGGGAGATGGGAATGAGGCTGTACTCTGAGTGGGCCATCTACAGCGGAAGGGACAGTAGACCCAGAGCTGGGCCTTGAGGTGGGCCATCTCAGGCTCCCTCCCGGGTCAGGCACTGCTGGTGCACGGGCGCCCCACAGCATCTGGGAGAAAGGGTTTTTTAAATGGGTCTGCAGGTACCGACCGCGCAGGGGAGCCCCGGGACCAGGACCATGCTCCCTCCGCTGAGGCGCCCTCTCCCTCACCCCCATCACTCTCATCATCTGCCCCTTCTCTCCAGCCTGGCAGAAGAGAAAGGAGGCTGGGCTGCCTCGGGAGGTGGTGAGCCCCTGGCACCTGGAGCTGAATGAGTGAGGAGCCTAGAGGGGCTTAGAAACTGCTTTGGGTCCACAGACCCTAAAGCTGTTGGAGCTGGAGGCTCCCATTCTGCAGACTCTGCCTGGCCATGGGACCAGCCCTTACCTGGCTTTCTCCCTTCCTCCCACCCCAAACACCACTGCGCCTCCCCAGTACATTAGTCACGCCCACTCGTGGCGTGCACATGTGCAAGGGTGGATTTGCCCCACTGCAGGTCCTCGGCAGGTCCGCCCCACACCTGCTGTCCTTCAAGGCTGGGGGAGGCACTTGAGTCCGTTGTGTTCTCATAACTTCAGGTCATGCCTCTCAGGCACCTCCTGCCACATGACAGCAGGTATCTGTCTGGCTTCCTGCCACCCTGGGTGCTCCTGGAGGGCAGATGTTTCCTTGTGCAACCTGTCAGGAGGCATGGCATTCAGGGGCTCACTGCAAGTAGGGGGACTCTGCTTTTGGGGTGCTCATTGAGGCTGGCTAGTACTGCTACCCTGCTCTGGAAGTCAAGCAACATTTAGAAGATTTTTAACAGTGCAAGTCACCACCACACACACCTCCCACCACCAGAACGGCTGCATTTAGGGATGGGCAACGTCGTGTTGTGGGGAGATGTCCCTAGGCTGTTGGAGGGAGTGAGAATTGATAGGAGCTGTTTGGAAACTTACTTGGAAATACCTGCTAACACTAAACATATACGTACCTTATGATCCAAGGAGAATGAGAGCATATATCTGCTGAATGGTGTGTATAAGAATGCATGTAACAGCTTTATTCATCAGAACTCAAACACAGAAACTGCCCGAATGTCCTTCGCCGTGAGAATAGGTAAATGAATTGTGGTGTGGTATATTCACACAGTGAAACACTACTCAGCAACAAAAAAGGACGAGCTATGGACACAGGTATAACAGAGATGAACATCATGGGCATATATATTAAGCACAAGAAGCCAGACACAACAAAGCCAACACTGTATGATTCCATTTGTAGGAAGTTCAGGAACGGGCAAAACTAATTGATGATAATAGAAAGCCCATGGGTTCCTCGGGCTGAGGGTGTGATATTGACGAGGCATGGACACAAAAAACCTGCGATGCGGAAATGTTCTCCAGATTGATGTGGGTGGTGATTAGAAGGGTGAACATATATGTAAATAAGTCATCAAGCTATACACTTAGATGAGTGCACACTGTGTATGTTATTCCTCAATAAGAAAGTTAAAGGGAAGAAAAATGCTTATAAAAGGGCTTCTGAGTTTCTAATTAGTTCCTTCAAATCTCACTGCAGCTTTTTCAGCAAAAATGAGGGAGGCCCACATGGCGTACGTTTTCTTCAGAATCCCAGAGGATCCTGATTTATGGGCAGAGAGGCCCAGGGCAAAAACCTCTCACAGCTGTGTGCTGAGCAGAGCAAGTAAGTGGTGGCTTCCCTGAGCCTGATGGGGAAGGCCGAGCAGGCTCTCTCTTCAGACAGCGGGAGGGTGGGCACTGCCTAGAGGGCAGCCCTCGGGACCCCCTCCCCCAGCTCCAGCCAGGCCCCAGCTTCCTCTGGTTCCTGGAACCTGCCCTACCCAGCCGGTGTTTCCAGCACTTAGGGCTGGGAGCTAAGCTGTTCTTCCACTCCAGGAAAATATTTGTTCAGGGACTTGGCACCCGAATAAGAGGAAATAAAAGCCACCTTGGAGTCGAGCGGGCGGCTCTGCTGCCGGCGGCTGTGTCTGCCCCTCCAGGTTGCCTCTGCAGGTGCCCAGGCCCGGCGTCTGGGGCCTGGCCAGGAACCCCACCCCACAAACAGGCCTGCTTAGGGATAAGCCTGGGGTGCCACTATTTATTCATTCATTCATTCCGTCAGTCATCTGTCAGTGCCGTCAACAAATGTTTATGAAATGTATTATGTGCCAGGCACAGTGCTGGGCCCTGGACATTGTCAGTGACCCAGGCCCCATCCTTACCTTCAAGGCTGTTGCAAGGTAGTGAGGGAGGCTGGCAGCATAGCAGGAGCATTGAGGGTATGGAGGTGAGGCCGGGGGAGCCACCAGGCAGGCCGATACCACCAAGCACTTGGCAGGCACCCAGCGTCAAGCCAAAGGAAACGTAAGGTCAAATGAAGGGATGACCTAGAGGGGAAGGAGCATTCCAGGCAGATGGAACAGCATAGGCAAAGGCCCAGAGGTAAAACAGCACAGAGCTTTGTGGTGTAGAGAGTTAAAGGGGTTGGCTGGGGTTGGGGCCAGGAGTTCAGCACGAGGAGGTTGGAGGTTATGCTGGAAGAACCTCCCTCCTGGGTATAATGCTCAGGACTGTGGACTTTATCCCCAGAGCAATGGAGGTTTTTATTTGTTTTGAAACATTTAGACACATTGATTTTGATTCTTTTTAAAATAGAAAAGTACAAAAAGAAAATTAAGTTGACCTCAAATCTCACCACCTAGATATTTCCCGATGACCTTTAAAAAATTAAAATATGCATGTGCACATGATTAGAAATCCAAGCAGAACAGAAAAGTCCAAAATGAAAAGTGAAATCCTCCTTCTCCCCACCTGTCTCTTGCCAAAGGCAATTTCATTTAATAGGTTTTGGGTTGCTGTTTCCAGAAACTTTTTCCGTGCACATACCTGTGAGGATAAGTCTATGCTTTTAAAAAGTTACACCAAAGGGATGGGCCTATCCACGGGGACTGACAGCTCTTTTTTCTGACCCAGTTTCATTTCGGCACGTGCAGACAGTTCTACCCCATTCGTATAATGACTGCGGAGCATTCAGTTGTGCGGACCAGCTGTAACTGACCCAGTTCTTCCCTGTTGGCGAGCACCTTATTTCCAGGCTTCTGCTATTGTACACAATGCAGAACTGAAGGTCTTGGGCGGGTATTTTAGTAAACCATTATCAGCAAACACCTCAGAGGCTTTTCTAGCAGTGGGCTCTGGATGGAAAAGGGTGCTCTTTACAATTGACCTCCAGAAACTTCCCCCATTGGCCACACCTGTCACCGTGCCCAAACTTCGGGTGGGAGTCCCAGAGACCACCCCTTCAAATGGTTCAATTTCCTTCTTTCCACTGGAGCGGGCGATAGAGATGATATCACACGGTTGTTTTGATTTTCTTTTATTTAATTGCAAATAAGATTAGGAATCATTTCATATTTTTAAATTTTGTTTTGTTTGCTTTGAGACAGAGTCTTGCTCTGTTGCCCAGGCTGGAGTGCAGTGGCACGATCTCGGCTCACTGCAACCTCTGCCTCATGGGTTCAAGCAATACTTGTGCTCAGCCTCCCAAGTGGCTGGGACCACAGGAGCACACCACCATTCCCAGCTAGTTTTTTTTTTTTTTTTTTGGAGCAAAACTGCAAGTTTATTTTGGTCACCTAAGGTGTGGGGAAGAGGTCTGTTGGCCTCCGGCAAAGAAGGCCGACAGAGTCCCCCGGTGGGCCTCTCGGAGGGAGTTCCTGCAGTCCGGACATCCCGACAGGAGTGGAGGACTGAGGAAGGCCGCGCGTGGCGTCCCTCCGGAGTGGCTTTTCTAGGAGTGGGAGGGCACTAGGCGGGGCACGGGCGTGTCAGGGGCGTTCCACAGGTGCGACCAGGTAAATCTTGGTCTCTTCGGATTGACATCACCTGGCGCATGCCTAGTTGGTCTGCACCTTCCCAGGTCGCCGGCTGCATTTTCGCGCGCTGGGGAAACGTTGCGGGGGGGGGGGGGGGGGGGGGGAAATGAAGAACCCGGAAGTGCACCATCTTGCCTCCGTTCGTCCAAACAGTCCAACCTTTTATTGATAATAGTGATAAAGGGGCGCCGTGGTCTGTCTGGCTACTTCCTGCTGTTAAGGGGCGCTGTTAAGGTCGGGGCCTATGGTTGGTATTTGGACGTACGGATGAAGAATAAAATAAGGCACAGTATTAGTATAGGAATGAGGAATGGAAGCATTTGTTGGAATAGGAGCAAAACCCAGAAGGAAGGTCCCAGCAAGGTTGAGGAGTATGAGATAGTTAAGAAAATATAGTAAGTTTGAGGTGAGTGGGGGAAAGCCAAACTGATTTCCACTGATTGCTTTCGGTAGGGGCCCTTTTTAGCTGGGAATGAGGAACGAGTGTGCAGAGTAGTTGTTGGCCAGGCAGCAATTAAGGAGTGGAGTTTTTGTGGAGTGGATGGCTTTCCGCTTACTCCTACTACAGAGATATTGGATGGAAGGCTAGGTCCAGAGAAGGACGGCAAAACAGAATAGGTAGCCTCGCTGTTGATTAAAAAATTGATTGTCTTACCCGCTACCAGGAGAGTTACCCGCGGCTCGGTGAGGGTGATGGGGGTCCCCGAGTCTCGGCACCTTCAGTTGTAGTTGTCGTCCAGATGTAGGAGCTGGAAGGAGCTCCCAGGATCCTGGGAAAGGGGGTCACGTGGAGACGCAGCACCTGTTCTCAGGGTGGGGCAATCAGACTTCCAGTGTCCTCCCTGCTGGCAAGCAGGGCAGGGGCTGCTGGTGGACGAGGGTTAGGACATTCACTGGCCCAATGTCCTGACGCCTTGCACTTATAGCAAGGCTGCGTTGGGGCTCGGGGACCTTGTGGACACCTGTTGGCATAGTGTCCTGCCTTGCCACACTTATAGCAGGCTCCTTTCGTAGCCTTGGAGTCTGCAGAGTGTGTACTCTCTGGCCTGGGGTTACGACTGGGCTGTAAAGCTGCTGCTAGGAGCTGTAACTTCTGTTTGAGGCAAGCCTGCCGTCTCCTCTCTGGAGTTATAGACCTTAAAGGCTAATTTAACCAGGTCTTGTATTGGTGTCTGAGGACCATCCTCTACCTTTTGAAGTTTTTTACAAATGTCAGGAGCTGACTGAGAAATGAAATAAGACGCCAAAATGGTGGCCCCTGTGGGGGAGGCCGGATCTAACCGGGTATACTGGGTTAGAACCTCAGTCAGTTTAGGGTAGAGGTTAGGATAACCTGGAGGTTATGCCAAGTTAAGTCATAGGCCTGACAAAGGTATCTAAATTCCTTTATGTATATGGTAGGATTAGCTGAGAAATCACCTAAACGCTTCTCAATTTTGGAAAGATTGGCCAATGAAAAAGGGACATGTACTCTAACTACCCCGTCCGCCCCAGCCACCTTTCGCAAAGGTGCTAACACTGTAGGAGGGTGTGGGCAGAGATAGGGGACTCAAGACAGCCAGTTGGGGGCCCGGAAGGAGGCACGGGACCGAGTGGATTACTAGTAGATAAGGAGGAGGAAGGAGGAGTCTGGGCAGGAAGGGAGGGGTTGGAGAGAGCGGGGAGAGAAGGAGGAGTATAGGGCAGGTCGGGACGAGAGCGTAAGGCCCAAAAGCCTTGTATGTAATTAATTTCAGACCACTTGCCTAGCCACTGGCAGAAATTGCTGAGGTCGATCACGCCACAGTGGAAAGGAAAATTAACCGCTTCCTCCTAAGGTCTTGTTCGACCTGTAAGGTTTTTAAAGTGGCTAGGAGGCACCCTAAGGGGGTGCTCTTTGGAAATTTGGACTGGGGGGTTTCCCGTTTGTTTCCTCTTTACTTACACAATGGACACAATGGAAATGGAAGTGGATCTCTGCCTGGCTTCAAAGCGTCCTTTGGAACCAGCAGAGACAGACTGGAGGCTCATGGAGCCAAAGTGGAGATTACCTTCAGGCGGACGTCTCCGTCCTGAACGGGTCTCCCGAGCCACATGGTGGCTCCCTAGCCACTTGGTGGCTCAAAAGTGGGCCTCGGACCTGCGCAGGATTTCTGGCCGAGGGAGGTAAAGAGGAGACAAGGGCACTTACCCCAGAGAGGCTGGTGCTCTTTGGAAATTTCCCGGCTAGTTTTTGTAGTTTTAGTAGAGGTGGGGTTTTGCCATGTTGGCCAAGCTGGTCTCGAACTCCTGACGTCAGGTGATCCGCCTGCCTTGGCCTCCCAAAGTGTTGGGATGACGGGCATGAGCCACCGCACCGCCCCATTTCATATGTTTTTGCCATTTGTATTGCTTTTTTCTTAGAGGAATTGCGTTGTCCTGTTTTCTGGCCCTTCTTCCTAAGGGGTTTTGTTCTTTTTCTTGCTCATGGATGTGGGTTCCTCATGTACTCATGACTTTGAGGGAGGAGCATGGCAGGCTTTGGTCTCCAAATGATCTCGCTGGCTGCTGTGGGAGGAGCTTGGGGGCCAGTCAGCTGGGAGGCCTGTGCAGGGGTCCCTGTGAGAGGGGCCGTGGTCTGGAACAAGAGGTGGCTGTAAGAAGGGAGCTGTGACTTGATTCTGAAGATACTCAGGAAAGAAGACTGAAAGGAACAACCAGTGGGTTGATTTTATGCACAATAGTCCACAGCACTTTGGTTCAATGAAAAAAAAAATAAAGCCAAACATTGCCAACGGCCCTCCTGCGGCAGTGGCATATCAGCTAAGATATCTTGACACAGGATTCTCGATAAGTCACACAGTGGGCCACAGTCCCCGCTGGACCATGGCCTGACAGCTTGCACTGCTTCTCTCCTGCTTCTCCCCTTCCCTGTTGGAGAAGGGGTGGGGTGACAAGGAGGAGGCTGGTTCCCAGGTTCCCACTTCAAATATTATGGTCCCACAAGCCATGGAAACATCTCAGAAATTCCAGTATTTTAGCACACAGTAACTGGCTGAGCCACATGGGTCACCATTAGGCAAGAAGCCATACAGATGCCCCGGGAAGGGAGACAGGGGCATACAGGGCCTGAGTGCACAGGGTCAGGAGGTGTGAGGAGGGCCTTCTGGATCCAGCTCCCTGCTCCGTGCAGAGCACAGAGATTTACAGGGAGTGCTTCACAGATACCCACTAGGTGAAATACTTTTCTTTTTTTTTTTTTGTGAGACGGAGTTTTGCTCTTTTTGCACAGGCTGGAGTGCAATGGCACGATCTCGGCTCACTGCAACCTTTGCCTCCTGGGTTCAAGCAATTCTCCTTCCTCAGCCTCCTGAGTAGCTAGAATTACAAGCATGTGCCACCACACCCAGCTAATTTTTTTGTATTTTCAGTAGCGACGGGGTTTCACCATGTTGGCTAGGCTGGTCTGAAACTCCTGATCTCAGATGATCTGCCTGCCTTGGCCTCCCAACATACTGGGATTACAGGTGTGAGCCACTGTGCCCGGTCTGAAATTTTTTAATAATTCAAATTTATGTTATGATCAAAATGAGTGGAAAAAAGGGGGCATGTAATGTTAAAAAGGAAATGTAAGTTTTTCCTTTCTTAAAAAAAAAAAAACTAAGTTATATTTTACACACAGTAAAATTCGCCCTTATTGTTATATAGTCTTTCTTCAAATGCATGCAATTGTATAACCACCACTACAGTTAGGATCTAGAACAGTTTAATCATCCCCAAAACTTCCCTGGCCCTTTGTAGTCAACCCCTTCCCATCCCTGGCTCCTGGCAGCCACTCATCTGTTTTCTGTCTCTGTAGGTGTTGCCTTTTCCAGATGTCCTATGAGTGGAATCATACAGTAGAAAGCCTTCTGAATCTGGCTGCTTTCATTTAGGAGACTGCATCTGAGCTCCAACCAAGCTGTATGCATCAGGAGTGTGTTCCTTTTCATGGCTGAGTAGTGTTCCATGGTGTGGAAATGATGACTTTGTAACCACTCAAAACTAGAAAAATGCAACTGCTCTTCAACTATGAGCATTTCCTTATTTCTAGATTCATATATCGAAACACTTCCTTTGTCCACCTACGAATCTTGATTTAGAATCCAGAAAGCATGGTCTATTTGCCTGAGGCTGAGAAGTAACCTTGGAGAAACCGCAGAGGTGAACAGGCCCAGGGCCAGAGGGCAGGAGGACACTTGCTCCAGGGACCTTGGGCTGACTGTCTGGCCTTTTTTTGGGCAGGCCTAGCCCCAGTCCACATGGTGACTCTGTGCATCCGCATTCGGATGGGGTGCAGCTCAGTTAGCAGATGGTGCCTCTGACCAGTAAGAGAAAGTCACTCTGTCCTCCAGGCCCGTGAGCCTTGCACCTGGACAGCAGGATTTCAGTCCCCCACTTGCTCCTTGACCTCGGCAAAGCCTGCGCTGTCACGTGGACAGTCTAAGTTTGGACTAGATTTAAGGTTGAAAAGTCCTAAGACCTGCAGACCCAGGAGGCAGCAGATGGGCTGGCTGCCCTCAGAGCCTCAGGGGAAGCCTGCTGGGGTTCCCCTGGGCTGCCTCAGAGCCCCCTGTGGGCAATCTGGACCTCAGAAAGACCTTTCCAGGGTAGCATCTTTCTTTTTTAAATTAGAGACGGGGTCTATGTTGCCCAGGCTGGCCTCAAACTCCTGGCCTCAAGCAATTGTCCTGACTTAGCCTCCCAAATAGCCTCCCAAATAGGGATTATAGGTGAAAGCCACCAAGCCCAGCCCAGGGCAGCATCTTCAATCCCAAATCTGCAGAGCCCTTTCTAGGACAGAGCCCAGGCAATCGGCTGGGATACCTACTCTAAGGGCGAACGGCTTCCCTCTGTGGGGTTTTTAACTCCCGTGTTAGCCCTTAAAGTGAAGGTGGCTGTTGGGGAGCAGGAGACATGGTCACCCCTGCAGAACTCATGGAGGAGGCAGGAAGGCATGGTTGTTCAGAGAAAGACTTTGTAGCTAGATGCCTGGGCTCAAAATCCTGGTCCTGCCATTTTCCAGCCTTGTGACTAGTGCACAGGGTGTCTGTTGCAAGCCTGGGAGAAGTATGACGTGGCTGCACATGGGCTACTGCAGCCTCTCAGCACCTGATAGATGTTGTTGGACCAGTGACAGGGCCACAGACTGAGACAGTGTGGAGCCCCAGGATGACATCCCTTAGCCAGGGCTGCCTCCTTCTGATCCTCGTCTTCCCCTCACCCATCAAATGTGGCCCCAGGTGAGATGACTTCTTGTACTTCCCAGGATTCTGCCAGGCCAGGGTGACCAGGTTAGTGAGAACCAGGCTGGGGGGCCTCAAGGATGCAGACCCCAGCCCCATCCTCCTGAGAGGTGCTCCCTGCAGCCTGACGACCAGGGACGAGGGTCCACACTGGGCCCCTGGGTGCCCAATGCAGGAGCAGCCTGGCCTCCCCTCTGGGTCCAGCCCGGCTACTCCTGAGGGTGGAAAAGATCCCATGACACGAGGGCCGGGCTGAGTTCCAGCTTATGGCTGCCCAGAGTCCACAGAAGAAGAAAGGCTTTGACCAACTCCTTTTCTCTACGTCTTGCTCCAGGGACCTTGGGCTGACTGTCTGGCCTTATTCTCAAAGCTATAAAACATTTTTATTTATTTTTCCCTTTTTAAATGAGGCTGTTTTGCCCTATCAGATGTGCTACCACTTGAACCCATTAGAAAAGACTGGTCGCTTGGTGTGAAAGGTAAGGCCTTTCAGGCCTAAGAATGCAGACACACAGCAGGGCTTCTCGCAGAGGGAACTTAAGCATGCTTTGTGCATGAAATGGGGCACAGTCCCTGCTCCCCAGGGTGAGCTTAGCTGTCCCTGAGATGTGCCTCTCCGGTACAGTGCCACACAGGCTGACCAGCCAGGGCCGGCCCCTCCCCAGAGAGCGCTCACACCCACAGTGCTCGGAGTCATCACCACCCTTCCCTCATCGTATTCTCATACAAACGCTGGAGCTGTGTGGTGGTGCGGGCGTTATTACCACTCTTGTTTTGCAGGCGAGGAAACAGGTCTGGAGAGGATCAGGGTTTGCTCAAGGTGGCAGGCCTGGATCTTCGGGACCTGCTGGACTTGATTTTGTGGACCCTGGTGGTGGAGACTGAAGTGGAGACTACTTGAGGAGGCTGGTCTTGCTACTCAGACACTCTGCGTCCGAACCTGACAGGCAGCCCTTCTTCCCAGCCCTGTCTGTTCAACTCCCTCCTTGCCTGCACCCCAGACAAAGGAAGTTTCTCCCAGGAGCCAGAGACCAGGCCGGGCGCCCAGAGCTGGCGCTCAGCAGGCTCTGCCCACCCTGGCTGAGGGACTGCGTGAAGTTGTTGCATCTCCTTACCCCTCCGTTTCCTTATAGGGAAGGCAGGAGGGCCGGTGCCCACCTTCAGACGCAGATGAGACTTAGAAAGAGATTTAGGAAAATGCAGCCTGCCACTAAAGGTCAGGCACCAAGATTCTGGTTAATTATGAATAAGGACTACCATTTCCAACGTGCTTAGAATGTGCCAGGCTCTATCCATGCCTACCCTCCGATATCAGGGACACAGAGTAATAATATAGTGGCAGGAGCAGGGGCTTTGGGGTTAGACCCCACTTTACGGGCTGTGTGACCATAAACTCCTTAGAACCTCAGCTCTCTCATCTGTGAAATGAACTCATCTCCTACGGGCATTAAATACAGTAATGGGAGTAAACTCTTTAGCATTTTGGTGTGGGCACTTTGCAAGCATTGCATGAATAGTGGCTATGACTCTGATGGTCACAAAATCCCTGACAGGCAGGAATCACCACCTTCTTTTAGCAAATGAGGAAACTGAGATCCAAACTGATTCTTCATGCAGCTCCTTAGTGGTCAAGCGGACGCGCAGACCCAGGTCTGTGCTGCTCCTGTGCCGCAGCTGCTTCCTGTTCATCTGTTCTGTCCCAGAGGACACCTGGACAGGCATGCTCCGGAGAGGCTCTTCCAGGCTGGAGCTGCCCCAGCAAGCCCCAGAGCGGTTCCCAGGCATGGGAAAGGGTGGCCTCCCTGACACGCCTGGGTGCTGGCACCACAGTTAATAATGATGTGCCCTGTAGGGAGCCATGGTCATGAGTACACAAACAACTAGGGGGCAGATGGCAGCTCATTTCTGCCCAGCCCCAGAGGCAGCTCCGTGTCCCTATGAACCAGTGGGCAGGTGGTGGGATGTCACTTGGAATATGTCAGATCCAGAAATTGGGGAGCAACTCCCTTCTCCCATAGTGGGAGGAGCATGGGCAGTGCCCCTCTGTCTCCCAGGAAGCTGGCTACATAGGTGGCGCTGGCCTCTGCTGGGGAAGCCCAAGGGAATAGCTCCAGCCCCCCAAAGTGGCTCTTCCCTTGGAGCCCTGTGCCCTGAGCACGTCCCTACGTGTGTCTCACTCCTTCAACACAGTCACTGAGGCCTCCTCCGGGTCAGGACCTGGGGACCCAGAGATATCAGGAGCCCTGCCCTGGCCTTTGAAGAACCTATGGTTTTGTGGCAAGGATACACACGCTTTATTAAACAATACAGATGTCCAAGGGCAGTGCTGTAGAAACAGATGAAGGACACCCCATCCAGCTTGAGGAGTTAGAGAAGACTGCCTGGAAGAGGAGGCATCTGAATGGGGTCTTGTCAAAGGGGCTGGCCCGGCAAAAGAGGAGGAGAGAGGTATTCTTGGAAAGTGCTAGGTGCACCCAAGGACCCACAGGACCGCCCCAGTGTGCAGTATCTGTATTGGGGGTGGAAAAGCAGTGAGAAGTGAGGCTGGAGGGACAACTGGAGCCAGTAAAGGAGGGATGGTTTTCTAGGTCAAGGGCACAGGGGTGTGGCTGATGGTGAGGGAGCCGGCTCTACTGGCTTTTGAGAGCTGACTGTGCTCATGAGTTCAGTGACCTCACAAGGTAGTTTGATATTGGCCATGATGGAAATATTTATACCATGGACATTGGCAAGTGCCACAAATCAGAGCCAGTTGTTAAAAAAAAAGGGGGGGGGGACAACCTGGGTGGATTCTAAAGTAAGGGCATGGGATAATTAGCTTTGTTCCTTAGAAGGGTGTCCTGACTGTTGCAGTATAAAGAACAGGTGGAGGGGAATGGGCTTGGAGACTGGAGCTGGGCCCTGGGTGACCTCCTGGAGACGGCCAGAGGCTGCCCAAGAAGGGTCTGGGTAGTGGGAGAGGATAGGCCCCTTCCTCCCGCTGTGTAACCTGACTCCCACTGTGTCGGGCTCAGCCTGGGGGTGGGGCAGAGGATTAGGTGACTCTTTCAGCCTTCCTCAGCTAGAGCCTGAGAATCCCAGTAAAACCCTTAATGAAAAACACCTGGGGCTCTGCCCCCGAGCCAGGCCTAGAGATGGGGATGGGAAGGGGATTAGGGGATCGGAAGTGAGGGTGGAGAGGGACCCTGCTCCATCCATTCATTTGTTCATTAATGAACTCTTATTTCACCCAGCTCCCTGTGCCTGGCCCTGGGAGAAGGCGGAGCAGAAGAAAGAGGGGCTGAGGAAGCCATGGAAGCACTGCACAGGAGCCAGAGGGACCTCTGAGCCACGGCGCCTGCCTCATGTACTGATGTTTACTCTATGGATGCTTCCAGGCCAGATCACCGTGCATCAGAGTCACGACTGGGCTAGGTCCTGGGTCTCCCATGTCTTCCCCGCAGAATCCTCTCTCTCTCTCTCTCTCCCCCCTCTCTCCCTCTCTCTCTGTGTGTGTGTGTGTGTGTGTGTGTGTGTGCAAGTACACACACAGGATTGTAGTGAGGGGGTGTTGATTAGTGAGAATACAGGAAGGGTGGAGGCTGAGGTCCACCCGCTGGAGTGGTGGAACTCAGTCTTCATCCTTCCTACCCAAGACATATTGCAGATGGAGCATGTGAGAGCCCGAAAAAGAGATTTGGCGGATCCACAGCCCACCGGGGCTTGGCCTGGTCCAGGCTGGCCTCTGGGTCAGAAATGACCTGTGGGTCTTTGATGCCTGGAGAGTTGGGGTGGCTGTGGGAGGGGCTGGGCTCCAGGACCTCTGCCCCACCCTTCCCTGTAAGGAGGCACTGAAGAGGCAGGACCTGCCTCAGCCAGGCAGCATTGCTCTCTGGCTTCTCAAGATGGCTCAGGGCTGGCCTGGAGGCAGTCACGGGGCTCCTGGGCACTGTGCTGGCTGGCATCAGACTCAGGCTCCTGGCTGGAAGTGCTAGCGGTCATCAAACAATTGGGCTGGGATTTAGAAAAAGAATGTTCTAGGCTGGGCGCGGTGGCTCAAGCCTGTAATCCCAGCACTTTGGGAGGCTGAGACGGGCGGATCACGAGGTCAGGAGATCGAGACCATCCTGGCTAACACGGTGAAACCCCGTCTCTACTAAAAACTACAAAAAACTAGCCGGGCGAGGTGGCAGCGCTTGTAGTCCCAGCTACCCGGGAGGCTGAGGCAGGAGAATGGCGTGAACCCGGGAGGCGGAGCTTGCAGTGAGCTGAGATCCGGCCACAGCACTCCAGCCTGGGTGACAGAGCGAGACTCCGACTCAAAAAAAAAAAAAAAAAAATGTTCTGTCCTGGGGAGATTCTCGTTTGTGAACTCAGTTCCCACCTGTTGTGCAGCTTCCGAGCCCTCCTCCCCACCTAAATTCTGCCCAGGCACAGTCAACGGGCAGGCAGGGGCACAGGGAGCACCTCTGTGCATGTTAGAAACAGCACTCCCTTGGGGAAGATCCCCTCTGGGCAGGCACCTGGCTTGGTGAGTGGGCATGGCCTTTACTGAAATTAGAAAAGAGGACACAGCTTCAAGCAGACAAAGCACAGGTGCAATGACCAATCTGCACAGACGCACCTGTACCCTCGAGCTCATCCTCCAGTGACAGGCGGGGAGGGCTCCATTTGTACAAACACAACTGTTGCTTCTACACCCTATCTGCCCTTCCTCCACCCACGGGCCACTCCATTCCCCATCCTTCAGGTAATAGACGTTTCTTAAAGGGACGTGAGGGACTGGGGCCTGGGGTGGGTGTGCTGTGAAAGCAGAAATGTTCACACTTCAAGGACTATGGGAGGCGTGGCCCCTGCTGACAGCTGCTCTCAGCAGGGGAAGCCCCCACAGGCCTTCTGGGCACCATGTGGGGAGCGAGGCCGGGTATCTGCAGAGCAAAGGCACAGGACCCGCTGCAGCCCCAGGAGGCAACCCAGGAGGCAGCCCAGCCAGCCTTCCCAGGGCTTCCCTCCAGAGCCAGGTGGTCCCAGCCTGTCTGCTCCTCTCACTGTTTCTGTGGTGTATCTACAGATGCTTCAGGGGAGAGGAACCGGCCTTGCCAGCCAGGCTGTGAGACACAACCCCCTTCATTTCAGCCCTTGAAAGTGGAACAGCCTTCCCAGTACCCTGGCCCTTCTTCTGATCACTGGCCCTCTAGGGCCAGCCTCTGCAGAAGCAGTGCAGAGCTGCAGACCAGCAGGCCCAGGGTCCCACCTGGTATCCTGGGTGCTTTCCTTCCCTCCTGGGGCCTCAGATCTCCTCATCTGGAAATCAAGTTCAGAAAGGTGCAAAATGTACTGGTAAGAGGCAGAGCTGGTCCTTGAACTCAGGGCTGCCTGACTTCAAAGCTTCGTCACAGCAACACAAGTTCCTCTAGGAGCCAGAGAAGACAGAGGCTAACAAGGACTCATCCCTCATGGGATCCTTTGGATGTGGCTGAGCCCGCAGTTGCTTCACGTACTTGGACTTCAAGAGGTGACAAAGCTGTGAGCATTCTTCGGGTTTCTGAGGGCCACCCCCTTGAAGTTGAGGTTCAGAGAAGGGGAGTCACTTGCCAGTCATGGGGAGCCCAGACTCCCTTGCTCCCAGCCAGGGCTCTTTCTGCTGCGCAGAGTGGCTTTCTCCAGCCCATCTAGGTTAGATGTCACAAATGTATAGTGAGTGGGGCCTTCCCCATGGGAGGACAATGTTCTCTTGGGGAAGCAGAAACAGGGGTGCCTCTGGCTCCATGGCTGCAGCAATCACATGATATCTGCACTGATCACCTGATATCTGCAATGAGTCTGTCACCCCTCCCTCTGCCCCTAGTTACTGACTCACAGAACGGTCGTTAGTTCCTCAAAGGGACAGGAGCAGCAGCCTGGCAGAGACAAGTTACTGGGAGTTACTGGGAGCTCTCTGGTGGGTCAGTCACTAAGAGCGGGCCCCAGGTTTGTGCTGGGCTAGAAAGAGCTCAGCAACAGCGACCTGCACAAAGGTGGTCTGTGAAACCTAGGGCAAGGGTGAGCCCTCGGGCAGGAATTCAGGGGCCTCTGGCCTGGTCAGCTCCCTGAAGCCAGGGGGGATGGAGAGTGGGAGCCAGGGCGGAGGAACCACAGGCTGTCCTGAGGAAACAGTCCTGCCTGGAGACCCCGCTGAGCGCCAACATTGTACAGCCCCAGCTCCCTCCAGGGACCTCGCCCTTGGAGATCCCAGCATCCTGCCGGGAAGACACATATCAGACCTCGGGGACTTGGCTACCTGTGAGCCAGCAGGGAACGCTTGGTCAGGGGTCAGGGAGAGGCTTTCTGGCTGGCCTGGAAGGGTGGGTGGGATTTTCCCATGGGAAAAGTCTGGAGAACAGAAAAAATAGGAAAACCAGGTCAGGCAGGGAAGTGAGTTGGTGGGAGGGTGGGAGCTGAGGCCTGGAGCCTGCCTCTGTGGGAGAAGGGAGGCTGCGGGCAGATGCTGGGTCCCTGTTTCCCTGTTCCCCTGCAGCACCCACAGAGATGGCTAGAACAGGCCACCCTCAAAGGGCACAGTGGGCTCTCATGAGTCAGGGGCTAGGCTGGGGAGCACCCTCTGGGCCCTATTTCCCAGGTGGCCTTCCCACCATTCCCTCCCAGCTTGAAGCCACTTCCTGCAAGAGTTAGTCAGCTCTGCTCACATGCCCGGCTGGGGGTGCTCAGACAGCACAGTGAGACAGCTGTCTTGGGCCCCCTGGACGCTTCCTTTGTGCTGTCCAGGAGAGAGCCTACCCTCTCACCTGCCACCCCACCCCACGGCTCCAAGTCTGTGGGGCAGCCTGCTGGGAAAGGAAGTCCTCAGGTCACTCACCTGCTCAGCCAGCCACCTGGAGGAGCCTCAGAGATGAACTGTGGGCTTCTCCTCACCGTCTCTTCCTCCTCCTCCTCCTCCTCCTCTTCCTCCTCCTCAATCCTGCAGTTCTGGCCTTTGCTTTTCCCAGTTACTTCCTCAGCAGCTGCGCTTTGATTCCAAGACCGTCAGCACCCACAGGAAGGGCTCGCAGAAAGAGGCAGGCCCGGAGCTGCTTCCTAAGGTGCCAGGAGGACCTGTCTAGGACTCCAGAAGCTTCCAGGAGTCAGGAAACCTGGCGCAGAGACAGTCCTGAAGGCTGTCAATGGGGCAGCTTGGCCTCTCCTTCCCCGCCCTCCATTCTGACCCTCAGATTCTCTCCAGGCACAGCTGGAAGTGAGGTGAGGACAACAGCTGGGGGAAGAAGGCAGGACTAGGTCGAGGGATTCTGTCTGTGGGACAAAGAAGTTTATCTGCCTGATGGGGTCTCCAGGTGCAGCGAGCTACCTCTGAACATGCTAGGGTGGGGATAACACGGACAGGCAGGGGACAGAGAGAAGAACGGGCCACTCTTTCCTCATTGCCTCCACCATCCTGAACACACGGGCATTCCTGGCTCTCATACCAGCCAGGTGCCCCCTCTCGGCTTTTCCCTGGAGCCCCTGGTGATTTGAGGATGTCTTCTCCCCATGCTGGGCTGCTGTGGGGGATGTGGGGGGAGGCAGTCCTGGGGGCCCAGTGCATACAGCTGGAGGTTTAGCCAAATGCACTGAACAGAGGGACACTGCAGATGGGACTCATGACAGTTGCACAGCCAGGCCCTCCCCCGCCCTGCCAGTGAGACTGATGACTTCCTGAAAAGGGGTTACATGGAGAGTTTGCAACATGGAACATTTGATGTGACCTGTGAACTTCCTGTTCAAATGGCCCCTGGGGCTCTTGACCTACTCCCGAAAGTGTCACGTGCACAGTTGGAATGAGTCCTAGGAAGCGGGACTTCTCCGAGCAGAGCTGCTTGCAGGCTGTGCCCACCGTGAGCACCAGGATCCAGACTCTCCTACTCCAGAGGGCTCTTCCGAGTTGCTGCCGCAGAACCTGCTTGTGGCCTGTGGCTCACGACGTCAAAGGAGGAGCCAATGGGAAGTAGATCTTCCCAGCAAGAGGGCCTTCTGATGCCCCCCACCCTCCTCAAAGCACTAGGGAAATTGGGTCTTAAAAAAGGCCTTGGGAACCCAGTGCTGAGCCCTCGGGCCCTGAACCTCTCGTGTGTAAATCTGCTCTGGGCCCCTACTCAGGTTTATTGGGGGCCTTGGAAGATTCCCTGAGAATCACTGAGCAAGGCCCTTCTCTAGTAAGGACCATGGCTGTCATTGACCTTACTTACATTGAAGGATGGGCAGTGGGCTCAGCCCACTCTCTACTCCCACCCCGTCCATATCAGGGGCCTTTGCAAAACCAGGTTGGCCAATTCTTGCCCTGAGCACTCTTGTTCAAACCATCTTCTCTGAGCTGGGCCATCTATGCCTTGCTTTAAGAAAGTCTCTACCTGCTGGTGTCTATGGAGACTGTGCATTCCTCCAATGCTGTGATAGCCTGGCCGTTCCAGTATAAGATGCGGGCCCCTAGCTCTCATCTGAGCTCTGAGGGTGCAGTCTATGGGGATCATTGACCCTCCCAGTGTTTATGGGGAATTCTGTGATGGGGAGACCTGTTTCCTGCGTGGAATCTGAGAAGAAAATGCTTTGGAAGAAGCACAGTTACCCTAATTTCTTGTGTAGCGACATTAAATTCCGCCTTTCATCCTGATTCACACAACTGAAACCCTTGAATTATATTTTAATTTCTTCACGCCCAGAATGGTGTGGGTTCCACGGTTGAACCCCTGATGATCCTCTGGGAGGCCCGAGTCCTCGGCGGCTTCCATGTGCCCAAGAAGAAAGATCCAGATCGCCACGCTCAGCCACTCCTACACTACATGCTCTGTGCACAGGGAACAGGAGCGATTGCGGGGACACTAAGGAGGGGCCCCGGGCCTGTGCCGGGGCCCAGAAGCTCCCTGGGAAAAAAGCCTTCTTGAGTTTTTCAAGGTCTCAGCATGACCTGTCAAGGTGGGGCAGGTCAGGGCACTGTTCCCTGGGCCCTGACACTGTCTCAGCCCGCCAAGGTTAACGTCCACTCAGCCGCCCCTGTTACCTGCATGACATCTCATGTGACCAACCAGCTGCTCAGACCTGGGCTGCCCACAGCATTAGCTGTCTGCCCGCTGGGCTGCCTGTGAAGCAATGTGGCTGGATCAGGCCTCGACAGACACTAATGAATACCAGGCCCGTGGACTGGGGATAGAGGTGGTGGGAGTGGGGGGCTCAAAGGCAAATCGGCCTCTCAGGAGAGAGAGTCATGGTAAGTCACCATGGATAGATGGACTGACGCACTGTGCAAACTACCACCCCCTCAGACACGTGAGTATAAGATAAGCCTCTAAGGCCGCACCTGGCCCTCGCCCTCTGGGGACTGACCACAGGGTATTCTGTGGGTGAGAAAGGGAAGGAATGGCTGAGAGGCCATCTGAAGAGAGGCTAATGCATGACTGTGGTCAGGATGATGAGGTGAAGCCTGAGAGTGTTTGCTTTCCTGGGAGAAGGCAAACTGAACAGTGACTCAATTGAGAAATATGCCATCAAGTGCTTGTTTCTGAAAGAACAATGTAATCAGAAGGCAGTCCAATTGGGAACCACCAGTGAGGCCCGAGGAGTTAAGCCACCACCCTCTGCCACCTGTGGTTCCGCTCCAGCACCAGGGCCCACCTCCAAGGAAAGCCTAGATCTGACCTCCTGCCCCCTGAAAGCTCCAGGGAATGGATGGCTAAAGGAAGATCTAAGCCCAATGCCTCCCAGATGGAAGCACTGCAGCCTGTTCAGCTTTCCTGGCTGATGGGCAAAGGTGTTTTTTGGCTGGCAACTCTGGCTTTGTTTAACTACTGGCACCTCTGGGGATGGAGTCCTCCCAGACCTCTCCTGTGGGCACAGCAGGAGACCCAGGAACTCTAGGTTGAGTTCATGCATCTGAGAGCCTTCTTCCTGCATCTGAAGGGGAAGGATGAGGCCAGCAGCCATTATTCACTGACCCCTCTCCATGGCTCCCAGGCCATTCCTGACATGGCTTGTCTGGGAGAACTGGATGGGTCCTGGCTAAACATGGTAGAAAATCAGGGATTCAGGAAGGCTGGGTATACATGTGCATTTATCCACCTGGATGTTTGCAGGCACTGCCTCAAAGTTATCATTTCCATCCCAAACACCAGCCTCTCCCCCTGGGTATCCTCTCTCAGCATCTCCATCCCCTCCGTTGCCTGAGCCAGACGTGCAACTGCTCCTGGAGATTCTTCCCTCTCTGAAATGCTCCTGGTTCCACCTGTTGAATGTCTACATATGTCTTGGTTCCAGCTCTTCCTTCACCCTTGTCACCACTGTCCTGGTTTACTGCTTCATTTTCCTTCATCAAGATGATAGTAATAGTCTCCTAGCTGGTAACTTTCCCCAGTCTCATGCCCTCTATCAATCAGGCAGGTCGAATTCAAATTTGGATGATTCGAGAAGAGTGTACAAAGATGTGGGCAAGGGGCAGGAAGACCCATTGAATCTGAGGTGACCTGGGAGAGTGCTGTGCCTTTTCTGAAAAGATGCAGCCAGCTTGCATACAGCCTGCAGGAGGGAGTCAGGGAGAACCCTGCTCTCCTCCCTCCCCGCATCTCCTGCTGGGGCTCCCCAGTAGCTGGGTTGTCTGTCCACGGGAGGGTGAGGGAGCCCGTGGATGCTGTCTGCTCAGGTTGGTTTTCCTAGTACAGGGCAGCAGAGAGAATGTTCTGGAAGGTGAAGGAAGGGTGTTCATACAGATGCAGACCTATTCGCCACATAGTACCAGGGAGATGTTTCTAAAACACGTACCTGTACATGAGCCTGCTTAACATCCTGAGAATAACCGAAACAATTGTGTGAATGAACGGCAAACACCGTCGTCACCCCCGTGGGTCTCTGCTGCAGGCTCGGCACCAGCCTCGGCCCCTTTCACAAGATCTAACTCTCTCTCTCTGTGTGCATCATGACCTTCAAGGTCGATGGCAGTGTCCCATTTTACAGCTGAAGCAACTGAAGCTCGGAGAAGCAGACGCATGTGTCTCACATCCAGGACCTGGTAACACTAGAGTCTGAGCGTGGGGCTGAGTCAGCTGTGACAACATCTCTTCCTGGGGCCTTCGAGGCCCTATGGGTTTGTCCTCAGCCCTCTCCACTCTTGGCCCAGCCCTGCTGCTCCTCGCTCCTGGGGCTCCTGGGCTGCAGCCAACCTGAGTGACTGGTTCTCAGGAGCCTCCCTGCTCTCTCGCCTATCTGAGCCTTTTGAGGCAGGGGTGTATAAACGATGGCCCAGAGGCCACAGTACTGCCTCCATGCCTGCTTTTGTATGGCCTGTGAGGGAAAAACGCTTTTTACATTTTCAACAATTGAAAACTTCAAAAGAAGACTATTTTGTGACACGTGAAAATGTGGCATTTCAATGTCCATAAATAAAGTTTTATTAGAACACAGCCCCACCCGTTTGTGTGCCTCTTGTCTATGGCCACTTTTGTGCTGCCGTGGCAGAGTTGAGTAGTTGAAAATATTTCCAAATGGTTACTCTCTGACCCTTTACAGGAAAGGTTTGCCAACTCCTGCTGAGTTGTACGGCTTTATGACACACAACTCAGTCTTCACTGTATTTTTGTGTGTGTTTAAATTTCACCTGTAACTAACGAATATATGCACATTATGGAAGATTCAAACAAGGCAAGAATATGGGGGAAAGTATCGGAGTTCCCTGCCCCCACCTCCTTCCTCGGGTGATTGCCATTAACACCTCTGAGCCTTGCAGATACTGCTTCTGCTTCCTCTGTCTGGGTTGCCCTGTGCTGCTTCTGTTTCACAAAATCCCATCACACCTCAGGGCCAAATGCTGCCGCCATCTGGTCTACACCCTCTGAAAGCGGCCTCTGGCCCTGCCTTCCTGGCACATGTTGCTCCAAAGGTAGCATCTTGTAGAGACTGAGAGCATGGGTGCCAGACCGGCTGCCTGGGTCTGAACCGGGCTGTGCCACCTATTAGCTGTACCTCCCTGCGCAAGTTGCTTACTGTCTCTATGCCTTAGCCTTTCCCTCATCCTTAAAATGGTGGTCATGGAATGATCTATGTGCTTCACAGGCTTGTGAAGCTCATGTAATAAATAATTAAACACATGTTGGCCGGCACAGTGGCTCACGCCTGTAATACCAGCAGACAGATCACCTGAGATCAGGAGTTTGAGACCAGCCTGGCCAACATGGTGAAACCCTGTCACTACAAAAATACAAAAAAGTAGTCTGGCGTGGTGGCGTGCACCTGTAATCCCAGCTACTCAGGAGGCTGAGGCATGAGAATCGCTTGAACCTGGGAGATGGAGGTTGCAGTGAGCTGAGATTGGGCCATTGCACTCCAGCCTGGGCAACAAGAGCAAGACTCTGTCTCAAAATAAATAAATAAACAAACACATGTGATCTGCTAAGAACAAGGTGTGGTATACAGACGGTGCTGCTAGGGAGCCATCATGGTAGCTGGTGCCCATGCAGCCTGCATCCATGCCTGGCTCCCCCACCAGGGTGCAGGCCCCCGAGGCAGCGAGTGCGTCCTCTCTACTCTTAGCCCAGAGAGGCGTTCGGGAAACAAACAACGATGCTGCAAGAAAGGCGTGACAGGCCTCAGGGCCAGGGCCTCAGGTATCCTGAGAGAACGAGGGCACCATGGGAGCCAGAACACCCAGCTCTTCTCGGACTGGGCTGTGAGGATGTCCCAAGCACATGACCCAGAACTTGGGGTCCTTGAGGCTGGGCAGGTGAATCTAGGACAAAAAAGGACACAACTTCTCAATAAGCAGAAGCCCACCCTTTTTTCATTGTTGAGGGGCCTTCAGAGAATCTGAGGATCACAGTGTCTCTTGGCTGTGAGGAGGGGCCAGGGAGCTCTGGCAGGCCCAGGCCTGGGCACCCAGACTCCTGGGTTCTTTTAGAGGGGCACCCAGCAAGGCTGACTGAGCCCTCAGATCAACTGGGAGCCTCATCAGACTAGCAGGGTTCAGACTTTTCAGAACGCTGAGGAGGGGGGTGAGGGTGGGGTAAAGACACCTCCACCCCTCCCACCTTCACATAATATTATCTTTCCCCCTCCCCACCCCCACACACAGTGCTGCCCCCGAACCCCAGATGCACATCCAACCTTCTTCAGTCTTCCTAGCTTTTGAGGCAGTGAAGCTGGACCAGAAATGGACGCACAGTTTATTTAGGATAAAGGACTTTAGTGCTCCACTCAACAAGCAAATAAAAGGCTGAAGCCTCGGGCGAGGCTGGGGTGGACAGGTATGGCAACGTCGGCAAATCTGGAGGCAGATTTGGCTCCAAATGAGCTGTGAGTTCTCCACCACCACCACCATGCAGGCTCTGGCGCTTGAGACCCCGGACGCTCCCAGGGAGGGGCCCGGGGGCTGGTGTGGGTGTGGGCACATGCCTGTGCTTCCCCGAGCAGCCAGGGCCAGAGACCCAGCTCCACAAGGCTCAGAGGGTTCATAGAGAAAGGGGAGGAGGGGCCTGAGGTGTGTCTCCCTGTCTGCCACGGGCCTGGAGTGGGCGGGTCCTCCTGCATCCTCCAGTCCCGTCTGGAGTCTGATGCTCTGTGGCTGGAGCAGCGTGGGACAGGCTTAGGTGACACTGTTTGAGGAACATCCCCCTCGAGGCTGGTCTCATCCCAGCAATGGATGGCTGGCAAGAGGGGCTGGAGTATGCATGGGCTGGAGTGGGGGGATGGCATCAAATGTGATTGTAGTCACATCTACACATCTGGCCAAGCTGTCCCTTATTTCCCTCCAGCTTCATGTCCCTTCTTCTGGGAGCCCGCCTGGCCCTGCCCTACTGGGCCGGCCTCTGAGCCGGGTGGTGGGTGCGGGCGGCGGGTGCGGCCACCGTTGTGCAAGGGGTGAGCTCACCCGCCGTGCCCGGCCTGGCCTGCACTGACCTGCCCGCTGCTGGTTAATCATTGTTCAGACACCCTGGCAGGCAAGTGGGCTGTGGAGGGAGACGTGACAGGGCAGGGCCGCCTCTGCCAGGTCTCAGCAAAGCTCTGCCAGCAGGCCCAGGGCCGGAGCTTCTCCCCTGGACCCCACAGAGAGCAGCCTGCAGTGGGGCTGAGACCACCTCTCCTAATTCCTTAGGAGGAACTCAGTAAATATTTTTGATAGACTCAAAGAACACCCCTTTGTAGGTTTCTTGTGTTGGGGTAAACTCCCAGCAGTTTAGTAACATAGCTATGAGGGCAGGCCCCAGAGTCCAAATGCTTTGGGTCAAACCATAGCCCTGCCACTTACAGGCTGTGTGAACTTGGCAGAATTTCATAATCTCTCTGTGCCTCAGTTTCCTCGGCTGTACAAAGGTATTGATGATGACGATAGTGCCCTCCTCATAGGACTGTTGGGAGGATTAGGATATATATAAAGTGCTTACTAGGCCCATGACAAAGAAATGCCAGTGCCCGAACCAAGACTGAGACACTCATCACGGCTCCCAGCTCATTCCCAAAAGGAAGATGAGTGGCCAGCAGACGATGGGCTGGGCTGTTTGTACCCTCACATGTTCTCCTGTGAATTAGGTATGACTTTCCCCACTTCCCAGATGAGAACACTTGGGCTCAGGAGAGGGGTGGGGAGGGATGTTATGTGTGAAGCAGCTGCTGAAGGTCACAAGATAGAAATGACGAAGCTGGGTTTCAAGCCCACGTCCATCTGCACCCAAATGCCATGTTCTCCCTATCACCCAGCCCTGCCAGGTTTGCAGATCAAAGATGCAAATCTGAACTTGCCAGGCAATTAAATTCTGCCCATGCTCATTGACATTCTCTGAGCGCGGTGGGTAGAGGGGTGGTGAGGAGGCTCTGGACTGAGTTTGCTATGAGAAAGACAGAGATCAACAATGCCCAGCCCAGTCCCTGGCCCAGAGAACCCTAGATGGATGAGGAGATAGCGTGAGCTGTGCACTGCCCGGCAGAAGCCCAGCACCACCATGGCTGAGACCCAGGTGGCTCCAGGACCCCCAGACAGGCAGGGTCAAGGAGGAAGCTGGTGGGAAAAGGGCCCTGCAGCAGCACACTGGGTTTGATTTGTGTGATTGTTTTCAGTGTGTGTATATTTGGCATGGTTTAGTTAGGGGTGAACTGCAGAGATCAGAGGCCTAGAATCCCCTTCTCCTTCCCGAGGCTCCTTCACGATGCTGTGACTAGCTGGGACTGAGTAGAGACAGCCATAGAAACAGGTGCCAGACTCCTGTTAAGGGCCCTGACAGAGGAGCACTCGTCTCCTGGGAAGAGTCTCAGCCCTCGGCGCGGGCTCTGTGGTCTGCTTCAGAGCCGCACCTTGAGGGAGAGTTCCGGGCATCCAGCAGCTTGCCCCGGGGTCTGTGCGGGCATTTGTGGGCCCCATGGGAGCCTGTACACCATGGGATAGGCAGCTAGGAAAAATCCATGTCAGACACACAATCTGAGACCCTGGGAAAGAAAGGACCTTGAGGCCAAGGAGTGCGGCTCAGGGACCTGTGTATGTGTATGTGTGTGTATATGTGTGTGCGTGTGCGTGCGTGTGTGTGTGTGTCTCTCTGTATCTGTGTGTGCATGAATGTGCACTGACGGCCGGCTAGGGCAGCAATGTTCCTCCTCAGAACAGTGAAATTGGCAATGGCTATCTCATGACAGCCCCAGGAGCCTCCCCCTGCCTCACGGGCACACCACCCTTCCTTCTGGGGGCGCCCACTCACACCTGCCCTCAGTCTAATGCCCAGTGCCCCCTGCCTTCTCAGCCTCTCCTCATCCAAACAGGCTCTCAGAATATCCTCTGAGAAAGTCACTTCTCCTGAGCTGTTGGTGGCTGAAAATGAGGGCTCCTGTGTGGCCCTCCCAGCCATTCTCACCTTCCAAAGACAGTCCTCCTGTCCCTACATGCAAGGCAGCAGCTATGACCAGGAAGGACCTGGCTTTCTAGGACACAGAGGCAGCCTGCTCCTGCCTGGCTCCTGCTGGAGATGGAAGACATGCCCGGCTGTGGAGTAAAGGCAGCTGAAACCAGTCATGGCCACCATGACACATTCCAGCCCCTGAGGCCAGACTGAGCCATGAGACTCTCCTACCTACTTACTGACACACCTGAGAGGCCTCGGGCACAAGAGACACTTCCTGGCCATGGCTGAAGCCACAGATAAAGGTGTTGGGGGACATAGGTGAGACGCTGGTAGGGCAGAAAAAGTGTGTGTGATACATGGTGTTGGTGCCAGACGGGTGTATGGGAGATATTAGAAAGATCCTAAAGGAGGTGAAAAAGTTGTAATCTCCTCTCCAATCTGTCCTCCACACAGACCTCCAGTATTATCTTCTCTATCTCAGCCAGTCCAGCTGTTCAGTGATACATGGTGGTGGTGTTAGCGAGGTATGTGGTGTTCCTGGAAGACATGAGAAAGATACACAGATCATGGAGGAAGCGAAGGTTCTAATCTTGTCTTCAGTTTGTTCTCTACACAAACACTACTATTATCATCTTCCTCATCTTAGCCAACTTGGCTGTTCAATGATGATCAGGTTCTTAGGATAAAAATTAGTGTCTCCTAATCCCCAAAGGTAAGATGGAAAAGGGTCTTCAGGCCCATACCCTTGCCACAAGGAGATATGTTACAATGAAAGCAAATTTCAGACCATATTCTGCCACAATGACATACTTTTATTAGCAAATAGTCACAAAAATAGTCATTTGTCTGCCTCCACTAAACTTGGGCCATCCCCTTTCTCTACCACTAGGCATGCTGAAGAGCACTCACATGGGAAGTCCAGTAGCTCAAAGATGTGGCGATGTTCTGTCAGCGAGACCAACCGAGCTTCTGGTTTGACCAGCAGACAGAGTTGTCAAGGCCAAGAGGTGACTCAGAATAAAATAGGAATAGACCCAGAGCACCAGTCCCTGGTTGTCAGGCACCCAGGTTTGGTGGATTCCTCTGTCTTGTTCAAGCAAAGACATAGGTACCTAAACCATCTTTCCAGCTGAATATAGTTCTCGAACATCACTTACCTCACCAACAACAAATTACCTGGATATTGTTTATGCTAGTTAATTAATTTGGGGGAAAAGATTTAAATAAGTAAATTTGAAGCTCTTGCTAGCTACTTCTAGGGCGTGAGTTACTTTAAGTGTTAACTCATCACCCCTAGAGCATACATTACAATCAGCTCACACACAGAGACACTATCTCTTCTGTTCCTACAGTGGAGCTTTAAAGTAAGTCACAGACATTACACTAACCTGGGGTGTAACCCTTGGCACTATTGACATTTTGAGCCAGAGAATTCTTTGTTGGGGTTGGCGGCAATCTGAGCATTGCAGCCTTTAGCAATAAAAACTAATACTTGGCCTTTATCCAATAGATAATAGTAGCATACCCCCCTCCGCCTCCAAGTTGTGATGACCAAAAGGCCACCATACCTTGCCAACTGTTCCCTGGAGGCAAAATCTCTCCAGGTTGAGAACCATGGAACTAGAGTGACCATATTTATTGTCCACTCTGGGACACTTTCTTCTTAAACTTACATATCAGAAAATGTTAACTAAATACAAAAATAGAGAGACTAGTATCATCAATGTACCACCACCCCATGTATCCTGGTTTGAAGCAAGTTCTAGACAATATTCATCTCTAAATATCTAAGTGTATATCTTTATTTTTTAGATTTTTTAGTTGGCACATAATAATTGTACATATTTATGGGGTATATAGTGATGTTAGAGGCATATAATGTGTACTGATCAAATCAGGGTAATTGACATATTCATCTCTCAAACATTTATCATAGAATATGGAATGCTTCACAAATTTGCATGTGATCCTTTGTGCCGTGCCATGCTAATCTCTGTATCATTCCAATTTTAGTGTATGTGCTGCCCGGGTGAGCACTAGATCGATTGAACTATCTATCTATCAATCTATCCATCTTTAAAAGATAAGAACCCTTTTGTTTTAGATGAAGTCTCACTGTGTTGCCTGGGCTGGAGTGCAGTGGCTCCACTCAACGGAGTGAAGCCTGAATCCCACTGCACTCCAGCCCGGGCAACACAGTAAGAGTAGTCGATCCAGCCCGGGCAAGGTACCCAGAGCAGGTGCAATCCCACTACTGATCAGCACGGGAGTTCTGACTTGCTCCGTTTCCAGCCTGGGCTGGTTCCCCCTCCCTAGGCAACCTGGTGGTCCCCTGCTCTCAAGAGTTCACCATATTGATGCCAAACTTAGTGTGTACACTCAATTGGCATAATGCACTACAGCCCAGAATTCCTGGGCTCAAGTGATCCTCCTGCCTCAGCCTCCAGAGTAGCTGGGACTACAGGCATGCACTATCATGAACTGTTTTTTGTTTGTTTGTTTTTTGAGACAGTCTTGCTCTGTCCCCCAGGCTGCAGTGCAGTAGCATGATTTAGGCTCACTGCAACCTCTGCCTCCTGGATTCAAGCAATTCTTGTGCCTCAGCCTCCCGAGTAGCTGGGATTACAGGCATGTGCCACCTTACCTGGCTAAATTTTGTATTTTTTTAGTAGAGACAGGGTTTTGCCATGTTGGCCAGGCTGGTCTTATACTCCTGGACTCATGTGATCCACCCGCCTTGGCCTCCCAATGTGCTGGGATTACAGGCATAAACCATCATGCCTGGCCCATAATTCTTTCTTTCTTTTTTAATGTAACTATAATATTATTATACTTTAAAAATTAAAAATAATTCATTAATATCATAAAATATCCAGTAGGTAAAACCAGGATACTCTTGAGACTGTAATGGGCAATCAGTTTACTAGGAAAATCAGGCACAAGTTGGAACTGTCCAGGCAAACCAGGACTGAGCCAGGCACATGGAGCATTTGTTTTCCCTAAATATAACCCTTTCTAATGCACGTGTCTGAAAAGTCATTCCCCTGCTCAAAGCCTCTAAAGGCTTCCAGCAGCTAAATACAAATTCTTGACTCAGCCCAAGTCTCAAGGCCGTCTGTGGTGTGCCCCCAACTTGCTCCTGCCGTCTCCTCCGATATCCTCCTGCGGCTGATGTGGTTCCAGCTGGTGACTGCATCACCCAAGGAATCTGGTGACTGCCACCACTCCCTGCTGCTCGCAGATATTGCTGCATGGGGCATGGCACTGTGCATGCTGGAGGCACTGGTGGGCAACCTGGACATGGATTTTTTGTTCATTTGGATTTTAACTGTCCCTCTAAGTTACCTGAATTTGAATGTTGGCAGAAGTAGGATATTAGGGTTTGCTGTGAAAAGAGTTCTGGGCTAGAAGTGGCTCAACCCGGACTGATTTTTTTTTTTTTTTTTTGCAGGGGAAGGGGGTCTCTTCCTTCTTACCTTTCTTTTTTAAAACATGTATCTGGGGCATACTTTGCTCCTAATTGGCTAAAACTACTAACTCCCAAATGCAGAGGGCACCTGTCCATTCTCAGCCATGCCCAGGGCAGGGCACAGAGCTGGGGCTCCACCACGGTGTGCAGACAGAACTGCTGGGAGTGCAGGTGCCATCATCCCCGCACAGACAGATGGCAGACACACAGAGCTCAGCCTGTTAGATGAATGTCAGCTCCACTGCTTCCCCAGGGGCTTCTCAGAGCCCAGGGCTCCCGCTAAGGATCAACTGCCTTCTGTGCCTGGAAGAGGCAGAATTTCTTTCCTCTTTACAATCCAAACTCCACAGTCAGGTTTGCTGGGTGACTCCTGTCTCTAAGTCCCTACAAAGCTCCTGAAGGTTGAATTTGAGGACTTCTGGCCGAGTACAACTCTGAAGAATGAAAGAAAGCCATTCTACTTGACATGAAGCTAACAAATAACTGGAAAACTTTTCCAGGCCCTGCAAGGATATAATCCTTGGAGCTGTCTCAGCCTGCATGACCGGGGCCAACTGCAGACTGGCCATGCAGTTCCTGGTCATCAGCCACCAGGATGCCTGCCAGATGGACCTCACCCTCGTGCTGTCAGAACCCCTTTTCTCCCCACATTAGCCAGGCCGCCATCCATCCACTCGCGGAGAGGTCTCGTTTGTCTGGGTCCCCACCCAGCCCACAGCAATGCCCAGTAGCTGCCGCAGACTTGTGGTGGCCTGCTGCGTGCCCTGTCCTCTGCTGCGTGCTTGTTAGGGCCCTGGGGGTCCTTTCCTGCTAGTGTCCCTTCCCTCATTTACTCATCGAGGATCTGCCACGTGTGCCGGGCTCAGGAGTAGGTGCTGGGACACATTAACACCAATTCCTGCTGCATCACGGGGCTTCCGTCCCAGCGGGTTGAGCACCCGGGGCCACCATGATGAATTTTCACACAGGGGTTGGCTTCTCCTCTCTTCCCAGAAGCCCTGGGATCCTTTTGCAAATCATTCGCCTCTTCCCAAGGGACCTGGTTTGCAGACTAAAGGGCCTTAACAGAGGCCTGGCCGGGTCAGGCCACAAAAGGCTGCATTGCAATCTCACCCTGGGCAATGTCGCCAGTCCCTCCATCTACAAAATAGATCTGTCAAGTGGCCATTCTCTGAGGAAAGGAGATGGGGTTCAAGGTGATTTGCTATTTCCACTGGAGTGCAGTGTATGTTATGTGTGTGTTGTGTGTACAGCAGTGGGGATTTAGACTTCTATGAGCAATCTGGTGAATTCTATGAGGATTTTTATATGGCATCTAAGAGGATTCTATGAAGCTTCTATACGAATTCCATTAAGATTGCATAAGGATTTCATGTTCATCCACAAGAAGTAGGCATGGGTTCTATAAAGATTCTAAGAGGTGTTAGTGTGTGAGCAGCTGAAGCCTTGAAGTGTGGGTGTATGAGCCAGTGCTTTGCTTTCAGTTGCACCCGCCCAGCAAGAAGGGAGCTCCCACCCCCACTTCTCTTCCCCTATAACCTGAGTAGCATTTCTTGTCTGCTGGGCTCTTCTTTTGCCCTGTACAGAACCAATTTAATGAAATGAATTATAAAAGGAATAAAAGGAAAAAAGCAAACAGCACATGGGGCCCTTGGCAGAGGACAGCCTCCAACATGAAAGGTTCTGAGGCGCATCAAAGATGCCAAGAGACAAACACACAGCGCCCGCCCCTGCCTGCACCATCGCTGTGACTTTCCAACCCCCAGGAGCTCCCCAGAGCCCTCCTTTTCTGAGCCTTAGGGATGCGGGCAAGTGGGCTGCGGCCCTGGCAGCCTGAGGAGGTTCAGCTGCTCCCACGTCTGCTGGCTCCTGGGCAACTCTCTGCAGGTCCCCACAGGCCCCATTCTCCACCCAGGGTGGTGGAGGACAGCCACACACAAGCAGCCGGAAAGAAACCAGAGCATGCTCAGGCCTGGGGCTGGGCTTGGAGGGGAGAAGAGGGAGGGCCCAGACCTGGGGGTGGGCAGGGCTCCTGTGAGTTGGAACCTCAAGACCTTCCTCCTCCAAGAACCACTCCTCGGCAACTGGCTCCATTCCGGCGGGCAAAATTGTTGTTTTTCATTTTATCTGACTTTCCTCTAGGGCCAGTACTGTCCAGCAGATTTTTCTGCATTGATGAAAATGTTCTTTATCTGCACTATCTGACACAATAGCCTTTAACCAAAGGCGGCTGTTGAGCGCTTGAAATGTGGCTATTGTGACTAAGGAACTGAATTTTACATTGCACTTAATTTTAATGAATTTAAATATAAATTGTCAAATGCGGCTAGCAGCAACTGTGTCAGACAGTGTGGCTTGTGAGCAGGGCTCTTGTTTGATTCATTGGTGCCCTCCTCTCTAAAACTACAGCACCCCCAAGAGGGTCTGGCCTAGGCTGGGCTACAGCAGGCGTCAGCCTTTCTGTCTTGCGGGACTTCCTCCCAGCTCACACCTGTCTGCAGTAATGGTTTTGGTTTGTTGGTCTCCACTGGGCACAGGTCACCAGGGCTGAGGGTATGCCTTGGCCTGGGGATGACTGAGGAGACCCAGGTTCTAGTCTGAGCATAGCCCCATGCTTTGTGTGTGACCCTGGGCAGGTCTGCCCCTCTGCAGTGAGGGAGCAATGCTCGACTATGCCTGAGGTTTAATGACCCCCTGTACTATCCCCCCTCAATCTGTTCCAGTAGCCTGGGATCAGGGAAGTAAAGCCCACAGACGTTCTGGGTCAACTTCCTTGCTTCTCCTCTTCTCCCATCAGGCCCTCCAATGGAGATCATTATCCAAATGATAATGGTTAAGAACTTGGCTTTGGGCCGGGCGCGGTGGCTCAAGCCTGTAATCCCAGCACTCTGGGAGGCCAAGACGGGTGGATCATGAGGTCAGGAGATGGAGACCATTCTGACTAACACGGTGAAACCCCGTCTCTACTAAAAAACACAAAAAACTAGCCGGGCGAGGTGGCGGGCACCTGTAGTCCCAGCTACTCGGGAGGCTGAGGTAGGAGAATGGCGTGAATCCGGGAGGCAGAGCTTGCAGTGAGCTGAGATCCGGCCACTGCACTCCAGCCCGGGCGACAGAGCGAGATTCCGTCTCAAAAAAAAAAAAAAAAAAAGAACTTGGCTTTGGGGTCAGACTAGCTTTAGACCTCAGCCCCACTACTGACTGCCTGTGGAGCTCTAGTACCTTTGGCTGTGTTCAATGGGGGTTGCATTTGGTGTCAGAGGTCCTGGGTTTAAATCAGCGGTGTGCTAGAGACAACTTGTACACACCCATGAGAATAGCTTGTCCTATTTTCAAGGGATTTTCTGAGCCAACTGATAAACACAATTGTTTAATATAACAATTAAATTATATGTAATTGTTAAACACCTCTATGTCATCTACTATATGTGTGGTTCTCGAGGGCAAGGATAAGGTGGGAGTTATTTATGACAGTCACTCCAGGGACTTTTCCAAACCCTCTTCCTCCTGCAGTTCCAATGTACCTGTTCCTCCTTCAGGTGTGAGCAGAAGAAAAACAGGGTGGGGACCACCACGCCATCCCTCACTGTGTCAAACGCAGAGAGACTAACGGGCCCCACAGGGCCTCTTGTTCTGTTGTGTGGCTGCCCTGGGACCCTGCCCAGCTGTCCCTGGGGCTGTGAGAAGGCTGGGGGCTGCTGTAGGGAAGTCTGGATTCTGGGTCTCTCCATCCAGGACCCTGGAGTCCACCCATGTCAGGAGCAGGAAGGAAACACTTGTTTTCCTGCACATGGTGTGTTTGCGGGGAGGTGCTGGCTGACACAGCACAGCATGGGACTTCCACAGCAAGCCCCAGGGTACTGCCCACAGCAAGTCCTTCTCCCAACCCGAGGCTGAGCTGCACCACGCACTGGCTGCCCTAAGTGCGGTGGCTGCGCCAGGGGCAGGCTGAGCTCACAATTGGTTAGTGCAGCCTTATATTTTTGGTTATACTGTTCTGCTCCCCCACACACATATAGACCCAAGATTTAATGCATGCGCATTTTTTTCCGGGAAAATTGTCTATGGATTTCATCAGATGCTCCGAGGGACTCTGATCCCTTTATCATTGCACAAAATGGTGACTAGAAGGAGGCTTTGGCCTTGGAGCTGGGAGATGTGGCTTAGAATTCTCATCAGTTCTAAATTGCTGCATGAACTGGACAAGCCACTTTATTTTTTGCTCTCTAAAATAAGGCAACAACCTTGTCTTGAGTGGTGATTTAAAAACAGGTTCACAATCGTGTTCACATATCCTTTGACACTCTTTCCATGAAAAAATGGAATCTAATTGTCCTTCCTTGAATATGGGCCAGGTTTGAGGAGACATTTCTAATTAATAGAGGCGGAAATGGTGCTGCGTGACTCCAGAGTCTAGGTTAGAAAAGGGGATGCGGCTTCGGCCTGGCTTGCTCTTGCTCAGGACGCACACCCCACGAGCCCTGAGCCCACGTAAGAGGTTCCAGCTACCCTGACACCGCCATATTGGAGGGAGGCGTGGCTGCAAGGAGATAGACAGAGCTGTGTAAGGCACCTCAGCTGTGCCTGCCCCCTGCATCGGGTCTTCCCACCCCAGGCACAGGCATGTGAGTGAATGAGCAGCTTCAGATGATGATAGCCTCCAGCCTCCAAGCTGCCCCAGCTGAAGCCAAGTGGAGCAGAAACAACTGCCCCGCCCAGCCCTGCCCACTTTGCATATTCATGAGCAACACAAATACTGCTGTTTTGTTTTAAACAAAACAAAAACATGTGGGTGGTTTGTTGTGCAGGGTTAGGTTAATATCTGGGCACCTTGCCTACCTTCAAGGGAAGTCGTAAGCATCACTTGGTATAATACTTTCACATGTCAGGTACTCAGCAGCACTGAATGTACGGGACCTGCAAATTGGCCAGGTGATGGGGTAACTGGGACCTGATGGGACTTCTGCTTAGTTACTAAGCCATCTAAGTTACTAGGAGCTTTCTGGAGAAGAGGGTTATTTGCGCCAGCCCAGTGGGTCCACAGGTTTCCTGGAGAGGGCATGTGTCCCCAGACCAGAACCAGTCTCTTTGGGGGAAGACCAGAAAGGGAGGTGTTCATTTTCCTGTTGACTGTTGGCCATGACAGGCATCCCAGGGAGAGGTGGGGAGCATGAGGAGGAACTGGGAGCAGTGGGCCGAGGCTGGGTTGGGATAGCAGTGATCCCAGCAGGCCCTGGAGCCTGGCCTCTCTTCAGTCCGCAGCCTCACTCTGTGCATTGTGTTATCGCGCAATCACCCCGACTATTTACTGCTCTCGCTCCCTCACAGCCCAGGCACTCCTCCAGGGAAGGGACTGTATTCGGCAGATTTTGAAGCCCCAGAACTTAACACACAGCCTACAGGGAGTTAGGTGTCCAATAAATGTGTGTTGAAAGTTGAACTTGGTGCATCTTACTGAGTCGCCAATGCCCAGGACCAAGGGCGGGGTGGCTGGGAGGTGAAGTGGCCCATCAAAAGTGGTTCTGCAGGCATCAGAGGGAGCAGAGTGGGAGCCCTTCTCCCTGTGGGGAGTGGAGGCCTAGAGGGCAGTGCTGTCACCTCAGGCTGAGTTTGGGGGTATCCCTGTTTTGGTTTGTACCCCATACTCCATGGCCAAATCCCTGTGGCAATAACTTGCCCAGTGCTGCTGGTCCTGTGGGATGAGGGTCCCACTCCTGGGGCCCTGCTCCTCAGGGCCAGACCCCTGCCCACCACCCGGGCCAGGCCCCCGATCCCCTGCCCCACCACAGCTGACTGGCTGAGGTCCCCCTCCCTGGCTGGTCATACAGCTCTGACTGCATGTTCTACCCGCTCATGACTTCTCACACAAGGAAGTTTGCCCAGGCCCAGCACTAAGAGCCACATGAAGAGGCTGCAGAAGAAAATGATGAGTCGTCTGAGGCTCTTAGACCCTCAGGAAGCAACCCAGGCTGCCCTGCGCCCACACCCCAGCCTGGATTTCCTATCAGACACGGAGCTTTACGGCAGGAAAGCCTGCCCGCCAGAGCCTCGGGGCCCGGCCGCTCCATCCGCCTGCCCTTGGCCTGGATGTCTGCCCGAGCAGATGCAATTTAACTTGCTGCAGGAGGAATATCTATAAAAAGTTAACATCATCATAAGAGCAGCCTGTCCACCCAGGGCTGAGCTGCTGGAGGGAGGCCCAGCAGCTGGGTCAGTCCCCACTTTGGAGACCACGACTTTAACGTCCAAACGCCCTTCCCATGCCCCCAACTCATCTCAAAAAGATGTCTTGACTCCTGATGTCAGAGCTCCCTGACGGGCAGCAGGGTGACCCCGTGCTGCGTGTAACAGCCATCCTTCAGAACTGTCCATGCCATGCAGGGAGGGACCTGAAGCCCCGTGCACTGGAGACGGGACCACATCATGGGGCGGCGGGTATGGTCCAGCGTCCTGCAGCAGAGGTGCGGGCTGGGCTGCCTCAATGGGGCTTCTCTCTGGGGCCTTTTAGTCTGAGAGAAAGCATGAGAGCAAGGAGGGTGGTGTTCCACAAGTGTGTGGACCGGCAGACCGCTATCTCAGGCCTTTGTTCGAGCGGGGATTAGGGGAAACGACTCCCATGGAGGAGACTCTGTTTGTTCGCCCCAGTCCAGCACTGCCTGATCCCCGTGTTGCTGGAATTGCCACTAAGCTTTCAGGGAGGGGAGGTTCCAGGGGAGGTGTTCTTGGCTGGGGAGGGTTTACCCCTCAGCCAAATGCCGCTCACAGCTGTGGTGGCCCTGCAGCACCCTCCCTCCTGTGCAGTGCTCAGGGCCCCCCACCCTACCCACCAAGTTGGGAAAGGTAAAGACAGCAAGGTGAGCTGTGGCTGGCTCATGGAGCCCACTGTGTCCATCTTCAAGTATTTGGAGGGCTTTTTTCTTTCTTCCCACACTGCCCACATCCCCTTTTCTGGGCCTGGCCAACCCCTATATCCTTGGCACACAGTGATGGCCACGGATGGGCATTGGACTCCAAGTGAAGAGACAGAGACTCAGCCTCATTCCGCGCTGGCCTCATGCTGACAGGGGCCGACTGGCCGATGTGATGGACACATTCCTGGGATAGCTTCTGTCTGTGAAATCTGAAGTCAGACCCCCTCATTCTCTGGGCAGAGTCAGAGAGAGGATGGATAGGACATAACAGCCAAGGCAGGGCCTGAAGAAGAGGAGCAGAAGGCCTGAGTGGCCACGCCTGGATACAGAGGGAGGCCTGAGTGGGAGGCTTGCTCCCCTGTAATCTCAAGAATGGGTCCCTGTGAGGACATCTGGGGACAAGGGGGTAAGAGGAATGGCGTGGAGGAGGCACAGGGGACCTGCTTCTACTGAGGCTTCCAGTGGACTGGGAGACATGACCCTGGAATAAAGGACTGTCTGTGGTTGCTTCAGGGCTCTCTGTCTGTGCCTGAAAGACTGAGAGGAAGGTGTGCAGTGGTAGTAACACAGGCCAGGGGTGGTGGCGCACCCCTGTAGTACCAGCTGCTTGCGAGGCTGAGGTGGAGCATGGCTTGAGCCCAGGAGTATGGAGTTATGTCCTGGAGTCATACAGTTATGCTGTAATGAGTTATGGTCACACCACTGCAATCCAGCCTGGGTGACAAAGCAAGACTCCCTCTCAAAAAAAAAAAAAAAATTATAACACCATTAAGAGCAAATATGGGAGCTAGACTACCTTGTACACACACACACACACGCTGGAATGCTCAGAAGCTCTGAGCAGGGCAGGTAGTAATTATTATGCACCTATTGTATCTCTGTGAGGCCACTGAGGAAGGAGAGGTCTCTCTGCTATAGAGGGATTTCAGTCTATCCAGGAAGGACACACACACACACACACACATACACACACCAGACACCCAGGCTAGAAGGCAGTGCATGAGTAAGCATTAGACAGTGGCTGTGTCACCCTACTCTATGGATGTGAGTAACGGGGCTGATCAATGCCATGGGGCAGGCGGGGCTCGTGAATCTCTTTCTTCTTGGTTTGGTATGAACCACAGCCGCCCTTTTCCAGACATGAGCATCCACAGATTTCTGAGGCCTTTCTCCCTAGATTGTGACAGGCTCCTGCTGTCTAATTTAAATGAGAGTGCGTCTCATTTAAACCCTGCTCCCTCACAGTGTCCCTGGCAGGCAGGGTCAGCCCCAGGAGATGGGGAGAGTTGAAGTGGGTTCTACCATAGAGCACAGAGACACAGCGGCATGGGGCGGGGGAGGGGAGCTGAGCACACAGGCCGGTGCTGTTATGACCACGTGCTCCTGCTTGGCCTCTCGGCTCAGAGACAGGGAGCATTGCTTGAAGTCCTCTGAAGTCTTGGGTTGAAGATCCCCATCCCCTGAAAAGAGCTGAGTTAGCAAGTGGAAGGGGTCAGTCATGCTTTGCTGAAGCTGACAAGGTGTGTGTGTGTGTTGTGAGTGTGTATCTATGTGTGGTGCATATGTGTGGTGTGTGTGTTGTATATGCATGTGGCGTGTGTATATGGTGTGGGTATGTGGGGTGTACTATATGTGTGCATGTCTGTGGTGTGGTGTGGGTGTATGCTTGTGTGATGTGTGTGGTGTGAACGTGGATACATGTATGTGTGTGCTGTGTATGTGTACAGTGTGTGTGTCTTGAGTGTGTTGTGTGTGGTGAGTGTGGGTGTGTGTAGTGTCTGTGCTGTATGTGGTGTGTTGTGTGTGTTGTGAATCCATGTTGTAAGGGAGGTATGAGTGTGTTGTGTGTTGTGAGTATGATGTGGATGTGGTGCGTGTATTGAGTGTGGTGTGTGTGGTGTGGGTGTGGTATGAGTGTGCTGTGTGTTTTGTGTGAGTGTGGTATGAATGTGCAGTGTGTGTGATGTGTGTTTGAGTTTGTGTGTGGTGTGAGTGTGCTGACTGTGGTATATGTATGTGGTGTGTCGTGTGAGTGGCTGTTGTGTGTTGTAAGTGTGTATTGTGTGGTATGAGTCTGTGATGTGTGTTATGTGTGGTGTGTATGTGATGTGAGTGTGTGGTGAGTATGGTGTGTGTGTGGTGTCAGTGCATATTGAGTATAGAACGAGTGTGTGTTGTGTGTTGTGAGTGTGGTAGGGTGTGAGTTGTGTGTAGTGAGTGTGCCATGAGGGTATGTTGTGTGGCATGTCTGTGGTGTGAGTGTGTGTTGTTTTATGTGTTGTGAGCATGGTGTGTGTTGTGAGTGTGATATGTGTATGGTGTCAGTGTGTGTTGTGAGTATAGTGTGTGTGTTGTGTTTGGGAAGTGTGTTGTGTGTTGTGAGTCTGGTGTGTATATGGTGCAAGTGTGTGGTGAGCATGGTGTGTGCGTGATGTCAGTGTTGTGGGTATGGTATGAGTGTGTGTTGTGAATGTAGTGTGTATGTGGTGGGAGTGTGTGGTGAGGATGGTGTGTGTGGTGAGCGTGGTGTGTGCGTGATGTCAGTGTTGTGAGTATGGTATGAGTGTGTGTTGTGAATGTAGTGTGTATGTGGTGGGAGTGTGTGGTGAGGGTGATGTGTGTGGTGAGTGTGGTGTGTGGTGTGGTGTGTGCATATGGTATGTGTGGTGTATATGTGGTTGTGTGTGGTGTGTGGTGAGTGTGCTGTGTCTGTAGTGTGTGTGCTGTGAGTGTGGTGTGTGTGTGGTGTATATGTGGTTGTGTGTGGTGTGTGGTGTGTGTTGTGAGTGTGGTGTGTGCAGTGTGTATGCGGTTGTGTGTGTGGTGAGTGTGGTGTGTGTGTATGGTGTGTGTGGTGTGTATGTGTGGCGTGTGGTGTGTGTGTTGTGATTGTGGTGTGTGGTGAGTGTGGGGTGTGTGTGTGTGTGGTGTATGTGTTGTGAGTGTGGTGTGTGTGGCGTGTGTGTTGTGATTGTGGTGTGTGGTGAGTGTGGGGCGTGTGTGTGTGGTGTATGTGTTGTGAGTGTGGTGTGTGATGTGTGTGGTGAGTGTGGTGTGTGTGTTGTGATTGTGGTGTGTGGTGAGTGTGGTGTGTATGAGTGTGGTGTGTGTGTTGTGAGTGTGGTGTGTGATGTGTGTGGTGGTGTGTGTGGTGTGTATGTGTGGCGTGTGGTGTGTGTGTGAGTGTGGTGTGTGATGTGTGTGGTGGTGTGGTGTGTGTGTGGCGTGTGTGTAGTGTGTGTGGTGTATGTTTGGTGAGTGTGGTGTGTGGGTGGTGTGTTGTGTATGTTGTGAGTGTGTGTGGTGTGTATGTGTAGTGTGTGGTGTGTGTATGGTGTGTAGTGTGTGTAGTGTGTGGTGTGTATGTGGTTGGGTGTGGTGTGTGGTGTGTGTTTGGTGAGTGTGGTGTGTGGGTGGTGTGGTGTGTGGTGTGTGGTGAGTGTGGTGTGTGTGCTGTGAGTGTGGTGTGTGTGGTGTGTGTGTTGTGATTGTGGTGTGTATGAGTGTGGTGTGTATGAGTGTGGTGTGTGTTGTGAGTGTGATGTGTGTGGTGAGTGTGGTGTGTGTGGCGTGTGTGTAGTGTGTGTGGTGTATGTTTGGTGAGTGTGGTGTGTGGGTGGTGTGTGGTGTATGTAGTGAGTGTGTGTGGTGTATATGTGTGTGTGTGGTGTGTGGTGAGTGTGCTGTGTCTGTAGTGTGTGTGCTGTGAGTGTGGTGTGTGTGTGGTGTATATGTGGTTGTGTGTGGTGTGTGGTGTGTGTTGTGAGTGTGGTGTGTGCAGTGTGTATGCGGTTGTGTGTGTGGTGAGTGTGGTGTGTGTGTATGGTGTGTGTGGTGTGTATGTGTGGCGTGTGGTGTGTGTGTTGTGATTGTGGTGTGTGGTGAGTGTGGGGTGTGTGTGTGTGTGGTGTATGTGTGTGAGTGTGGTGTGTGTGGCGTGTGTTGTGATTGTGGTGTGTGGTGAGTGTGGGGCGTGTGTGTGTGGTGTGTATGTGTAGTGTGTGTGGTGTATGTGTGTGAGTGTGGTGTGGTGTGTGTGTTGTGATTGTGGTGTGTGGTGAGTGTGGTGGTGTGGTGTGGTGTGGTGTGTGTTGTGAGTGTGGTGTGTGATGTGTGTGGTGAGTGTGGTGTGTATGAGTGTGGTGTGTGTGTTGTGAGTGTGGTGTGTGATGTGTGTGGTGAGTGTGGTGTGTGTGGCGTGTGTGTAGTGTGTGTGGTGTATGTTTGGTGAGTGTGGTGTGTGGGTGGTGTGTTGTGTATGTTGTGAGTGTGTGTGGTGTGTATGTGTAGTGTGTGGTGTGTGTATGGTGTGTGTGGTGTGTGTGAGTGTGTGGTGTGTATGTGGTTGGGTGTGGTGTGTGGTGTGTGTTTGGTGAGTGTGGTGTGTGGGTGGTGTGTGGTGTGGTGTGTGGTGAGTGTGGTGTGTGTGGTGCTGTGAGTGTGGTGTGTGTGGTGTGTGTGTTGTGATGTGGTGTGTATGAGTGTGGTGTGTATGAGTGTGGTGTGTGTTGTGAGTGTGATGTGTGTGGTGAGTGTGGTGTGTGTGGCTGTGTGTAGTGTGTGTGGTGTGTATGGTGTGTGTGTGGTGAGTGTGGTGTGTGGTGGTGGTGTGTGTGGTGTATGTGTAGTGTGTGGTGTATGTGTGTGAGTGTGGTGTGGTGTGTGGTGTGTGTGTGGTGTGTGGTGTGTGTGTGTGTTTGGTGAGTGTGTGTGTGTGTTTGGTGAGTGTGGTGGTGTGGTGTGTGTGTGTTGTGAGTGTGGTGTGTGTGAGTATGTGGGGATGGATCCTTGAGAAGGACCAGGACATCTGCCGCTGTGGCCTGGCAGAGGACCTCTGCTCAGCATGGCCAGGGAGGGTAATGAAAGGAAAAGTGAAAGCCTGAGTCCCCTTTGTAGGCCAAGCTCCCGCCCTTCTATGGATGGAAGAGGTTTCCTTGCCTGGCTCAGTGCAGACGGGAGAGGGAGGTGGAGAGGAGGGCCGAGTTCAGCTTGATACTCGTAAAACCTCTTCCACTGAGTGTCTCTGGGCTCAGGTCCCTGTGGAAAGCCTTGAACATCACGTAGCGGATTCCTGAGTGTTCCTAGCTCCTCTCTATGTCTGTAATACACTTCCCTCCCAGGCCACGCTAGTGCCCTCCTCATCACAGCCAGGTGGAAGACAGGACACAGGAAACCGGAGAGTCAAATGGCCAAGCCAGGGTTGTGGGGAGGGCAGGGGTGTCTAGTGTCCCGGCTGGAGGCTGCTCTCGGCATGCTGTGGCCTCCTCAGGAACTTCCACATCCCCTGATCATCTTCTGCCCAAGTCTCTGGTGGGGGACAGGCAGCCCGAGTGACATCCCAGGGTCTCTAAGCCATGTCCAATTCACCCGCATTCCAGGGAAGGCATGGGAAGTAGGGCTGCCTGATAAAACACAGGTCACTCGGTTCCATTTAAATTTTAATCAAATAATAAATACTTTTTAAAGGATGAGTATGTTCCCAATATTGCATGGGACATACTTATACTTAAAAAATCCTATTGTTTATCTGAAATTCAAATTAAACTGGGAGTGCACTGATTTTATTTGCTGAATCTGGCAAACTTCACTTGAAGGGAAACGACAGTTATTGTCATGCATCATTGAGAGAGCCCTTTCTATGTTCCAGGTACTGGGCTGAGTCTCTGAATGTGTTATTTCCATTTACACCTCCCCACACCACTACCCCGCACCCCAAACTTGGATCCTTTGCTTACCACATTTAAGATTTCTGCCTTGGCCAGGCGCGGTGGCTCAAGCCTGTAATCCCAGCACTCTGGGAGGCCGAGACGGGCGGATCACGAGGTCAGGAGATCGAGACCATCCTGGCTAACACAGTGAAACCCCGTCTCTACTAAAAAATACAAAAAACTAGCCGGGCGAGGTGGCGGGCGCCTGTAGTCCCAGCTACTCGGGAGGCTGAGGCAGGAGAAAGGCGTAAACCCGGGAGGCGGAGCTTGCAGTGAGCTGAGGTCCGGCCACTGTACTCCAGCCTGGGCGAGAGAGCAAGACTCCGTCTCGAAAAAAAAAAAAAAAAAAGATTTCTGCCTTGTCTTTTGCACACCACCTGTACAATTTCTTATTTCTTTTCTTTAAATCAATTTTCTTTTAAATCAATTACCTTTAGAAAAGCTTAAATCCACTCACCTTTTTTTTTTTTTTTTTTTTTAAGACGGAGTCTCACTCTGTCACCCAGGCTGGAGTGCAGTGGTGCAATGTCGGCTCACTGCAGGCTCTGCCTCCTGGGTTCAAGCAATTCTCGTGGCACGCGTACCACCACGCCCAGCTAATTTTTGTATTTTTAGTATAGACAAGGTTTCATCACATTGGCCAGGCTGGTCTCCAACTCCTGACCTCAAGTGATCTGCCTGCCTTGGCCTCCCAAAGTGCTGGGATTACAGGCGTGAGTCACCGTGTACAGCTCAAACCCACTTAACCTTTAAAGGAAGTTTTATATTCATTATCACTTGTCATGAATATCTGCAAAATTCAGTACGATGTTATCATTGCATTGCCTTTTGGATACCCTTTTTGAGGCTGAGGCATTCTGAGGAGGAGACTTTCTCCTTACGTCATCAGGCAAATTTGGGGGAAAAGAAAAAAGAGATGTATTTCTCACTGTGTTATTTATCTTGTTTAAAGGTATGGCCACGTACTGGCATAAAATAATCTATTCTACCACCCCGAATCTCCAGTGATGAGCATTCTACAATTTAGGGAATTGGGTAGAATTATTATCCATATTTTACAGATGGGAAAATAACTATGATCACAAAGCTAAGAAGCTAAATCAACTTCATTAGTAGCAAACCCTGAATTTGCATGGTGCAACTGAAATCAGCATTTCAGGCAAGGAAGAGTAGGTGGGATTCCAGCCTCAAGTCTCCTTTCTGAGGAACTCTCTCATTCTGCTTCCCACTGACACCTCTGCAAGATGCTAGCCCCAGGGTACCCATCCTGCCTCGCTTGGCCTCCTGACACAGACTAGGTCTCTTACTGACACCATGATGAATCCTGAGTGAGATAAGCAAGGAAATAAACAGAAGCCAAGGATCACACACATGATTAAGCTCCCCCAGCTCACTTCTAACCCACAGATGTGATCTACAGCTCTCTTGCTCCTCAGACTCCCAGACCATCCCACTCCGCACCGCACCTCATGTGCCTCCCAAACCACTGGCCAGACCTCTCAGTTTCTGCTCTCTGGCCTGCCTCCCTGTACAGGGTGTCATCACTCGCCCTGGTCTCCTTCATTCCTCAACCCCTTTGCTGCCCAAGCCAGGAATCTGGTTCTAACCTGTCTCCTCCATACGAATCTCTCATCTTGTCCTCAGGGAGTGCTCAGCCACCTGACCCCCATCACCAAACCTAGGGTTTAATGATCCTCTAATCTTTTAATGACCATAGCATCCATTTACCAAGTTGGGCTCTGCCTTGGTCACAGAGTCAGGCACTTGTCCCCCAGAAGAGAAAGGCAGACCTCGCCTGTGAAAAACAAAGGTGAAGCAGCAGGAAAAATGGGGCTGTAGTTAGGTCTTCCTGGAGTCTCGCTGGGAGGCCATGAACTGTCTGCTCGGTCCACACTCTGTAAGCCAAAGGGAGACCCTGCAGCTCCACTGTCTTCACACTCCAGAGCCTTCCCTGGAGTGGAAGCTTTCTGTGCCTGGCACTTAGAGCCGGGGGGCCTGCATTTGGCCCCAGACTTCCTTCTCTGAGCTTCAGTCTCTTCTTCCATAAGATGGTTCAAACATTGCTTACCACAGAGGGTTCCTGAGTATCTCATGGGAACAGCTAGGTGAAAGGCTATGTTCCTATATGATAGTGACCACTTGATATTATATGTTAACAACTTGTCTGTACAGCACAATTAAAATTCACAAAATATTTAGTACCAGTCCTGAAAAGAAATGGAAGAAACTTACGAAGAAAACAATAAAACGTAATGATGAACATGAAAGAAGACCTAAATAAAGGGAGATATATATTCTACTACACTGGGAAATTTCAATATTTTACAAATATCTCTTATAAAATTATCTATAAATTTGGTGCAATCCCAACAACCATCTCACTGGAATTCTTCATTAAAATAGACAAGGTGATGATTATATTCACATGGAAGAAAAATGCATAAGAAAAGACCTTTGAAAAGGAAGAACAGTAAAGGGGAACTTATCCTGCCAGATATCAAAACTATTAAGACTGTGGTCAGGCACGGTGGCCCCCACCTGTAATCCCAGCACTTTGGGAGGCCAAGGTGGGCAGATCACTTGAGGCCAGGAGTGTGAGACCATCCTGGCCAACACAGCAAAACCCCGTCTCTACAAGAAATACAGAAAATTAACCAGGCATGGAGGTGTGCACCTGTAATCCCAGTTACTTGGGAAGCTGAGGTACGAGAATCACTTAAACCCAGGTTGCAGTGACCCAAGATGCCGCCATGCACTCCAGCCTGGGTGACAGAGCAAGATTCTGTTAAAAAAAAAAAAAAAAAAACTATTAAAAAGATAAATTGAGGCACAACAAAATGTCGATACGTTTATTTGAGCAGACAGGGATTTATGAATTGGGTTCCAAACCAGAAGTGGTTGGGAAGTTTTCACTGAGGTAATATAAGAGGGAGGCTTTTATAGGATGAAAAGGGAAGTAAAGCAAAAAAAAAAAAAATTGGTTGTAGTTATACACTTGCCTTCTTTGGCTTACCCTGTTGGAAACTGCTTCTAGTTACATAAGTTTGTTGGCTGCTTCTGATTGGTTGAGCTTAAATTCTATTTTTCTTTAACAGAGGCATTTGGGGCCAGGCATAGTGGTTCACACCTGTAATCCCAGCACTTCAGGAGGCTGAGGCAGGATGATTGCTTGAACCCATGAGATCGAGGCTGCAGTGAGCCAAGATGGCACTACTATACTCCAGCCTGGGCAACAGAGCAAGATCCTGTCTCAAAAACAAAACAAAACAAAACAAAACAAAAAAGCATTTACAAGAAATGGCCCAGGTTAAGTTTCACTCATGTTTACAAATCAAGCAAGGTTAAGGTCACTTATCCTAACTGCCTTTGTCTATGTAGGGATTCTTCAGATCTGGTCTCCATTTTAATTTACTTTAACAAAACATGTTTTTAAGTTATAGAATTAAAAATAATAAAGGGGCCGGGCGCGGTGGCTCAAGCCTGTAATCCCAGCACTTTGGGAGGCCGAGACGGGCGGATCACAAGGTCAGGAGATCAAGACCACCCTGGCTAATACGGTGAAACCCCGTCTCTACTAAAGAAGACAAAACACTAGCCGGGCGACGAGGCGGGCGCCTGTAGTCCCAGCTACTTGAGAGGCTGAGGCAGGAGAATGGCGTAAACCCGGGAGGTGGAGCTTGCAGTGAGCTGAGATCCGGCCACCGCACTCCAGCCTGGGCGACAGAGCCAGACTCTGTCTCAAAAAAAAAAAAAAAAAAAAAGGAATAAACAGACAAATAGACCAAAGGAATAGGATAGTGAGTGCACGAACAGACTCTCGAATATGTAGAAACTAAGTGTACGATACAGTTGGTATTTCAGACGAGTGACAAAACATTCAATTAAAAATTTTAGGAGAAACAACTGCAAAAAATGAAAATCAAGTTTAATTTCTACTTCACACCAGTCATAATAATAAACTCCAGGTTACTTAAAGAACTAAATATGTTTTTTTAAACTGCAAAAGAATTAGGATAAAATGTAGGAGATTGTTTTTGTGGTTCTGTGATAGACAAAGCATATGAAGTAAATAATATACATATATTTTTGAAAAAGAAGAACTGGCCGGGCGCGGTGGCTCAAGCCTGTAATCCCAGCACTTTGGGAGGCCGAGACGGGCGGATCACGAGGTCAGGAGATCGAGACCATCCTGGCTAATACGGTGAAACCCTGTCTCTACTTAAAAATACAAAAAAAAACTAGCCGGGTGAGATGGCGGGCGCCTGTAGTCCCAGCTACTCGGGAGGCTGAGGCAGGAGAATGGCGTAAACCCGGGAGGCGGAGCTTGCAGTGAGCTGAGATCCGGCCACTGCACTCCAGCCTGGGTGGCAGAGCAAGACTCCGTCTCAAAAAAAAAAAAAAAAAAAAAAAAAGGAAAAAGAAGAACTAAGTGGGAATTAGCCTACTCAATTCCAAGATGTTATATAGCTATGATAATTAGGACTGTGTGGTATTGTGGAGGGATGGAAGCATAAATCAATGGTAGAGGATGGAAAACCCAGAAATAGACCTACACAGATATGCCCAACTGAATTTCAAAAAAGACGCAAATGCAATCCAATGGCTGAAGGATAGCCTTGTAAACAAATGGTCCTGGAACCATTGAACATCCATAGGTAAAAAAGTGAACCTTGACCTAGACTCCGGGCTGTATACAAAAATTAACTCAAAATGAATCACAAACATAAATGTGAAACCTAAAACTACAAAACTTTTAGGAAGAAAATACATGTGAGAAATATTTTTGTGGTTTTGGGCTAGACAGAGTTCTCAGCCTTGACACCAAAAGTATTATCCATAAAAGGAACATAAATAAATTGGGCTTCATCAAAACTGAAAACTTTTGCTTTGTGAAAGACCTTGTACAGAGAATGAAAAGACAATCCAAAGATTGGGAGAAGATATTTGCAAAACACAAAGGACTAGCACCTCGAATACATAAATTTCTCTCAAAACTGAACAATAAAAAACAAAGAATCAAATTCAAAAATGGGCAAAAGACTTGAACAGACATTTAGTCAAAAATGGTGTACTTCTGGTTATAAGCACATGAAAAGATGGTCAACATCCTTCGCCATTAGGAAAGTGCCAAGACTATCACATGAGATTTTACCACACATCTATCAAAATGGCTAAAATAAAAAATAGTGACAACATCAAATGCTGACCAGGATACGAAGAAATGGATCACTTATATTTTGCAGATGGGAATGTAAAATGGCATAGCCACTGGAAAATCATTTGGAAGTTTCTTAAAAAACTAAGTGTGCAACTATCACAAGTCTTAATTGTACTTTTCAATATTTATCCCAGAGAAATGAAAACTTAAGTTCACACAAAATCTTGTACAAAAATATCTGCAAACTGGAAACAACCCAGATATCCTTCAATGAATGGTTAAGCAAATGGAGTGCAACCACACCGCGGATTACTTCTCAGCAATAAAAGGGAACAAGCTATCGATACACAAAACCACTTGAATAAATATTCAGGGCATTATGTTGGCTGAAAAAAATGTCAATCTCAAAGGTCCCATACAGTTGATTCCTTTTATACGACATTCTTGAAATGACAAAATCATAGAAATGGAGAACAGACTAGTGGTTGCCAGAATTAAAGAGGGGGTGGCAGTGGGTGGGGGAGTGGGGAAAGGGAAGTGGGTGTGGCTCTAAAAGGGCAACACAAGGGCTCTTTGTGGTGGGAAAATCATTCTGTATCTTGACTGTATCAATGTCAAGTCCAATGTCAGTGTCCTAGTTGTGATATTCCAAGATGCTACCATTGGGGGAAACTGGGTAAAGGGAACATGGATCTCTCTATATTACTTGTTACAACTCCATGTGAATCTACAATTATCTCAAAATTAAAAGTTTATTTTAAAAAACTACAAAAGAATTAGAAGAAAATATAGGATATTATTTTTATGAATTAGCGATGGGGAAAGCTTGTGCAATAAGGCAGTTAATATAAAAGCATTAAGGAAGATATCAATAAATTTAACTACATAAAAGGATACCACCAACATGACCCAGTGCAGTGGCTCACATCTGTAATCCCAGCACTTTAGGAAGCCAAGCGGGGAGGATTGCTTGAGTCCAGCAGTTGGAGACCAGCCTGGTCAATAGAGTGAGACCCTGTCTCTACAAAAAAAAAAAATAGCCAGGTGTGGTGGTGCACACATGTGGTTCCAGCTACTTGAGAGGCTGAGGCAGGAGGATCACTTGAGCCCAAGAGTTTGAGGCTATAGTAAGCTATGATTGCACCACTGCACTCCAGCCTAGGTGACAGAGTGAGACCCTGTCTCTTAAGAAAAAAAAGACACCATCAACAAAATTGAAAATTAGCAACCAACTAAAAAAATTGTAATAATTACAATATACAAATAATATTCAAAATATGTAAAAATCTGCTATAAGTCAATATGAAAAAGTAAACAATGCTCAAGAAAACAGGAAAAGAATACGAAGGGAAAAATCACGAGAGGAGAGATTCAAATGGCCAAAAATCTATGGGAAGCTGCAATATCCCTGATAATAAAGGAAATGTAAATTAAAATAATGGAAGACCATTTTTTATTCTACCAGACAAGCAAAATAGTAAGTTTGATTGAATGTAGGGTGGGTGAAGATGTGGGCAGTAGTCTCATATTCTGCTGATGGGAGTATCAATTGGTGAAGTCACTTTGGAGGGCAATTTGATAGAAGCTACTAAAACTTCAAGTGTACTTCCCTTATGATCCAGCAAATCTACTTAGTGTATCTACGGAGAAACAGTCATGTGTGCATGAGGCAGAAGGCAAAGAATCCTTGCTGCAGCTTTCCTTGTCGTAGTAAAGAACTGGAAGTGACCTAGCTGTCATCACTGGGGAATAAACTCTGGTGCATCCATTCTGCGGAATGCTGAACGTACAGCACATAGGAAAGAGACAAAGCCAAGTTGCTAAATAATACACAGAGAATGATAGACACCATTAATATAAGCACACACACACACACACACACACAATTTCTGGAGGTAATTTTCATTTTATATGCATAACCACAAACCTCAAATGGTCACGCAACACAACCTGGTAATTCTAAAATGTTTCTCTACTAAGTTTCTTTTCTCTGTCTAAAATGATTATTTTGTACATTCTCGCACTTCCCATCTCCCATATCCTCTCCCCACGTCACATCCAGCTGATGACCTTTCTTAACACTTCAACTAAAAAAAATCCAGAAGCCCTCAGCCAGGGACAACTGTGCCTCCCACGATGAAATCTCCAATCCTTCTTGAATATGTGCCAACATCCATTTTCCCTCACCCTGCCAACCTCCCAACCTCCCTCCAGCTCCTTTCAAAGGACAATCCCTTCATCTGCTATCACCTTGCTAAAGACTTTGCTCCTGCAATTATCCTCTGTCTCCTGCATCATTAGATTCCCCCTCCCTACTCCGTCATTCTTGTCAGTACACAAACATGCTCCAGTATTTCCCATATTCAAAAACAAATCTCCTTTCACACATACTTTCTTACCATGTCTTTGCTCTTTGGGGCAGACAGACAACTGTCCACCAAAAATCCATGGCCTCTTTGCACAGTGTAGCGCCGCTGCTGGCAGTGGCTGCCCAGCCAGGGACCACATTTCTCGGCTCCTTTAGCATACTCATGGGAACATGAGACTGAGGTCTGGATAACAGAATGTGGGCGGAAGTGGTGTATGCAACTTCCAGGTATGGCCCATAAAATTCTACACGATCCTCCACATTCTCTTTCCTCTTCTGCCAGGTTGATGTTGACACCTAGGGAAACTAAGGGTGCCATGTGTTGAAGATGTCTAGGCCATAAGGTAAGTACTTGGATCCCTGAACGACTGTATGGAGCAGAGCTCTATCCTCACTTCTCCCACTCCTATCACTGACTGGAATTTAAAAGAGGAAGAAATAAACTTCTATTTAGTAAAACTGCCTAGATTTTGGTGGTTTATTTGTTATAACATCTGTCCTTATCTTAAGTAATACACTCTTTATTTATAACAAGACTTCTCAGAAGGGTTGTCTCTATTCCCTGGAGTCAGATCAACCAGTTTTTTCTGGGTTCAAATTCCAGTTTTATCATTTCCCAATGTGTGTGATCTTGGGCAAATTACTTAAAGTTCTATACCTTATCTGTAAAATAGGATAATAATTGTACCTACCTCAAACAGCTATTGCACAGATTAATATATGTAAAGCACTTAGATCAGTGTCCCTCACATGGTAAGTTTTATATAAATTCAGCTATTACTATCACGTTAAGCCACTCACACCATTCCAGCTCCCTTCTGTCTCCACCACTCTACTGAAACTGCTCTTGTCAAGATGGTCTCTGTGCTGCAAAATGCAAATGTACATTTCTCTTGCCTCACTTGATTCAATTCTCAGCAGCAACTGACACAGGTGTCTGCTGCCTCATTTTAAAAAGCATCATGGAAGAGAGATTGCAAACAGACACAAATGCATTTCCTTTTTGAAATAATTTTCTTCCTTTTTCTGGTTGTAGCGCTGTGCAGTGAGGATCTCTAATATATGCCTGTAGCCATGCTGTCCAAGGGCCTGCTGCAATATGCGCAGGTCTTTGGATGCAAGAAAAGGGCTACAGCTGTGACTCACAGCAAACACAGCAATGGCCTCATCAAGGTGAATGGGTGGCCTCTGGAGATGATCGAGCTGCGCATGCTGCAATACAAGCTGCTAGAACCACTTCTGCTCTGGGCAAAGAGCGATTTGCTGGTGTGAACATCTGTGTCCATGTGAAGGGTGGTAGTCGTGTGGCCCAGATTTGTGCTTTCCATCAGTCCATCTCCAAAGCCCTGGTGGCCTATTACCACAAATATATGGATGAGGCTTCCAGGAAGGAGATCAAAGATTTCCTCATCCAGAACGACCAGACCTTGCTGGTAGCTGGCCTGCTTCGCTATGAGTCCAAAAAGTTTGGAAGCTCTGGTGCCTGTGCTTGCTACTCGAAATCCTACCAACAGGCCAGGTGCAGTGGCTCACGCCTGTAATACCAGCACTTTGGGAGGCTGAGGTGGGCGGATCACCTGAGGTCAGGAGTTCGAGACCAGCCTGGCCAACATGGTGAAACTCTGTCTCTACAATAGTACAAAAATTAGCTGAGCATGATGGTGGGTTCCTGTAATCCCAGCTACTCAGGAGGCTGAGGCTGAAGAATCACTTGAACCTGGGAGTCGGAGGTTGCAGTGAGCCAAGATCGTGCTATTGGCACTCCAGCCTGGGTGAGACAACAAGACTCCATTTCAAGAAAGGAAGGAAAGGAGAGGAGAGGAGAGGAGAGGAAAGAGGGGAGAGAGAGAGAGAGAGAGAGAGAGAGAGAGAGAGAGGAAGAGAGGAAGAGAGGAAGAGAGAAGAAAGAAAGGAAGAAAGGAAGGAAGGAAGGAAGGAAGGAAGAAAGGAAGAAAGGAAGAAAGGAAGAAAGAAGAAAGAAAGAAAGAAAGAAAGAAAGAAAGAAGAAAGAAAGAAATCCTAGCAATAAGCTCATCACAAGGATCAGGATTCACTTGTATAATAAACAATGTTAGAGGGATTTTTAAGTTTCAAAAAAAAGAAAAAAAAGAATTTTCTTCTTGGATGTTATGATTTTTCACTCTCTTCAGCCTCTTCCCCCCACCTCTCTGGCCATCCCTTCTCAAGGTCCTCTGCTGTCTCCTCCTGCTTTTCTCAATGTCTAAATGTTGGTGTGTCCCGGGCTATATCGAATGTGCTTCTGTAGCCGTATTTCCTTCCTGGATGATCATGAAATATCATGAGGACTCCCACTGTTCTGTATCACATCCCACCTCTCTCTGAGACTCCAAACTCATATATCTCAGCTCTCTGACATCTCACCCAGACATCATAAACGTAACAGATCCAAAACAGAACCCTCTGTTACAGGGCTGCCCTTTCCTACTCCGCCCATGTCTTTTCTGAATTGGGCAACGGTACCACCCCACTCAACTGCGCCAGTCAAAAACCCAAGAATCATTATTGGTCTCTTTATTTCCTTTACGCTTTCATCACAACCATCACAAGACTCCAAAGTTCAATTTGAAGCCATTCACTTCTCCCTTCACTCTTGCTGCCCTAATTCGAGCCGTCCCCACCCTACTTTGAATATCTTCAACATTCTCCAAACTCATCTCTACATGGAAATCCTAGGAATATTCTAAAAATACAAGTCATTCACATTCACTCTCTTGCTAAAAATCCTGTAATCTTTTTTTTTTTTCAAAGATGGGGTCTCTTTCTGTTGCTCAGGCTGGAGTGCGGCGGTGTGATCATGGCTCACTGCAGCCTCAACCTCCCAGGCTTCTCACTCTGTGTTCCAGGCTGGAGTGCAGTGGTGCAATCATAGCTCACTGCAGCCTCAAACTTCTGGGCTGAAGTGATCCTCCTGTCTCAGCCTTCTGAGTAGCTGGAGTTACAGGTGTGCACCACCATGCCTGGCTAATTTTTTAAAATTCTCTTTTTGTAGAGATAGGGTCTGGCTATGTTGCCCAGCCTGATCACAAACTCCCAGCCTCTAGCAATCCTCCCACCTTGGCCTCCCAAAAGTGTTGGGATTATAAGCATGAACCACTGCATCTGGCTCTAACGTCTTCTAATTGCTCTTAAAATAAAACCCAAATGCCTTCTGTATTCATTCATTCTTGCATTGCCACGAAGAAATGCCTGAGACTGTGTAATTTACAAAGAGGTCTAATTGTCTCACAGATCCACGGGCTGTACTGGAATTATAGTGGCTTCTGCTTCTGGGGAGGCCGCAGGAAATTTACAATCATGGCAAAAGGTGAAGGGAGAGCCAGCACTTCTCATGGCCAGAGCAGAAGGAAGAGAGAGGGGAAGGTGCCACACACTTTTAAACAATCAGATCTCATGAGAACTCATTCACTATCTGTTCATTATTGTGACATAGTACCAAGGGGGGAATCTGTCCCCATGATCCAATCACTTTCCACCAGGCCCCAGTCCAACACTGGGAATTACAATTGAACATGAAATTTGGGCGGAATACAGATCCAAACCATATCACCCTCCCTAGTCTCCAGCACTCCGATCTCACTCTCATTCTCCTTTTGTGACCACTGTTGGTCACGCCTTCCAGGATTCTTTCTGCCCTCATACAGGGCAAGTTTGTTCCTGCCCCGCTGTTACCTCTGTCTGAATGCTCTTCCTCCAGGTCTTCAGCTGGATGGATGGCTTTAGATCTCAGTTCAAATGTCTCCTCCCCAGCATGGCCTGCTCTCCCCTCCCCCAAAGATCATTGTATCGTATCCTCCTGTTTATTTCCTTAGCAACGCTTTTCACAATCTAGATTTTCTTATTTACTATTGCATGCATCCTCCCCTCCCCAGCTAGAATGTAAATTCCATCAGGGTAAGGACCTTGTCTGTGTTGCTACCTCTGTGTCCCCAGGGCCTACGGCAATGCCTGGCTTATAGTAGACATTCAATAAGTATTTGTTGAATGAAGGAAATTCATGCAGATGTATGGGGAAAGATCTGGATGAATAAATACCAAACCGATAAGACTTTATCTCATGGGATTATGCTGGGATTTGGGAATGGAGCTTAAAGTTGACTTTAGCTTAACTGTATGGCTTGAAAAAAAATTTTAATTTAGTGAGGGGTCTATATTCATGTATTGCTTGTGACATTAAAAATAAAGCAAATACTTGTAAGTATTTTGTAAACTGGGAAGTATTCTACACAAGAGCAAGGAAATTGTATCAAAGGACACTATCAGGAGAGTGAAAAAACAACCCACAGAATGAAAGAAGACATTTGCAAATCATGTATCTGATAGAAATTAATATTCAGAACATACAAAGGACTCCTACAACTCAACAACGACAACAACAACAAAACACCTTGCTGGGCATAGTGGCTCACACCTGGAATCCCAGCACTTTGGAAGGCCAAGGCAGGTGGATTGCTTGAGGCCAGGAATTCGAGATCAGCCTGGCCAACAAGGCGAAGCCCCGTCTCTACTAAAAATACAAAAATTAGCCAGGCGTGGTGACACACACCTGCAATCTCAGCTACTCAGGATGCTGAGGCACGAGAAACGCTTGAACCGAGGAGGCAGAGGTTGCAGTGAGCCAAAATTGTGCCACTGCACTCCAGCCTGGGCAACAGAGTGAGATTGTCTCAAAAACAAAAACAAACACCTCAATTCAAAAATGGTCAAAGGGCTTGACTAGACATTACAGATGGCAATAAGCACATGAAAAGATGCTCAGCATTATAAGTCATTAAGGAAATGCAAATCAAAACCACAACGAGCTATCACTTCACTTCATTAGAATGGCTATTATTTTAAGATAAAGGGAAGTAACTAGTGTTGGTAAGCTTGTCTAGATATTAGAACCCTCATGCATTGTTGGTGGGAATTTAAAATGGTGCTGCCACTGTGGAAAATAACTTGGGAATTCCTCAAGAATTGACACATAGGATTGCCATATGACCCAGCAATTCAACTCCTAGTTACACACCCAAAAGAAGTGAAAGCTGTGATTCAAACAGGTGCCTTACATCAATGTTCATTGCAGCATTATTCATAATAGCTAAAATGTAGAACAACCCAAATGTTCATCACAGATGAACAGATAAACAAAATGTGATGTGTATATATATATACACATATATATGTATGAATATATACAATAGAATACTATTCAGCCTTAGAAAGAAATAAAATTCTTTCTTATATAGAATAAAATAAAATTCTTTCTTAAAACACAAGCTACAATGTGGATGACCTTTTAAATAAGATGCTGAATGAAATAAGCTGAACATAAGAGGACAAAGATATGATATCACTTATATGAGGTTCCTGGAATAGTCAAATTCATAGAGACAGAAAGTAGAATAAGGTTACCAGGTCCTGGGAGAAGTTATTGTTTAATGGGCATAGGGTTTCAGTTTGATACGATGAAAATGTTCTGGAAATGGATAGGATGATGGTTGCACAACTTGTAAATGTACTTAATGACGCTGAATTGTACACTTAAAAATAATTAAAATGATATATTTTATGTAATGTATATTTTACCCCTGACCCGCCCCCCAACCCCCCACCCAACACACACACACACAGAGTGAGGGGATTATTGTTAGAATTTCTCCCTGCTATGCATCAGGACCCACCCAGCTTACTGGGGCAGATGACAAAAAAAAAAAAAAAAAAAAATTACCTTGTTTCAAAGACATCCCCTCCCCCAGCTAGCACCAAAATAGAGGTGAAAATGACATCTGGCTCTAGGAGCGCGTGGGAGTTGGACGACTGGCTGTCTCGGTTCTCAGCAGGCGTCAGCCACCAGCCCCTGCACCCTGCATTCTGCATGCTTTGGGCTCCTGTGGGCTCTACCCATTTTCAGGAATTCTGGAATATTTGGGGCCTCAGAGGACTCAGGCTACCTCCTATGCCCATCAGCCTGCCCAGGCCCAAGACAGTCCATGTGTGGATACAGATGACAAAACTTTTGCCAGCAAATAGGAAGTGGCAGGGTGGTCTGTGGGGAATTCATTTGTCAGTTGGCAGCTTGTCTCAGCCCTGTCTCTGGCCCCCACATGTCCAGGTTTTAAGTTTGCCCATGCAATTGAGGAGCATTGGGATCTACCAGGCAGTCCCTGCAAACCAAGCCACAAAAACGAAACAGCCTTTGGCTCCTGAGAAGATTTTACACATCCCTCAAGACTTTCATTGCCCACATCTTCTGCCTGTCACCGTATGCTTTAGGAAATGTATGAGCAGTAAATCAAATTAACCTCAAGGAGTGTCCCTCACTTACCGAGCATGTGTATTCCATCAGAAATGGCTACAAGGCAATGGACTTTTAAGGGAATCTCATTTCCCCACTGATTTTCATTTTAAAATCAGGAATGTGTTCTTTTGGAGAAAAAAACAATTGACCATCCAGACATGACTTCAAAAAAAATCTTACTTAAGGATATAGAAGATCTTAACGTGTTATACACACAAAAAGGGTAAATATTGGATGAAATATTTGCATATTTCACGCAAATCTCAGTAAGATTTGCATATTAACAATGCTGCACTCTCAAACAGAAGATGAATCATGAGATGCCATATTTAAGTAAGTCCCATTCATGTGACAAAAAGAATGGAAGAGAGACTGCAGCACAGTGGTAGGAACCCAGGCACAACACCATTGTCCCCTCTTTATCCCCACTATAAGCTCCAGTGGCCCTAAAGCACCAGGAATGTGGTTAAACTACCTACTGACTTTAAATGCCTTCCTCATCTGTGGATTCCTGACCCATTTTTTTTCTCAGTTCCTCTAAGTACTTTATTATGAAAATAGCTCAGAAGAAATTGACCTCTCTAAGACTTGCTTGGCCATTTATTCATTCAAGCCACACTTATTGCACACCATAATAAGGCCATTCTTGAGAGCATCGAGGTAAGCAAACAGGAGTAGTCCTTGCCCTCATGGAGCTTATAGTCTTGGGCCAGGCATCAGATAAATAATCACACATACATACATGTATGTACATTTAAAATAAAGAGATAAGTAGGTAAGTAGTAGGAGCATTTCACAAGGAAGATGTGGCCCACAGAAGGCTGAACTGAGGAAGCAGGGTATGAACTGAAGTCTGAAATATTCATTCATTCATTCATCCTCTTGACAGATGTTTATTGAGTGTTAACTGTGTTCCAGCTATGGGGATACTTTGTTGAACCAGTCAGACAAAGTCCCTGTCCCCATAAAGCCTCTTTCTAATGAAAGTTACTGAGTGGTACTGGGAAGGGACACTGTGGGAAGGACAATTAGAGGGAGAACAGTAGCCAAGGGTCTGAGACAGGAAGGAACATGGTGGCCCCGAGGGACAGCCAGGTGCTATTTGGCTGGAGCGCAGAAAGGAAGGGAAAGGCAACTACAAATGAAGCTGGGTAAACAGGGACCCAGACCAGAGCCTTGTGACTTACGGTGTCGATAATGCAATCACTAGACTGCGTCTGTATTAACAGTTCTGTTCCCAAACATAATGCTTTGGTTTTATGCCCATTGGTGAATGGTGGCTTGCTGGGCTTGACAAAGCACTGATTGCTCTCAGGCATTATCTGATGGACTGAGTTTTGCTTTCCCATGTGCATGTGTAACAGATGGCAGCAGCCTGGGCAAGCCAGCCACCACAAGATGGACTCGTAGGACACCCGAATTTCTCAACATTTTTTTTTCTATGATGTTCCTTTGAGGAGATCTTTTACTTGGTTTGCTACTTCCTAACCCTGTGACCATGTGCAAGTTACATAACCACTCTGAGCCTCAGATTCTTTGGTGTAATACGGGGGATAATAATACCTCCACTTTGGAGTGGTTGTGATGACTCATTGAATGAAATGCAAAAATCTATGTGAAATTGCCCAGCACACTACCCAGAACTCAGTAGACATGCCTCACAAATGCTATTTCCTTTCACTGACCTCTTCTTTAATTTGAAGTTTTGTTAAGTGAATTTCTGTTAAGCAAGGGATCTCTGTTCTCAAATTACAGTAACTGCTACTTTCCAGGGCAAGAGGTTATATTAGCAAGACTTCCTCTTATAACAGTTAGGGAATGGACAGCCAGGGGAGATGGGGGAGAGTGTCCTTTGAGCTGTTGGGGTGAGACTCCATCCTGAAACAAAGAAGCAACAATGAGAAAACCCAGGCCTTTGTCTTCCTTCTTTTGTGGGGACCAAAATCATATGCGTCTATGTGGGTGAGAGGCCATCACGTGACCACGCCAGCACTTTAAAGTCGGTGCCTCTGAACACTGGTCTCAAAACAAAATAATTGCATACAGACATTCCTTTTGATCACATTCTAATACCGATTTACAACTCTGCTTCCTTGTAACCCCAAAGAAAGCCCTAATCATGGAGCACATACCAAAGCTTCGAATTTTGAGTGTGTAGGAGTGGGTGTCTGTAAGTGTGTATTTGTATAGGGGGCAGTGAGTGGCGGTTTACTAATGTCTAGTTCCCCTGCCCCAAATTAAGCTCTCGATGTGGCTAGTGGGATATTTTCATCTGAATGGCTCAGTTGAGCACTGGAGGCAGAAGACAATTTTTTCTGTGGTTTGCTCCAGGCCAGGCAGTTTTTCCATTCTGTTCTTTTATTATGATCATGATTACTTCATTACCTACCCTGATGGGGTTTCTTTGGGTCCCAGTCTGTTTTTAATAAGAAGCAGACTAAAAACAAAGTTTTGGTTGTGTTTGAAATCTTCAGCTTTTTTTCTGAAATAATAGGTTAAAGAATTTTATTTGTCTTCTGAGGTTCTGAGGTTGGCTCAGAAATTCTCTGACCCAAGCCTTTGGGGAACAGGGAAATGGCACTTAGAATACAACAATCAAATGCAGATTCCTGGGCTCTGCCCCAATCTGCTGTATCTGAAACTCCAAGGTGAAGCTCAGAAACCAATGTTTTTAGCAGTAATATCAGTTGATTCCTATGAATAAGAATAAAAGTTTAAGGTTTGAGAACACGGTGTAGAAAGAAAAATCCATCAATCAATATATTTCTTTTTAATTACAATATAATTCAAATGCCATCAAATTCACCACTTAAGTGCACAATCAGTGGTTTTTAGTATAGTCACAAGGTTGTGCAACCACCATTACTATCCAATTCCAGAACATTTCTATCCTCCCCAAAAGAAAATCTGTGTCTATTAACAGTTAGTCCTGGCCGGGAGCCGTGGCTCATACCTGTAATCCCAACACTTTGGGAGGCTGAGGCGGGTGGATCACTTGAGGTCAAGAGTTCGAGACCAGCCTGACCAACATGGTGAAACCCTGTCTCTACTAAAAACACAAAAAAATTAGCCAGGCATGGTGGCACACACCTGTACTCCCAGCTACTCAGGGGACTGAGGCAGAATTGCTTGAACCTGGGAGGTGGAGGTTGCAGTGATCCAAGATCACACCACTGCACTCCAGCTGGGGCGACAGAGCAAGACTCTGTCTCAAAAAAAAAAAAAACAAAACAAAACCAGTTAGTCTTAATTTCCCCCTTCGTCTAGGCCTTTGCAACCACTAATCTACTTTTTGTCTCTGTGGATTTGCCTATTCTGTACTTGGCATATAAATAATAGCATACAATTTACGGTCTTTTGTTCCTGGCTTCTTTCACTTAGAATAATGTTTTTACGGTTATTCATATTGTAGCATGTATCAGTACTTCATCTCCTTTTCATGGCTGAATAATATTTCATTGTAAGGACATACCACTTTTGTTTATCCATTCATCAGTTGATTATCAATCAATAGTGAGTACCATTTATACGCAAGACAGTCTGCAGGGCTGCCCAGGGGATGGACATGAGTCAGAAAGGACAGCTCTCCAATAGTACAGGAAATCAAGAAAAGGGAATGTAGAACACAGCACCTGGCACAAAGCAGAATGGGTGAGTGAATGAATGAATGAAAGCCCACACGCAGGAAAAGAAACTTAACTTGTAGAGGCAGCATGTGCTGGTGCCCAGTGTGGGGTAGATGGCACTGCCCAAGTTCAGGACCAGCAGTGATAGTCACTCACTCAGGTGTGGGAGGCTTTACTGTAAGTTGGGTCTGGGCCCTGGGGTCTCCAGAGATTAATCAGACATGACCCATGCCATTGAGCTCATGGACTATGAAGGAGGCAAAATATGGCATGGATCGTAGATGACATATAATAGTGGGGGAGGAAGGGGGCAGTAGTGGGTAGACAGGAAGACCCCTTCTGGCTCAGAGGTCAGGCAAGATGTAGGAGGAGGCAGCATTGGAGCTGGGCTTAGCAGCTTGGGTAGGACTTAAAGAATGAATGAAAGACCACACACACACAGGAAAAGAAGAAGTTAAATGGCAGATAGACAATGGGAGCAAGTTACCAAAAACCAGGGGCAGAAATGTGTGAGATGGGCTCAGGGACAGAGTTCCAGGACACCTGTTTTACTGAAGTCAGTTGTTCTCCATCCTGGCTGCACATCAGAGTCACCTGGGTGCTTAAAAAATACCAAAGGCTGGGTCCTGCCCCTAGATATTCTGCTTTATTTGACCTGTTTTGGGGGTGAGTCTAAGTAGTGATAGTTATTAAAAGCTCCCCAGGTGATTCTAATGAGCAACCAGAGTTCAAAACCACTGACTCAGAGGATTCAAGAGAGACAGTTGGCCATTAGCCTGGAGCGTGAGGTTGGGAGTGGACTGTACGCAGGCAGACCACATCATTTATTCTCCAAACTGGGATACATTTTTGCATGAAGCAGGGTGCTATGAATCATTATGCCAAGATAGCAGGTATAAACTAGATCGTCCCAGACAAAGTGGGGTGTATGTCCACCCTAACCATGGAAGAACTTGAATGCAGGCTATGGGATTTGGACTTCACCCCATCACAGATGGGAGCTACTGAAGGTTTGGAGCAGACCACCGACACCCAATAAAATGTGAGGCAGGAAGGCAGAGGAATGTGGGGAGGGTTGGGCTGGGGAAATGAGGAGACAGAAAAAGTGTGTGCATGAGAAGTACTCCCCCAAGCGCACTCCAAATAAACTTTCAATTTAAATAAAAATCGTGTGCTTGCTGGGCAGTGACTGTTTCAAGACAAGTCATTGCCTTCTCCTCCTCCTGCGTGAAAATTGAAGTGGGGTGTTTGGGCTTCCCCTAGCACCCTGGACACCTCTCTGGGAGATCCCCTGAGGGCTGTTTGCATGGACAGTTTCCTCTGCTCATTTGTGAACTGTGAAAACTCCAGGCAGCCTCTCTGGAGAGGCCCAAGGGAAGGACTCTTCCATGTCCTCCGGTGCCCTTGCCCTTGGACTTGGCGGTCCCAGCTCTATAACGTCCAGGCCACTCCTCCGCACTTCTGCCTCTTGGAGAGACCCTGTGTCCTCTTGCTCCTCCTCCAGCTTCCGGATCACTGGGAGGTGCTGCGGTTGTGGCTTTTTCCCTCCATTTGTCAGGCTCACAGAGCTTGTCAGGTGAGATATACACTTGTCCCACCCAGCCCGAGGCCAGAAAACTGGGTGTGTTTGGCTGTGAGCCCAGTGAGAGTAGGCCGTCTCCGAGCATGGGTGCTCCTCTTCCCAGAGCCTGGCACTCGCAGATAGTGTTGGCCAGGCCTGCCCACTGTGTTGACTGGCATTTGGACTGGCACCTTCAATATCCCCTGACCCCCTAGTGCAGAAAGAAAGCACTGGCCTCAGGACTGGAGCAGGTGAAGGGAAGATGCAGACCATCCGTCCTCCCACCCCCACCAGGCTGTGCTCCCTATCAGAATCCAGCAAAGCACAGAGGAGGACCCTAATGCCAAACACAGGTCCACAGCTGGGGTGGGATGGCGGGAAAGGAGAGAAGCTGGAGAGGAGAATGAACACCTCCAACACTCAACAGCCCCTTCCTTTTCCTTTTCTTTCCATCTGGGAAAATATATTTAATTCTCTCAAATAATCTCACAATATCAACACATAAGTACAGACCAAACTACCCACCCCTTGCATTCCCGGTGTTGGTGGTCCAGGAGGGAACTGACTTCAGAGACTGTTCCAGCCCAGCTCCTGCCATGCCCCTGAGTTGACAGGGAGAGGTCTCCCTAAAGCAGGCAGCAGAGGACAAAATGTGGCAATCTCTGGCCTGAACCCAGTAAGCAGTGCTCAATTCTGCCACCCCTAGCCTGCATGGCCTCAGGGCTGGGGACTGGGGACAGGGAGTCTCAGTTCCTCCTAGCAAGAGAGGAATGCCCGCTGCAAGAAGGAAATGCTTTGTGATAAATCTTCAATGCTAGAGGCTGGGCTCTTCCAAGAAGTGAGTAATCTCAATGTTGTCATCTGGTGAATGGGTGTGTGGCAAGTTTCCTGGTTCAGAACTTTTCTTTCTTTTTGATAAAAGTTGCCATCAGCTCCTTCTTTATCCAGCTGGTTAAGAACAGGCCTTCTTTGTTCAGGAAACTATCCTTTGAGTGGTCCCTCTTGGCTAGTCACACGTTAGGCTAGTGGGGCAAGGGGGAGCTGGTTCCTGGATGACCTGAGGAGTGCAGGACCCTCTGGTCCCTGCATGGAAGAGCAGGGAGATAATTTGCTTGGAGCCAAGGAACATCTGGGAAGAAAGGAATGAAGACAAAGACCTTTTCCACGTTAAAGTTGGAATTTTCCTGATGAGGTTTGAGATGAAGTGCCCCAGCAACAGAATCCCCACAGCCCCCAAGGGAATGGCACCAGGAAGAAAGAGGGGTCAGAACGGGTGACCAGGCTCAACCCCAGGGCCTCCATATTCCTGGGGCATGGAGTGTGGCTGAGGACAGAAGCCCTCCTGGGCTCAGCTCTGCCGGGGCTGTGCGCTATTTGGGAGCCTGGCTAACCTTGGAAGTGTGTCCAAGGTTGGCACACCTCTGCAGACCACATAACAGTCAGGACCAGTGAGGCAGGATCTCATCAGACTTTGCAAGACCATTTTCTTTTTTTTGAGACGGAGTCTCGCTCTGTCGCCCAGGCTGGAGTGCAGTGGCCGGATCTCAGCTCACTGCAAGCTCCGCCTCCCGGGTTCACGCCATTCTCCTGCCTCAGCCTCCGAGTAGCTGGGACTATAGGCAGCCGCCACCTCGCCCGGCTAGTTTTTTGTATTTTTTAGTAGAGACAGGGTTTCACCACGTTAGCCAGGATGGTCTCGATCTCCTGACCTCGTGATCCGCACGCCTCGGCCTCCCAAAGTGCTGGGATTACAGGCTTGAGCCACCGCGCCCGGCCAAGACCATTTTCTTTAGAGACACATGGTGCTGTGCAAGGAACAATGGAAATGAGGACCACCTGGTTCTCCAGCTCCTCTCTGATCGCCATTCGCAATCAGAATTACCCGTAGGACCGAGTTTGCCCCCAATTTCCTTGGGGGAGTGGGTGAGGAATTAGGAGTAAGAAGGGGTAAAGAGGAGTGACTTCCTGTTAATATGGGCCTATGGGAGCTCAAGCAATTATTGACTAAATAAGAGGGATTACATTTGCACCCCAAACTGGGGAAATGTGTTTGCTTAGGAAAAAGCCCAGAAAATTATACAACGAAAAGTTATTAGTCATCACCTCCAGCTGGTAAGATATCAAGGGATGCCCTCCTTTTTCCTTTCTGTATATCTGTATTTTCTGTTTTCTCCCCACAGTGATTATGGAGTGATTTGAGTTATTAAAAACACTTTACAGTAGCTCAAAAAACTTATTATGTAGAGGCCCCAAGAAAAGGCACATTATGTCTGCTGTCATTTATTTCAAGAGGTAGAGAAAAGTATATTATGTTTGGGAAAGATTTTTCTTAATCCAAGTGGTTAAAACAGAAAAGTTAAGTGCCTACTGATGTGTGTTCAATTGTCTGGAAAAAAAATCAATTACATGGCAGTTTAACCTGCAATGATGGGAGAGACCAAGCCGCACATGGACTCATTCAAGGAGCTGGGAAGACAAGATTCAGGTGGGGCAAGTCGTGAACAGGATTTTCAAGTCTCTATGGGGTTGCCCTAGGGTAGAGGGAGCCGGGGGGCCTATCATGTGCAGAAGTTACAAGTGACCAAACCAAGCAGGCCATAAAAAGCAGGCATTTCCGGCAGCCTGGCAGGCATGTCCCTGAATGGAATGTCTTAGGAGAAGATGTAATGAAATGACCTCAAACTTCTATCAACAAAGATGTTTTGTCTGCTGATTATTATGTCATCATCAGTGTGACGGGAAAGCCTGTGAGGATGAGGAATAAGGAGAGAAATGGGGGGACAACTGAGTCATCAACCCCTAAGAGAGAAGATGAGGAGGGCATGGCCCATTTGGAAGGGTGGGTGTCCGGTTGGTGTAGACATGAAGAGAGAGGGAGTGGGTGAGGGGGTGTGGGTGAGGAATAAGGAGTAAGAAGGGGTAAAGAGGAGTGACTTTCTGTTAATATGAGCCTATGGGAGCTCAAGCAATTATTGACTAAATAATTAGTCAATAGGGAGGTCTGGCTGGTGTAGAAATGGGAAGGCAGGGGGAGGGTCCCCTCAGAAACAGGAGCTTCGGGAAAGGGAGTGTGACATTCAAGCACTAGCCCCTCTAATGCATACGTCTGTGTGAATTAGTGCCACCTCACCCTAGGGGATGTGGTGAGTGGAAAGTGAGCTAGATTTCATTCCTGCACTTGCTTCCTTGGCCATCTGCCCTTGTTCAGTAGACAATCCACACGCATGTACCTGGGGGCCCAGGGCAGCCACAGCACAATAATAAATGTGTTGTCAGTCTGCAAATCACCTCAGCCAGCAGCTGGGGTACAGGAGCAGGATGAGACCTCGATGAGGAGGCCAGCACCATGCATGGCATGGTAACAGTGCCCAGGGAAGCAGGCTGAGGTCCAGGGCAGAGTTCTATGGCCAATGGTGGGTTGGAATGCAAAGCAGGGAAACTGACGCTGAATTCCTTTTGTATGGGCAGATGCAAATGGAGGGGGTGGGTGACTTTGAGGCTCTCCATGTTCCCAGAGCACATCTCAGGCCACAAGGCTCATTCTAAGCCCCTCTGGAATAAGCTGCCTGCAGAAATGCTGCCTGTTCTGGCCAGAAGGGGTCCATAACATGGGTAAGCAGAGCAGGCTGTGCAGCCTCAGCCAGCCCACCACAGGCCAGGACCAGCGGGGCCGACCAGCTACAAGACCTGCTTACTGCTTTGGCTGTCCTTTATGGCAGAAGTGCTCAAACTTGATCGTGCATCAGAATCGTCTGGAGGGCTTGTGGGATCCCAACACAAAGCATGTGATTTGGTAGGTCTCAGGTGGGGCCTGAGGATTTGCATTTTGTATTTCTCCCAAGTTCTCAGGTGATGCTTTAGAAACCGTGTTCCAGGGATGCCTTATTTCTGAAGCCCAAGGCTTCCATGAGAACCATGACCGCTTGTTCCTCCTGGATTTTCTTGTCAGTCCCAGGGCCTCAGGGGGTTCCCATTATCAGTGCCCCTCCAGGCTTCTCTGAGGTTGCAGCTCCATCTCATTTTCCTGGCAGGAATTGACACCTGTTTCTTCCCTTCTACTCTGGACTTTAAAGCAATGGATTTCTTAGAGAAAGAATTAGCCATGCCCCGATTTGGGTAGAGGGAGGGGCTGGGGGCCATCCTGGACCTCCTGTTGTCTCCAGTGTCTCAGCACCCACGGGGCAGCCCTGGACCCCAGGGAATCTCGAGATTGATTTCCAGGACCCTGCTGGGCAGGTGTGAGGGTTATAAGAGCTTAGTTACTGGCACAGCAGCGATGATTTGCCCTAAGATCCTAACTGAGCCCTAAATCCTTGCATTAAAGTTCTAAATGAATCAGCCTCGGAATTAGAACAAACTCCCCTGGGGCACCTCTCAGGTCTCGGTTTCCCCAGCTGTAAGTGAGGCTGCTCCAGATGATCCCTGAGACAGCTTTCGGCTCTAGCATTCTTGATTCTGAGGAGGATGATGGGTCAGAGGAAAGAGAGGGCTCATCAGGGTTTGCTGGGAAAGGGGTGGAGGCGAAGGTGATGTCAGCTGTGGTGAGCTGGGCCTAGAAAAGCAGTGTGAGTCACTGGGCATGATGAGGGGCAGGATGGAGAGCCAGGGAAAGGCTTTAGTGGGGAGTCCTGTGGTCAAACCATCGACTAGGAGGCTGAGGCTGGCAGTCAGCTGGGGTTTGGAGCCCGAGAGGTTGCCCAATGTGCCATTCAGCCTCTGACTCACGGGGCAGGGGCCAGTGCAGCATCCCATGGCTCTGGCCTGGATCTGTTCAGGCTCTGGGCTCTGGAGAGCCATAGGCCCTTGTTGGGAGTGGCCACGCTAGAGGGATGGCTCCCAGGGCCCTGACCTAGCACCATGTGGGCATGGGACTTAGGCCTCTGTGTAAGCCAGCCCTGCAGCAAATTCCCTACCTGCAAGCAGCCTACCCAGCCTGACCCCCTCGGCCTGACTTTGGTCCTGGGGCTGCCTTGCTCATGTCCCTGTACCTGTGCTTGTCTCTCAGCCCCTCAAAGACAGGGACTGGGACTTGCCTGCTCTTGTAGCCCCCTGCACAGCCCAGCTCAGCACCGTGCTGGACTCCTCATGGGGACTGAGGGAACTATCCACCTCACTCCAAAAGCTGCTTTGGAAAGAGACAGGGGTGGAGCTGAGGTCTGACTGGCCCTTCCCACCCCTATGCCTGCTTCTCACTTCTCTGTCCTCTCTGCCTTTTGCCAAGACCCTTGGTGTCTTGTGCTGGTGGTCACCACGCTGAGATGGGCGGCCCAAACCGAGATTCATGATACAGGGGAGATGCACCAATGCCAGCAACCCTTTGCTGACCCCTCTTCCTGGAGGGCACCGGGCTCCGGGCTGACACACCTCGGTTATGGTCTGGCTCGGCCACAACTAGCTGTGTGTGCATGAAGTCCCTCTTGTTCTCCAGGGCCGGCTTCCTCATCTGTAAATTAGGAGCAATTATTCTCGAGCTACCGGGTCACCTGACACAGAGAAGAGGCTCCACCAATGTTTCTATTATCATTGTCATTAAAAAACATGGCAGTCAGAGAGGTTGGCACCTGGGTGCCTGCCATCCCTGGCGTCCTGAGAGCAGGCTCAGCTGGGCCCAGAGCCCTGGAGAGATACTGGTGGGTGGGTGGGTGTGCAGCCATCTTTGGGGGAACAGAGTGGGATATGGGGAGGGGGCCAGAGTCCAGGGGGACTCCCAGCCTAGCCTGGGCTGTGGTTGGGGGAAGGCCATGGGCTCCGCAGGGGCTCTGATCAGGTAGGGGCGGGCTTGGAGGTTATTTGAGGGCACAGGAAATATCTGGAATCTATGGGAATGGGAACTCAGGTCAGAGGTCACCTCAAATTAAAACTGAAAAAGCCCCCTGTGTAAAGGGAATCAAAGGAGGTGAAGACGTTTGCTCTTCCGGAGTCTCCTGAACCCAGATGTTAGCGGTTAAAATTCCTGTGGGGCTAAACGGTGGACACGGGGAGCCGTTTTGGGGCCCAGCAGGGCAGGAGCCCAGGAACAGTGTGCATTCTCATGTACCCTCCAGGACATTGCCCCAGGGGTTATGAGCAGAGAAGGGCCTGTCCCTGCAAAGCTGGGTGCTGCATGGGGATGGGCACTCTGGGGTCTAGGGCCTCTCTCAGCCCTTCACTCTGGGCTGGCTGCTCCTTGGAATGAAACAGGATCTGGCATCCCTGCTCTAGTCTGAGCCAGGACAGCTCATTAGCTGGAGGGCCGCGCTCCTTCAGATTTATGGTCAGGAGACCCTCATCTGAGGGCCAAGGTCTTTTGATCTGAGCCCAGGGTTAGGGGCAGGGGATTCCTGGGTCTTAATTAGCCTCAGCTAGGCTGATGCTGACCAGGACTCTGTCCCAGGCCTCAGCCCGCAGCCCCAGCCCCCCAGGCTGATGCTTATTGGGGGTGGAGGGCTCTGGGAGGAAGACAGGCGTGTGTGGAGTTTGTTTCTACTCTGCAAGGCCTCATGGGCAAAAATACCAGGAGGGAATGAACAGCTCAAAAGGATCCTCCCCTCAGCCCCTCCCCAGCCTTGACCCATCCCCGACCCTGATTCTTCCCTTCACCACTCTGACCTCGCCCCAACCAAGTGTCACATCCTACCTGGGGTGGGGCTGGGGGCTGCCATGTACCTGGGCCTGTGCCAGGCACCTTGAGGACACAAGGCAAGTCTGGCAGAAAAGTCAGCTATATACACAACTAGAAAGAATAGATACAATAATAGGCTGTGCTTTGATGTCTTGGACTTCCTCAGGTCAGGGATGACCATTTGCATGAGGGATTTATTATGTCTTGTTCTTTTGTTTTTAGGCTTAAGGAGGAGTGAGCAAGTGTACTCAGGGGATACTTACTTAGAGACAGAAAGACATTAGGGAGAAGGGGAAGGGAGGAGAGGAAGGGAAGAAGACACTGAGACAGAGGCAGAGAATGAGACAGGAAAAGAGATTGTCAATCCTGAATCCAGCTGTGTCTCAACCTAGCTGACACGTCCTAGACTTCTCAGGAATGTGGCCCAGTAAATTCCCTTTGGGCTCAAGCTAGATTGAGCTGGGCCTCTCTCCTGAACAGTGTGAGTGAGCCACAGAGTGAATGGCTGCATTGGCAAATGTGTGCATTTATTTCAAAACACTGGGAGAGGATCCCACACTGGGCTTCCAAGGGAGAGGGCAGAGGGAAGGGGAGAAAATGGGACAAGCCTTCTGCCCTCAGAAGCTGACCATAAGTTAAGGAACCAGCATTCCAACATGAAAGCCACTGGGAGATGCTGTCATTCTGGAGGCAGAGGAGGGAGGGGGACAGAGAGGGCAGCAGCAGAGAGCAGAAGGACCAGGCCCAGAGGAGTGCGAGAAAGCTTTGTCTTGGTAGCCTACAGAAGGCTCTGGAAGCAAGCAGAAGAGAGAAACTCTACTGCATAAGAGCCTGGTGACTCAAGAGGGGCAGGGCGCCTTCCCCATCCTGGGCCAGGAGAGAGAAAATATCATCTCATTAAAGGATAGCTTTTTATTATGTATGAAAGATGAGTGTGAGGTTTTTTTCAGGTAGAGCCAGGACGAATGAGGATATCAGATAAGGGACCAAGGTCAGGTAATTCAGGCAGCATACAAATGCACCAAGACTTGAGTGCACTCTCTGTAGTCTATTTAAAGCCAGCTCTTCTATGATGCCCTGGTACTGTATTTCTTCAAATCCTCCCTCATTTTCTCTGGTCACTCAGTTTCTTATTTCTTTGAAGGACTGAGCATTTCTTAAGAGTTTCCTAGGGAGATGACTCTTCCCTCATGTATATGGCCAGGCAATGTGGATCACTTCCCAGATCATAGTTTCCAAACTGGAAGGTCTTTACCCTGCCAGCTTCATTATGGTATAGTTTGCATACTGTAGAATTTGCTTATTTTAAGCATACAGTTTGATAAGCTCTGCCAAATGGAAATAGCCACCTACCTACCATCAAATGAGACATTGATTTTTTTTATCCCCCCATAAAATTCCCTCATTCCCCATTGCAATCAATCCCTGCTCCCACATCCCACCTCAGGCAAGCCCTGACCTGCTTTCTGGCTGCAGCGCAGCCCTCCCTGGAGTTCAGATGCATGGAGCGGTGGAGTCTGCAGCCTTTTGAGTTAGTCAGTTTTCATTTGGCTGCTGAACTTCAGCGCAGTGCTTTGTGGGTCATCCATGTCGTTCATTGTATTACTATTTCATTCTTCTTTATTACTGGGGTCATTCCATCATACGAATGCCCTACAGTTTGTCCATCCACCAGTGATTCATGTTTTTGGAGAGAATAATAGGACAGGAGGAGGGCGGCAGGTGTCTGTCCCACACCTAGGGGACCTGTTTACTCTCACCCTGCCCAGAAGGGGTTGGGAGGGAGGGAGGCCAGAGCCTGACCCCATACACAGAACAGTGATACCTGCAAGGCCCAGCACTATGGGAACTGGAGGGTTGGGGGTCAGAAGGGACATCCTGGCCAGCTTTAATGATAAGAGCTGCCAGCCGGGCGCAGTGGCTCAAGCCTGTAATCCCAGCACTTTGGGAGGCCGAGACGGGCGGATCACGAGGTCAGGAGATCAAGACCATCCTGGCTAATATGGTGAAACCCCGTTTCTACTAAAAAATACAAAAAAGTAGCCGGGTGAGGTGGCGGGCGCCTGTAGTCCCAGCTACTCGGGAGGCTGAGGCAGGAGAAAGGCGTAAACCCGGGAGGCGGAGCTTGCAGTGAGCTGAGATCCGGCCACTGTACTCCAGCCTGGGCGGCAGAGCGAGACTCCGTCTCAAAAAAAAAAAAATAATAATATTAATAAAATAATAAGAGCTGCCATGTGTCATAAGAGCCTACTACGTGTCCCCATCTCCAGCCCTCACTAAAACCACTCAAGGAAGAAGCTTGAGAACACACCTTCAGGAAGACCAGGACACTTGCTCAATGTCACAAAGTTATTAGGTGGCCAGTTAGGAGTCAGGCCCTGGCTTATTGGTCTCCAAAGCCCCTGCTTCCCCCGCCTTCTTCCTGCAGGAGGTGGGAGTATCTTGGGAGTTCTGAAGGTCAAAGGCAACGAGAGCAGCCCAGTTGGGCAGTCCAGTGAAGCCCTGTGAGGGAGGTGGAGCCCTTCCCAGAGCACCCAGGTAACCCTGACAGACACTCGCTGCCTCCAGGGCCTAAGGAGGAGGGCGGACAGCTCTCCCATATCCTCGAGCGAGGAAAGCGCTCTCCTCGACTGCCCTCGCGTGTCTAGTGTGAGCTCCCACTGGGAGAGGGGCAGCTGGAGGAACTGAGGCACTCACTTGGGGGAGGGCTAGGGAGGGAAGACGCCCAGGCAGCGCAGACCTGGGAGTGTCAGGGAGGGAAGACCCCCAGGCAGCGCAGCCCTGGGAGTGTCAGGAGCAGGTCTGGGGGGGCCTGGAGAGCCGCAACCGGAGGCACTGCACCCATGAACCCTAGTCTTCACTCAAGCGGCCCAAAGTAGCCCCTGACGTTCTCTGCCTGTTTTTGATTCCTTCCATGCTGCTGTATAAAAGGCAGAGGGATGAGGATGGGAGCTGAGAATCCAGAAGTGGGAGTGAAGTCCCAGCTCTGTCACTGGCTGACTCAGCGACTGCTCCCTTCATTTTGGGTCTCAGTTTCCCCATCTGTAAAATGAAGCGGTTTTAGCGATGAGACAAACTCGAAGGGTCCTGCCTGATCTGAGTCTAGATCTTTGTGGAGTAAACAGTGACTCAAGGGGGCTGTGAGCAGGAGGCCCTCGAGGTGGGTGCAGGGTGCTGTCTCCTCTCTAGGCACCCTGGGCCTCTCCGCAGAGCCTCTCTCTGGAGAAGGAGCTTTTCCTGTTGCGCCTCTGAGAGCACCCCCTTTGTACTCTTGCTGAGGCTCCTTCAGGTTGCGGTGAAGTCCTGGCCCTCCAAAAGGGGGTGGGGAGGGGATGGGAGAGCAGAGGCAGCAGAGCCACGTTGTGCCCAGAGCAGGAGCTGCTCCATCGAAACCAGGTCAGCCTCTTGCTGTTACTGACTATTATCCTAGCGAAACTGGGAGAGCACACACCTGGGGCCATTTGCTCAGCGTCCACAGTTTTACGATCAGAGCAGCCTGAGATGAGGAAAGAATGAGTTCATCCATCCCTACAACCCCCGCCTTGCTGCAGGGCCAGTTTCACGGGGCACATGCCAGGCCCTGCGGCCTCTGCAGCCTGGCCCAAGGCACCATGTCCATGGAATGCAGGGAAGGAGTGTCTCCTCAGCCCCCAGCCTGCCCGCCTCAGCCTGCAGGGTGTAGTTAATGGGAAGAGGCTGCCAGCACCTCTGTCCTGGCCCAGGTGGGCTGGGGAGGCCTGGGGAAGTTGAGGGAGACAGGAGAACAGGAGCTGATTCTCTCCTCTCCTGCTTCCGCCCAGGACCTGTCTCTGCACTGGGACCGAGAAGATGCTTCATCTCACAGGTGAGACTTAGAGCTAGAAGCCACCATAAGGCAATTCCTGCCTCTCCTTGTTTTCTGGAGGTTCCTTTGAGAGTCGTTGAACATTTCTGCTTCCTGGAAGGTTACATCTCCTTCTTCCTCCCCTCTACCAAGCTTCTTTCTCTGGGCCTGATGCATCAAAGCCCCAGCCGGGTGAGATGGTGATGCCCCAGGTTCAGGCAGACTTCAGGGTAGGCAGAGCCCGGCTCCTAAAAGCCGTGTGTACATCTGGCTCTGCAATGCCCTTCAGCTGTCATTGAGAGCTGCCCCCTGCTGGAACCGGCCGCAGCTGCTCCCATGACTGGGAGCCCAACTTCTCTGTGGCATAGAAAAAGCCTTTCTCAGGCCAGGCACAGTGGCTCACGTCTGTAATCCCAGCACTTGGGGAGGCTGAGGTGGAAGAAACGCTTGAGGTCAGGCGTTCAAAACCAACCTGGCCAACGTGGTGAAACCCTGTCTGTACCAAAAAATACAAAACTTAGCCAGTCGTGGTGGCCTGCACCTGTAGTCCCACCTACCTGGGGGGCTGAAGCGTGAGAATCACTTGAACCTGGGAGGTGGAGGTTGCAGTGAGCCAAGATCAAGTGACCCTGTCTCAAAATAAAACAAAACAAAATGAAAACAAAGAGAAAAGGCCTTTCTTCTGAACTTCCCCAGAGCCTCCATCAGCTGCTCCAGATGTCACTGTCCTCCACCTGTGGTCCCTTGGTTAGGACTTGGGTGAAATTTTCTGGGCCCTAAGGACTCAGGTAGTGAGGAAAAGTACAGCAGGTGAAACGGGCTATGCAGATCCAAGGCTCACCTGGTCCTGGTTCCTGGTGATGAGGAATTGATGATTTAATGAGGGGTGAGCAGGGGCCCAGCCCCATCCACTGCACCCTAACCCAGCCGGGCCCTGGGGTCCTTGAGCAGCCTGGCACCCTTCAGTCCTGCTTTTCTGGCAGCTGCCTCAGGCTTGAGAATGAACTCTACCCAGTTGCTTCCACTTGATCCTTCCCATAGCGAATATCTGGCCTCCCTGCATCTTTTGCACGTAATTCCCAAACTGGAGAATTTTCCGCATTTTGAGTCTATCCCAGTCAAGGTAGAAGCCAGAACTCACTCCCCAGCCTCCTCAGGGGGCAGTCATTACGACCAGGCTCTGCTGTTCAAATGTCCCTGCGTGAGACTTGTAGGGGGTCCTCTATAGAGAGTGGGTGGTGGAGGCCTCTGGCCCTTCAGGGCAACGGTGACAGAGTCTTGGGGTCACACTGGAGCAGGGCTTTCTGGGGTGGGGGGTAGCCTCTGCTGTGCACCTTAGGTATTATTCTTAGCTCTGTGGCATCCAAGTCTGACTCTTTGGCCTCCTGCAGATTCCATGAGCTTCAAAATGGCTTTTAATAACTTGCTTTTCTGTGAAAACTAGCTGGGGTGAATTGTGTTGTTTGCAGTTTACCTCCCCTCCCCCCAGAGGCCCTACCACTGTTAGAATTCTAAACTCGCCATGCAGAGGGGATGGGAAAAGCAATCCTAGCAAAGAGTAGCAGTTCTTAACCCTTCAAGCCACCTGGGCACTTATAAACGCGCCCACACCCAGCATCCGGCTTGCTCTGGGCATAACCCACATCTGAGTTGTTAGGGTGGCTTTAAATTCCGCGATGTTATGGGATTACACTTTTCTGAAATATTTGCATGAATTGGCTTGGGTCCGTATCACACATGAGGTGAAGATTCTAAGATGTTTTCCCTTCCCATGTCTTCAGGGGGTCTGGAGGACAGTGAGTTTTATTCAGGTCCCTTCTCTCTTCATTGCTGTGCTTCTGCTTATTCTCTTCTTGCTTGCTGTACTGTGTCGCCCTCCACCAGACACTCCTGAGGTCCTTTATTCCCTAAAGGACACCAATGCAAGGCTAAGTGTTGAAATCTGGGAGCCAGAAAGTGGGGTGAATGATACCACAAAACAGCACAGCAGACCATCTCTTTTTTCTTTTAAAATTTTATTGTAGAATATATCACACACATTAAAGTGCATGAAACATAAATGTACACTTTAGCAAATTGTTATGAAGTGAAGACCTATATAACAGTCACCCAACTCAAGAAATAGGCTATTGCCAGCGCTCCAGGAGCCTCTCATGTGGCCCGCTGTAAACAGTCTTTACAGTGACATGTTTCATACATTCAGAACAGTGTATAAAACAGATGCAACTGAATGAATCATCCAAAAAGGAACACTGTGTGCCCATTAAATGCGGTATTACTAATATCTAAGAAGACTTTTTTTTTTTTCTCGATGAAGTGTCACTCTGTCACCCGGGCTAGAGTGCAGTCTTGTGATCTCGGCTCACTGCAACTTCTGCCTCCTGGGTTCAAGCGATCCTCCCACCTTATCCTCCCGAGTAGCTAGGATGACAGGTGTGCGCCACCATGTCTGGTTAATTTTTTTGTTAACAGTTTACAAAAGTCCTTTCTGGGGACATCACTGGACAAGACCATGAGTGAGCCTAGGGAAACACAGGCTCCCTGTAGCTGAGGCATTAGGCAGGGCTGTGATGTGAGCCAGCTCCCCCCATATCAGGATTTAGTCTTCCTTTTGAGTTGCCCAGACCTTTTAGAGAAGATTGTTCTAACTCCTTGAGAGGAAGGCTGCCTTGTGTTTTGGGTGTTTAGAGTCAGAGTCTGGGGTGGGGTCTCCATAGCATATGACCCAGAATCTTCCTGCCTTCTGGGCAGTAACCACCCTCAGTAATTTCCCAGCGGGGGCAGGGAGGGGACAGGAGGAGAGGAAAGAGGAGGGGAGGGGAGGGTTTCCAGGGATCTAACTGCTTCTTAAACAACTTTCAACCCATCTTATTTTAACTTCCTTCTTTACCCAGCTTAGAGAGGTTCCCTCTAGAGCCAGTTCCTGAGCCTTCTAAGCATCCTGTTCGTAAATGGTTTTGGTTCTAAACTCTCCCCCCGTGCCGGCCTAGGAGCTGGCTTTCTCCATCTTCGTGGAGGAATGCTCGTCTGCCAGCTCCCCAAGTTTTGCTCCTGTTTTCTCCTCTTCTCTTTCCCTCATTTTTGTGGTTTTATGTCTTCCTTTTAAAACTCTCTATTGTTGTTCTAGTGAGATTTGGGGGAAAATGCAATTAGATGTGTGTTTAAGCTGCCACTTTAACTTGAAAACCTCAAATATTCCTCTTCTGAAAATCCCCCAGCCACTTCCTGAGAGTAGGAATTTCTCCCAGCCCTCTCTTCTCAAATGCCAGCTTCCCTCCGTGTGGCTTGGATGCCTCAAACTCAACACCCTCATCGGCTTCATTTCTGTCTTCCTCACAGAGGCCCCATAGCTCCGTGTGAGGCCTGCACACAGGAGAGACAGAGACATGAACTGGGAGACTCCAGAGGAGGAGTCTGCCCTGGGAAGAGAGACGGTAGGGCCTGGGGCTGCTGCCTAAGTGGGGAAGAGCTGAGCCCCAGGTGAGGGCTTCCGGGCCCAGGCTCCGATATGGCCCAGGCAGACTCACAGACAATATCAATGTCCTGTGGTTTATGCCAGGATACCGGAAGTACGGGATAGAGCAGGAACCCAGAGGAGGTGTGACTCACCCAGCTGGGTGTCTTCAGGGAGAGCAGGGAAAGGTAAAGTGTCCTGGACTAAACTGGGCCTTGAAGAATGAGAAGCTCTTGGCCAGGTGGAGGAAGTGAGGAGGGGTATTTCAGGCAGGCAGTCCACTGGCCTGTGTATGGTACCTCTGCAAATTAGACAAAGGTGTCTGCTCTGGGCAAATGTAGACAGTGACAGAGAGGCCTGTATGTGCGAAAGCTTGGTGTGCTCTGTGGCAGGCAGGAGAACAACCCTCGAAGATGTCCAAGCCTTAATCGCTAGACCCTGAGAATTGGCTTGTGGATGTGATGAAGGACCTTGAGATGGAGCGCGTATCCTGGATTATCTAAGTAGGCCCTGGGTAATCACCAGGGCCCTTCTAAGAGGGAGGTGGAGAGAGAGGTTGGTGTCACAGAGAGATGTGACGATGGGAGCAGAGGTCAGAAAGAGATTGGAAGATGCTACTCGGTGGCTTTGCAGATGCAGGGAGGGGTATGAACCAAGGAATCGGGCGGCTTTTTGAGGCTGGGAAAGGCAAGGTAATGGATTCTTTCTCGGAATCTCCAGAAGGAATGCAGCCCTGCTGGCACCTTGGCTTTCATCCTTTAAGACCCACGTCTGGACTCCTGACCTCCAGAACTGTAATATAATCAATCTGCATTGTTTTGAACCCCTAAGTCTGTGGTAGTTTGCTGCAGCAACAACAGGAATTAATACCCAGGCCCTGGTGCTTTTAGGGAAGGGCTGTGGCCAATGTACCTGGGGCCTGGGGTGGGGGAAGTGGAGTGGGGACAGATGAGGCTGGACAGATAGGCAGGTGATACACAGGGCCTTCCAAGTCACAGCAAGGAATTTGCCCTAGCCCAAGGTAGTCCAGGTGAGACAGGAAGAAGAGGGGAGCAGAATTTTGGGGGGATCCCTGCTGTGGAAGATGGTCTGGTGGGAAGTGGCTGGGGCACACTGACGTTGGGGAGCTGCTGTAGATGCAGCAGAAGGTGACATGGCCTGGACCCAGCTAGTGGCAATGCGGGAAGGCATAGCCTGCCTGAGAGCTGAAACACAGCAGAGGGCAAATTCCTCTTCTCCCCTGCCCTTGTTTTTTTTCTTCCTGCCTCACCCAGCTATGGTGAGCCAAAGGCTCCAAAGGGCCACCTGAGATAAGGTAATGACTTCAGAGGAAGCTGGGGAATGTTCCCAACGGCTCAACTGGGAAAGAACAATTGACTTCCTATGTATGCGCAGCTACGCATGCACACTCACACCAATGACACACACACACACGAGGGGTTCTAGCATGCCTGTGGCCTTTCTCCTCATTGGTCTTCTCCTTCGCAGGGCCATGGAGAGGCTGCTCACCCTTGGCAGTCCCAGGAGCCTGAGGCGTGGCCCAGTGGGTGTCTGATGTCAGGCCTCCAACAGTGACTCCCTTTTGGGGCCAACAGGCGAGGGAGACAGGAGGCGGGGGTCAGAGGACTGAACCCTGAGTGGGGAGGCACAGGGCACGCTGCCAACCGACTCTTCAATCACACCTGTGATCACAGCAGAGGCGAAACTCTGGTCACTTCATTGGAAAGATCAAGATTGCAAACCACAGCACCCGGCGTGTGCACACCCTGCACCCTTCACTCAATCTCTAGCCGCTTTGAACCACCTGCAGCTCTCTGAATGCCACCTGTTTCACCTGTCTCTTTTTCTTTCTGGGCATCTTCTCTGCCTTCTGGTCTGCCTGATTGTCTCCTGATTCTTCAGGTCTCACATCAATAAATTCCTTTTCCACTGAGACTGGCTGGGACTGGCTGAGGTTCAGTGCACAGACCCTGGAGCTTGTCAGCTCTGCAGTGAGTGCAACCCTGCTGCCCACCAGCTGTGTGGGGCAGTCAGGGCTCCTCCCTGGGCAAGAGACAAAAAACACTGACTTAAGCAAAAACAGTATGTATTGGCTTATGAACCTGAACAACCCCAGGATGGACTTCAGGCAGGGGTTTATCCAGGACTCAAACAATGAAACCTGGGCTGAGTTTCCTACCCTCCATTTTTCAGCCCCATTTCCCTGGTGTGACCTCCGTTCTCAGATACACTCTGTCCAAAGCCCCAGGCCACATGGTCCCCTGCCCAATTTTATATTCAAATTTTAATTTATCTAAAACTTAAATATAAATAAACTATGTAAATCTGTAATATATAAGTATGTTTTATACACAATATGACACACATGTTATATTAAATAAATTTAATTTATATAAATAGTAAATGTTTTAATTTATTAAATTTATATGTATATTTAAAAGATAAAGGCAGAAAATAAAAGCATTTTAAAATGAAGTATTGTCTTCCTCCTTTTCTACTGGCCTGGGTCTTTACACTATGGCAGAGGTCTCTGCTGGTAGATGAGAGAAAGCTTTCTAAAGCTGAGACGTGTTTTTGAGAACTAAATGTTAGATGGAGGGCAGTTAAAAATTAAAATATACCTTTGGCCAGGCGCAGTAACTCATGCACATAATCACTGCACTTTGGGAGGCTGGGGGGGGTGGATCATTTGAGGACAGGAGTTTGAAACCAGCGTGGGCAACATAGTGAAACCCCATCTCTTCAAAGATAAAAAATAATTTAAAATGTTTAAAAATTTTAAAAAATTAAATGCACCTTTTCTTGACCTACTTCTATTCTAATAATTCTGCTTCTATGCATTTATCTTATAAATAGATGTCACTTGTTCAAAATAATTTATGCACAGGATTATTTATTGTAGCATTATTTGTATCAGTAGTGGACAGTTAGAAAAAGCATAAATATTCATTAATAGGCAATTGGTTAAACAAATTACAGGGCATTCCTGTAATGGAACACTGTGATACTATAAAGTCATAATATCATTAACCAAGAATGAAATCTCTGTCTTTTTTTTTGGAAACAGAGTCTCGCTCTGTAACACAGGCTGCAGTGCAGTGGCATGATCTTAGCTCACTGCAACCTCTGCCTCTCAGGTTCAAGCAATTCTCGTGCCTCAGCCTCCCGAGTAGCTGAGACTATAGGCACACACCACCATGCTGGGCTAATTTTTTTTTTTTTTTTTGTATTTTAATAGAGACAGGGTTTCATGGTGTTACCCAGGCTGGCCTCAAACTCCTACTCTCAGACAACTCACCTGCCTGGCCTCCCAAAATGCTAGGATTGCAGGCATGAGCCATCATGCCCGGCCTAAGAATGAAATATCTCTATAGTGACGTGGAATGAGCTCCATGATATATTAAATAAAAAAAATAGGCCGGGCACGGTGGCTCAGGCCTGTAATCCCAGCATTTTGGGAGGCCGAGGTGGCTGGATCATGAGGTCAGGAGATCGACACCATCCTGGCTAACACGGTGAAACCTGTCTCTACTAAAAATATGAAAAATTAGCCACGCGTGGGGGCGGGTGCCTGTAGTTCCAGCTACTTGGGAGGCTGATGCAGGAGAATGGTGTGAACCCAGGAGGCGGAGCTTGTAGTGAGCCGAGATCATGCCACTGCACTCCAGTCTGGGTGACAGAGCGAGACTCCATCTCAAAAAAATAAAATTAAATAAAAATAAATAAATAAATAAATGAAAAAATACAGAATATTATATAACCATTTATGTAAAATGGTTGTGCATGTATGTGTGTGTGCATAAGACAAACATGTGTAAAATATCGTATGTCAGGAAGGCAGAAATTCTGGAAAAGGGCGTGCTCCTCTGGAAATGTTCATAGGGTACTCATTAGCACCATCTGAATGTTGTATAATTTGTCTACATTTACCTATTCGAAAATAATAATTTATTTTATTTTATTTTTTTTGTGAGACGGAGTCTTGCTCTGTCGCCCGAGCTGGAGTGCAGTGGCCGGATCTCAGCTCACTGCAAGCTCCACCTCCCAGGTTCCTGCCGTTCTCCTGCCTCAGCCTCCCGAGTAGCTGGGACTATAGGTGCCCGCCACCTCGCCCGGCTAGTTTTTTGTATTTTTTAGTAGAGACGGGGTTTCACCGTGTTAGCCAGGATGGTCTCGATCTCCTGACCTCGTGATCCGCCCATCTCGGCCTCCCAAAGTGCTGGGATTACAGGCTTGAGCCACCACGCCTGGCCAATAATAATTTATTTTTAAAAAGCACCTCAAAATAATGAAAACATGAATAAATGAATAATGAATAAATGAAGTGCTTAGACCAGAGTCTGGCCTAGAATGATCACTAAGGAATTTTGCCTGTCGCCCCCTCCCAGGGCTGCCTTGGCCCTCTCTGTGCCCTCACCACATTACATACACACCTCCATCCTAGCAATTATATGACTGTGTCGTCACTGCCAAGTTCCACGCCTGTCCAACTGGACCAAATATGACGGCACTGCAGGGGCATTATTTTTTAGCTTTATGTCCTCTGCCCCTAACATAGACCCTGGCATGGAGTAGGTTGTTGAGTGAATGAAGGACTGAATACATTTACTAATGAATGTATTCGAGGGAAAAATGAGGCTTTAGTCTCTGCTCTCTAGAAGCTCATGGCCCAGTAGTGGGACAAGAGTCACACGGGACACATTTCAGTGACTACAGGCTGCATATGACAATGGCCCTGTGACCCTGGGGATCTGGGAGAAAGAGAAGGGAGGGTTCCCTAGAGCAGAGAAGAAGTGACTACAATCGGAGGGGTGGGTTCAGACCTGCCAGCAGATGGGAGTCAGAGCAGCAGCAGGACCACACCTGGTGTGGTGGGAAACACAGGGGAACCTGGACTTGGCCTCAATGGCAAAGCTATGTTCAGTTGACCCACTTCTCCCATGAGCCATGCTGGGAGATGGATTAACTATTCTGTTACAACACAGGCTTCAATCTCAGGGCCATGCAAGGACACCTGAAAGACACCTGAGCCTAACGAGCTGCTGCTTGGGGTCAGCACCCAGAGAATGGAGCTGGGTACCCAGTCAGCCCCTCTGCCTTTGTCTCCAGCCCTGTGGGAACTGGGTTTTTGTGTCTTCTGGAATCTCAGGACTAAGATCAGACAGGAAATATATACTCTTCCTGTATTTGTCCTAAAAACTGGCCTGCCTGCCTGGAATGGTTATTAACTTGATTATTAACTTGGTCATTAACCAAGACCTGACCTGACTTAACAGTGTCAATTCTTGGGGGCTGGGAGGAAGGTAGCACAAGGCTCAGGAATGCCAGCCAGCCTCACCATCAGGGAGATTGCTTTTGTTATCCGTCATTGTATTACAAACCACTCCAAAGCTCAGTGGCTTTAAAACCACCACCATTTTGTTGTCTCTCTCATGGTTCTATGGATTGTCTGGGATCAGCTGGGTGGTTCTTCTGCCGGTCTTGCTTAGGAGTCTCTCATGCAGGTGCTTTCAGATAAAGCCTGAGGCTGCAGTCAGCTGGAAGTTCAACTAAAATGCTGGATCAGTGAACCTCTCCTCCTCTCCATGCGGCCTCTCCGTGTGGTCTCTTCAGTAGGGTGGCCAGAAATCTTTCATGGTGACTCAGGGCTCTCCAAGTGAAAGAAAGAAGTATTAATAGAAGCTTCCATTTCACTTTTTTGTTTGTCTTTAGTTTTTAGAGACAGGGTCTCACTCTGTCATCCAGGCTGGAGTGTAGTGGTATGATTATGGCTCGTTGCCACCTTGAACTCCTGGGCTCAAGTGATCCTGCCACCTCAGCCTCCAGAGTAGCTGGGACCACAGGTATGCACCACTATACCTGGCTGATTTTTAAATTTTTTGTAGAGATGGAGGTCTTACTATGTTGCCCAGCCTGACCTCAAATTCCTGGCTTCAAGCAATCCTTCTATCACAGCCTCCCAAAGTGCTGGGATTACAGCCATGAGCCACTACACCTAGCCTAGCATTCCTCTTAAAGGCTAAACCTGAAGCTGGCATGGTATCACTTCCACCACATTCTGTTGGATAGTGTGTGTCAGAGGCCTGCCTAGGTTCAGTGTGGGAGGGGACTACATCAGCGTATGAATGCCACGAGTGTGCTTCATTGGGGCTCATCGCTGGAGGCCAGCTGTCAAGCATGGCAGAGTGTTAAAGGCACAGCTGAGGCACCAAGGAGAGAAGTGATTGGTCAGTGATAGATCCACGTCTCATGGTCCTTTCCACTGGGATAACTAGGTCCTGGGGCTGATCTTGGCTCGGTGTTCCTAGCACAGCAGGAGCCAAGCCCAGGTAGATCTGCTTATATATCACACTTTCTCACCCCCACTTCTCTGCACACTGTGCCTGTGCTCAGGGTTTTGGCCCCACCATTCTCTGAATGGATGCCCCTTGACTGGTCACTTTAACGCAGAGTTAAAGAAGCTCTCAGCATGGCAGTGGTGGTCTGGCTGTTGCAAGGGAAACTCCAGTCTACTATGCAGAACTGCCTTCTGAGCTGTTCCACTTGCTCCTCCCAAAAGCACCTCAACATCAGTACATCCAGAGCTAATCCCCTGCCTCCCACCTAGACACTCTCTAGAGGAGACTTTACCCAGGAGCTCCAAGGCCATGTGTCCTTCCCGAATAGATGGCTCAAAGACAGCCCCTATTATAGTAGAGCAGAAAAATCAAGTTTAATATGTGGAAATGCCCTTTGCCTATAGTGAAATGCAGGCAGTAACCATGCCTGACTCAAGATTATTTCTTGATAATTAAACTGAATAAATTATGTGGAAGCATGAAAAAGTGTGGAGTGCTATAACCAGCAGAAGGACTATTATTTAAAGCAGAGACATTTGACCTCTGTTGATTAGCACTCATTACCCACTTCAGACAACAGAGCCCTTTCCCTTAGGAAACCCATGCCATGTGGATTTGGATGGGGCTAGTCTACTGAGAAGTTGGTACACTGCCTTAGGTCTAGCCAGTCAAAGACTCCCTATCTCTGACTATATGGATTGGTTCAGAAGTGGGCATGTGCCGGGCGTGGTGGCTCAAGCCTGTAATCCCAGCACTTTGGGAGGCCGAGACGGGCAGATCATGAGGTCAGGAGATCGAGACCATCCTGGCTAACACGGTGAAACCCCGTCTCTACTAAAAAATACAAAAAACTAGCCGGGCGACATGGCGGGCGCCTGTAGCCCCAGCTACTCGGGAGGCTGAGGCAGGAGAATGGCGGGAACCCAGGAGGCGGAGCTTGCAGTGAGCCGAGATCCGGCCACGGCACTCCAGCCTGGGCGACAGAGCAAGACTCCGTCTCAAAAAAAAAAAAAAAAAAAAAGAAGTGGGCATGTGACCTCAGACTAGGCTAATCAGAGTCCTCCAAGACAGACTTTTTTGCTAGAGCTCTCAAGAAAGACACTTTCTGTCAGTTGAATTACTAAGGTCAGTCTGGCCTCCCATCTAATAAGAGCCCACTTGGGAAATGTGTGTGTGTGTGTGTGTCTGAACTATATATATTACATGATGGGGTGATTTGAGCATTTATATATATATATGAGAGGCAGAATGTTGACATTATTCTAGCCTCTGGATCCAGCATTGCCTGAAGTCAGACCAACCCTGACGTTTCAGTTCCACGAACCAATGTGTTATCTTTTTTGTAGCCTGAGGAGCCTAACTAATTATCTTAAAAAATCTGAGCTAGGCATGGTGGCTCATGCCTGTAATTCCGGCCCTTTGGAAGGCCCAGGCAGGAGGATCGCTTGAACCCAGAATTTCAAGAACAGCATAGTGAGACCCTATCTCTACAAAAACTTAAAAAGTTAGCCAGGTGTTGTGGTGCATGTCTTCAGTCCCAGCTACTCAGGAGGCTGAGGTAGGAGAATTGCTTGAGCCTCGAGCCAGGAGTTTAAGGTTGCAGCGAGCCATGATTGTGCCACTGTACTCTAGCCTGAGTAACAAAGTGAGACACTATCTCTAAAAAAAATAAAATAACAATAATAAAAACTATTTTCTCTTCATTTTCACTATTCTACGATTCTCTTCAAGTCTCAGCTTAGGCTGGGTGCAGCGATGGTTCATGCCTATAATCTCAGCACTTTGGGAGATTGAGGTGGGAGGATCACTGGAGCACAGGAGTTCAAGACCAACCTAGGCAACATAGCAAGACCTTTTCTGTACTTAAAAACAATTGGCTGTACATGGTGGCGTGTGCCTGTAGTCCCAGGTACTTGGAGGCTGAGGTGGGAGGATTGCTTGAGCCCAGAAGATAGAGGCTGCACTGAACTATGATTGTACCACTGTCCTCCAGCCTGGGTGACACAGCAAGAAAAAAAAAATACCCAGCTCAAATTCTCGTTTTCCAAGAAGCCTACTCAAATCACCCCATCGTGTAGTATATATAGTTCAGGTTACATTGCCTTATACAGGCTTGTGTGTACTATTACAAACTGGAGGTGGGGGATGGTTTTTGGAAACTATGTGGTCCCCTCCCAAGTAGCTCAGGAGCTTCTAGGAGCAGAAGTACATCAGGCTAGCTGTGAGGATGTGTACACTGGGCTCATTACCTGGGGTGGAGTGTGTGTGTGACGATACAGGCACCCACCTGAGATCCTGAGGGTAGGTGTGGGCGTGTGCATGTGACCAGAGCAGAGGTGATGTGCATGGCTGCGTGTGTGGTGAGTGAATGAGGGATGAGTGAGCAGAAAGACAGGCTCTTCAGGAGTCAGGACAAGTTCAGGGACAAGTCTCTGCAGGGCTGGCAGGAGCCCCAGAGCCCAGGCTTGTATGTGGCGGAGGGATCCAGCCGTGCCCTCTGCACTGGGTGCCATGGTCTTGCAGTTTGGTCTTGGGCTGGAACTTCCTTTACTTCCATGGTTCAGCTTTGTCTCTTCAACCACAGAAATCTGGGTCTTTTTATTTCTGCCTCCCCCACCCAGTCGGGATGGCCTGGGCAGAGTCCCCTCCGCTCTTCCAAGTGTCTCCAGGAGGAAGAGGGGCAGCCCTTCTCTGTTGGGCAGGCTAGATGATTTGTAAGTGCTGTTTTCTGAATCCTCACTGTGCTGTCACTTCCTCTGGCTCTTTGTACATTCAAGTGTCTCTGCCTGGGACATGACCCTCTCCCTGCCCTGCACCTACCTCCTTATCCTTTAGGTCTCAACTTGGATACAACTTCTCCAGGAACTTTCCCCTGCACCGCCTCCCATGCATGCGGGGTAGAGTCACATGGTCAAGGCTCCTGCAGTCCCTGTCTGCCGTGGAGCAAAGTATCCATGGAGCTGCATGTTACAGATATCAGTTTGTCTCCATCGCTTCTTCAGATTGGGAGCCCCTGGGGCTGTCCCCACTACCTGGTCTTGGTTTGCTCATTTCTTCAACAGCCCCAGCTAATGTACCAGGCACTGCTCTCAATGCAGGAAACACTGCAGGGAACATGACAGAGAAGGCCTCTGCTCTCACGGAGCTTCCAGCTTAGTAGGGGGAGAAACAACAAGCAAGTAAACAAGTGCTCAGAACACACATTTCACTGATAATCAAACAAATCAAGGTGATGCAGCCAGGAGAGCCTGGAGGGTGAGAGAGAGCCTCTTCTTTAAGAGCTGGTATTTGAGCTGAGATGTGCACAAATCCGGGCAAGAATATTCTAGGCAGAAGGACAAGCTGGAGAGCTCTTCCTAAAGTGGAACTATCTCCTACTTCCCAAGTTTGAGCAAGAGGATGAAGGTCGATGAAGGGGAGGAGTTGGAGAAGTTGAAGTCAGAGAGGCAGGTGCCTTGCACTGAATTGCAGGCCATGGCAAGGACTTTAGGTTTTACTCAAGTAACAGTAGGGAAGTGATCCATCTTATTTAAAATTTTAAAAAATCAGCCGGGCATAGTGGCTCACGCCTGTAATCCCAGCACTTTGGGAGGCTAAGGTGGGTGGATCACCTGAGACCAGGAGTTCAAGACCAGCCTGGCCAACATGGCAAAACCCCATATCTACTAAAAATACAAAAATTAGCCAGGCATGGTGGTGGGTGCCTGTAATCCCAGCTACTCAGGAGGCTGAGGCAGGAGAATCCCTTGAACCCAGTAGTCAGAGGTTGCAGTGAGCCGAGATCTTGCCACTGCACTCCAGCCTAGGCAACACAGCAATACTCCATCTCAAAAAAAAAAAAAAGTTTTTTTAAAAGATCATCCTGGCTGTTACAGGTGGAATGGACTTTGGGAAACAAGCAGGGGACAATTGGGAGGCCCCAACAGCCATGTGGCTATGACAGGTGATGGCTCAGACTAACGTGGCAGTGACAGAGATAGAGAAGAAAGAAGGGGCTTGGGACATACTGAGTTGAGTCTGTGGGACTTGGCGATGAATCTCAGGTGGCTAGGAAGAGAAGGAGGAGCTCCAGGAGGCCTTCTAGTCTTGAGAAATGGAGTGTGTGCTGGTGCCAGTTAGCAAGATGGGAAGGGTTGAGGTAGGGACAGAAATCGAAAGTTCTATCTTATCTATGTTAATTTTGAAATACCTGGTAGATATCCAAATAGAGATGACAAATAGGTGTAAGCCTGTAGCTCAGTAGAAAGGTCAGAGCTAAAGATGCAAGTGCGGGAGGCCTGAGTAGGTGGATGGTTTTCAAAGCCTCCAAGAGCTCATCTAGTTCAAGAGTGTCTAGAAAATAGTAGAAGGCCTGTGACCAAGCCGGACACACACGAGGACATATAGAGGTTGATGGAAACCAACAGAAGAGCCTGAGATGGGAAAAGAGAGAGAAGAAAAGTAAGAAGGTTGTTTTCTCTGAAACCAAGAGATCATTTCAATGATGAGACACAGCCAACCATTCAAATGCTGCTGATGGATCCGTTGCATTGACAGAGAAGTGACCACTGGCTTCAACAACATCCACGTTATTGGAGACCTTGACCAGAGCAGGGTTTCCCTTTCCTTCCCCTTCCTCTTCCTCTTCCCCTTTCCCTTTTCCTTCCCCATCCCTTTCCTTTCCCTTCCCTTCCCTTTCTTTTTTTTTCTTTTTCTTTTTCTTTCTTTTCTTTTCTTTTCTTTTTGTTTGTTGAGATGGAGTCTCGCTGTCGCCCAGGCTAGAGTAGAGTGGCACAATCTTGGCTCACTGTAACCTCCACCGCCAGGGTTCAAGCGATTCTTCTGCCTCAGCCTCCCAAGTAGCTGGGATTACAGGTGCCTGCCACAGTGACCAGCTAATTTTTGTATTTTTAGTAGAGATGGGTTTCACCATATTGGCCAGGCTGGTCTCGAACTCCTGACCTTGTGATCTGCCCTCCTTTGCCTCCCAAAGTACTGGGATTACAGGCATGAGCCACCGTGCCCAGCCGGCCTTCTTTCTTTTTCTTTTCTTTTCTTTCCTTTTTTCCTTCCTTCCTTCCTTCTTTCCTTTTGTCTTTCTTTTTCTCTCTCTCTGTCTTTCTCTCTCTCTCCCTCTATCCCCCCTTCCCTCCCTCCCTCTCTCACTCCGTCTCTTTCTCTTCTTTCTTTCTCCCTCTTTTCCCTCCCTCCCTCCCTTCCTTCCTTCCTTTCTTCCTTCCTTCCTTCTTTGACAGGATCTTGTGCTGTCACCCAGGCTAGAGTAACCATAGCTCACTGCAGCCTCAAACTCCTGGGCTTCAGTGCTCCTCCCACCTCAGCCTCCCAAGTAGCTGGGACTGCAGGTGTGTGCCACCATGCCTGGCTAATTTTCTTAAAATTTTTTGTAGAGATAGGGTCTTGCTATGTTGCCCAGGCTGGTCTTGAACTCCTGGGCTCAAGCGATCCTCCTGCCTCAACCTCTCAAAGCACTGGGACTTGGGCAGTTTTAGTGGATTGGAAGCAAGGGGAGCCCAATGGGGTGAGCATGGAGAGGGGGAGTGAGTTTGTGAGCGTGGCGAGTGTGGAGTGTGTGGGAAACCATCCCACTGTGGAGGAGAGCAGAGAATGAAACAGCAGCTGCTGAGGAAAGGGGCCTCAGAGGGAGATTTCCATTGGTGTGTGTGTGTGTGTGTGTGTGTGTGTGTTTTATTTTTTTTTTTTTTTTTTTTTTTTTTTTTGAGGCGGAGTCTTGCTCTGTCGCCCGGACTGGAGTGCAGTGGCCAGATCTCAGCTCACTGCAAGCTCCGCCTCCCGGTTTACGCCATTCTCCTGCCTCAGCCTCCGAGTAGCTGGGACTACAGGCGCCAGCCACCTCGCCCCGCTAGTTTTTTGTATTTTTAGTAGAGATGGGGTTTCACCGTATTAGCCAGGATGGTCTCGATCTCCTGACCTCGTGATCCGCCCGTCTCGGCCTCCCAAAGTGCTGGGATTACAGGCTTGAGCCACCGCGCCCGGCCGTGTGTGTGTTTTAAGACAGAGTTTTGCTCTTGTCACCCAGGCTGGAGTGCAATGGCACGATCTTGGCTCATTGCAACCTCTGCCTCCCAGTTTCAAGTGATTCTCCTGCCTCAGCCTCCTGAGTAGCTGGGATTACAGGCATGTGCCACCACGCTTGGCTAATTTTGTATTTTTAGTAGAGATGGGGTTTCACCACGTCAGCCTGGCTGGTCTTAAACTCCTGACCTCAGGTGATGCACCCACTTTGGCCTCCCAAAGTGCTGGAATTACAGGCGTGAGCCACCGCGCCCGGCCTCCGTTGTGTTTTGTTTTGATTTTGAGATGGGCGCTCCTAGAGCATGGGTTTATGCTGATGGGAAAGGCCCGAGAGAGACAGGGAAATGATATAGGAAGATAATGAGGTAATGTCAAGGGAATGACCTTTCCAAGGCAAAGGGATGGGTTCCAGAGCACAAAGACATTAAAGGAGAGAGAAGAAGGCAGAGCGAAAATCCCAGGGATATTAGGGAGGGTGCCATGAAGTGAGAAAGCCGGCATGGTGTGTTTCTGTCCACACATGGGTGTGGGCACAGAGGCGGACACTTAAGACAAGTAGTTCCTAGGTAACCCAGAGCTTCGGCCTGATCGAGAGGATGAGTCTGTCCTGTGGAAATATGGGGCTCAGGCCTTGGGCCAGGGTATCCCTGTTTCTGGGCCGGGAGCATCAGCACATCTGCCGGTCTCTGCTGATCTTGGACTCACCCACAGAGACGTCTGTGCCACCCCTGCTGACTCCTGGTGTATTCAGCGCTCAAGAAACTCTTTCAGTGGCAGAGGAGCTACCTGGGGTGGGATACCTGCGTGTGGGATAATTGCATGGGATTCTCAGTCCTTGCTTGCTCAGCTCTCTTCACATCCCTCCCACCCCAGCATGAGGTAGAGGAACCACACGATGAACCTGGGAACACAAGATAACACAGTGTGGGGCTGGGCCTGGCCTCAAATGTACTTGGAAGACAAACAGGCTGTCCCGGGACCCAGCACAGGCACAAAGAGCTGCTCAGATGGAGTTTTATTGGGGTATATGTGTGTCTCTCTCCCACATCATCTGGCACCCACCTGCCTCCAGAGAAAAGGCTTCTTCATCTCTCACATTAGTCATCCATGCCTGCACGAACAACTGGCTCTTTCCACAGCTTCCTCACCCATCCCGGGGCAAAGCTAGCACGGTGCCTGGTACAGAAAGCTGCTTCATACTTTCCTATCGAATAAACAGATGAATGTGCACCTTGAACAAGCACCCACCCACAGGCGAAAACACCCACTTCCTCTCCAGCCCGGCAGGGACCCCGCAGAGGCAGGAGCAGCCCTGTGGCCCAGTGCTCGTTCCCACCACAGTGATGAGGCTCTGGACCTTGGGCTGAGCTTTCTGCCCCCAAGTGGAAAGGCCACCTTGGGGACTGCTGGGCCAGGAGGTCAGCCAGTCAGCAGCCACACTGAGCAGGGACAGCTGTTTCCAGCAGAGCTCCCAGTTCGGGGATTGGGCCAAAGGGATGTGGCCCGGGTCCTGGCCCGAGGAGAGATGAGCCACCCTGCCCTTCTCCTGCTCCTCCGGCTGCCCCTGACCTCACCTCTGGGCTCCTCCTGCTCCTCCAGCTGCCCCTGACCTCACCTCTGGGCTCCTCCTGCTCCTCCAGCTGCCCCTGACCTCACCTCTGGGCTCCTACTGCTCCTCCAGCTGCTCCTAACCTCCACCTCCAGGCTCCTCCTGCTTCTCCGGCTGCCCCTGACCTCCACCTCTGGGCTCCTCCTGCTCCTCCAGCTGCTCCTGACCTCTACTTCTGGGCTCCTCCTGCTCCTCCAGCTGCCCCTGACCTCCTGCTCCTCCGGCTGCCCCTGACCTCCTGCTCCTCCGGCTGCCCCTGACCTCCACCTCCGTGTCTCCTCCTGCTCCTCCGGCTGCCCCTGACCTCCACCTCCGTGTCTCCTCCTGCTCCTCCGGCTGCCCCTGACCTCCACCTCCGTGTCTCCTCCTGCTCCTCCGGCTGCCCCTGACCTCCACCTCCGTGTCTCCTCCTGCTCCTCCGGCTGCCCCTGACCTCCACCTCCGTGTCTCCTCCTGCTCCTCCGGCTGCCCCTGACCTCCACCTCCGTGTCTCCTCCTGCTCCTCCGGCTGCCCCTGACCTCCACCTCTGGGCTCCTCCTGCTTTTTTTGGCTGCTCCTGACCTCCACCTCTGGGCTCCTCCTGCTCCTCCAGTTGCTCCTGACCTCCACCTCCAGGTTGCTCCTGACCTCCACCTCCGTGTCTCCTCCTGCTCCTCTGGTTGCTCCTGACCTCCACCTCCAAGCTCCTCCTGCTCCTCCAGCTGCCCCTGACCTCCACCTCCAGGTTCTTCCTGCTCCTCCGGCTGCCCCTGACTTCCACCTCTGGACTCCCCCTGCTCCTCCAGCTGCTCCTGACCTCCACTTCTGGGCTCCTCCTGCTCCTCAAGCTGCTCCTGACCTCCACATCCAGGCTCCTTCTCAGTGCCTGGTCAGCTGGATGAAGAATGGAAACCCCAGTCAGACTTCTAGAAGAAATCTGAGAAGCCAGCCTCGGGAGCACTTGCCGAGCCCTCCTGAAGCTGTCCTCCACCTGGTCGTGAGCTGGGAGGAAGACCGAGATCAAGTGACAGAGGGCCCAGAAGGGACACCAATGAGGAGAGCCCCTGCTGGCCTCAGCCCTGCTGGGCAGGAGAAGGCAGCTGCTGCAGGTTGCAGAGCAGAGTGAGGCTGCGGTGCCAGGGAAATGGGGGGCTGGAGACGATGAGGGTGACCCCACCCCAAAAGTCAGGGCTGGGAGAGGAGCATGACCCTGCCCAGCAGAGCAAGGGTCCAAGGAAGGCTTGCCTGTGGGGATGCCTTGAGGAGAAGCCAAGACAAGAGGGGAGACCCGGGGGCTGAGCCGGACGCCCCTGAGTGACCGTGTCAGCCCTCGCCATAATGAAGTACCGCAGGCTGGGCAGCTTGAACAAAGGAGTTTATTTTCTCACAGTTTGAAGGCTAGAAGTCCAAGATTAAGGTGTTTTGGGTTTGGTCCCTTCTGAGGCCTCCCTCTGTGGCTTCCAGACGGCCACAGCTGCCTGCTCGCTGTGCCCTCCTGTGGCCTTTCCCTTTCTTATAAGACCACCAGTCCCATTGGATTAGGGTCTCACCCTAACAGGCTCATGTGAACTTCACCACCTCTCTAAAGACCCCATCTCCAAATACAGTCACATTCTGAGGTACGAGGAGGTTAGGGCTACAACATACAATTTTAGGGGGACACAATTCAGTAAATAACAGTGGCTATGGAAACATTATCTTGATACTGACTGTGCATGTTATAGAACAATTGACTGCTGGGCCCAAATAATATACTAACAATAGGGCGAGAGTTCCTCTGGTGTGTGCCTGTGTCTGTGTCTGTGTGTGCATGCATGTGTGTCTACGTATGCATGTATATGTGTGTGCATGCATGTGTGTCTATGTATGCATGTATATGTGTGTGCATGCATGTGTACGTATGCATGTATATGTGTGTGTATGCATGTGTGTCTACGTATGCATGTATATGTGTGTGCATGCATGTGTGTATGCATGTGTGTCTACGTATGCATGTATATGTGTGTGCATGCATGTGTGTATGCATGTGTGTCTACGTATGCATGTATATCTGTGTGCATGCATGTGTGTATGCATGTGTGTCTACGTATGCATGTATATGTGTGTGCATGCGTGTGTGTATGCATGTGTGTCTACGTATGCATGTATATGTGTGTGCATGCATGTGTGTCTACGTATGCATGTATATGTGTGTGCATGCATGTGTGTATGCATGTGTGTCTACGTATGCATGTATATGTGTGTGCATGCATGTGTGTATGCATGTGTGTCTACATATGCATGTATATGTGTGTGCATGCATGTGTGTATATGTGTGTATGTGTGTGCATGCATGTGTGTGTATGCATGTGTGTCTACGTATGCATGTATATGTGTGTGCATGCATGTGTGTATATGTGTGTATGTGTATGCATGTATGTGTGTGCATGCATGTGTGTGTATGCATGTGTGTCTACGTATGCATGTATGTGTGTGCATGCATGCATGTCTATGTGTGTATGTATATGTGCATGCTTGCACATGTGTATATGTATGTGTGTATGCATGTGTGTCTACATATGCATGTATATGTGTGTGCATGCGTGTGTGTATGCATGTATGTGTGTGCATGCATGTGTGTGTATGCATGTGTGTCTACATATGCATGTATATGTGTGTGTATGCATGTATATGTGTGTGCATGCATGCATGTCTATGTGTGTATGTATATGTGCATGCTTGCACATGTGTATATGTATGTGTGTATGCATGTATAGATGTGTGCATGCACATGTGTCTATGTATGTGTGCATGCATGTGTGTATGTGTATGCATGCATATGTGTGTGCGTGCATATGTATGTATGCCTGTGCGCATGTGCATGTATGTGTACATGTATGTATATTTGTGTGTGCATGCATGTGTGTATGCATGTGTATCTGTGTGTATGTGCATATACATGTATGTATGTGTATGTGTGCATGCATGGGTATGCGTATATATTGTGTGTGCGTGTGTGTATGTGCATGCACACACACATGTACACAGCAACCTGCTGTTCACCCCCTAGGTCTACTTCTTTTGGCCTACCTGATTCTCCCCCGAGCCTGGGAGGAGGATGGGCATCATGGGCCCATTTTATGGATGAGCTTGCCAGGCACACCGCAGGCAAGGGTCAACCCTGGCACTGCTACCCAGCTGCCTCAGTGTCCTGGACACTCCCCACCCACTCCATATGCTTTCTAACAAGGTCACTCTGCGAGGACCTCTCACCCCCAGCTCAAGAACCCCCAGCAGTCACCTGGGCTTTTCTGCCTATGTGGTGCAGGAGGAAACTGAGTCATGAGGCTGTTAGGTTTGCAGCTTAATGCAGCTTCTTATCTGCCTGTGGCTTATCTCTCAGGTTTTTGATGATCAGGTTCTGTGCTGGCTCAAAGCAGGTCCCTCAGGCAGGGCACACCCAGCCTTGGCCCCACCCTGACAGCCTCAGCCCTCCTTTTGGGGGCCTTTGCCTCTCCCATGCCTGAGAAACCCGTGGCCATTCCTGTTCCTCACTCTCGTCCCTCTGCTTGTGTGCAGAGGAATGGAGGTTCCCAGAAGCCTCCTGTGGAGGGATGAAAATGGTGGCAGGCAGGGTGGGTGCAGAGGGCAGCCAGGAGGCCAGAAGCCCAGTCTCCAGGACACCTGAGATTCTCATGGGGGCCACAGAAGCTGTGCTGTGCATTGGCCCTGCCTGGTCCCACCTGGCAGGATGGCCTTGACCAGCGGCCCTTGCCCCACCGATTGAGGCCTTGCCTGGATTTCCGGTTGGAAGGCTTCATCCAGATGCTTCTAAAGTGCTGAAACTCTCAAGTCCCTGGCTCCATGGCAATGGCAGGACGGGAGGCCTGAGGGCAAGTCCTTCCTTATTCTGGCTACACCAAGTGAGGGATCCCTGGGGCAGGGCTGTGGTCTGGAGGTTTCATCTTAGGCTGTTGGGTTCTTCCGGCCAAGCAATTGCTTAAGTGTCCTAAAGCAGGGGACCTAGAGTGTCACCATCTGCAAATGTGAGTTTAATCCAGACACTGTGACCTCTCCTCCCTGACCACAGTGACCTGTGAATGGATTGACAACTATATTGTCACTGACCCCATGACACCTAGATGGCTTGGACTATTTGGGGTCTCTTTTCCTAGGTAGACCCAACATTCAGGCCTACCCTAGTTAAGGCTTCAACAGAGGCCAGAAAATGATGGCCAAAAACCACATACTGCCAGAGCTGTCAAGGCCCCTCCATCTAGCCCTCTCCCTTACTGTGCAGACCGTGGGGCCCACAGCTCTCTTGCTCACGTCGGTTCTAGGCCGTGTTCAATGGCTGCCATACCCTGGGCCAACCATGCACCCAGAAGGTGGTAAACACTCAGACATGCTTGTATTTGTGAATGAATAGCCAGGTCCAGTCCCTGGTTAGGTAATATCTCTTTGGCCCATCCCCACTCCCTCCCCGCTCCCAGTTGGGGCTATGGCCTGAAGGTCTTGAGAGCAAGCTCTTCAGTGCGGGTGGTGGGGACACCTCTGTATTTTCACCAGGAGCCCACAGGAGGTTGCCTGGGTGGAAAGGGACTGCACATCTGTCCCTGGCCATTGCCGTAAGCATGAGGCTTCCATTGATTTGCGTGAGCCTTCCCAGCAGGTAACTGAACCTGACTGATTCCCCTCAGATCAAACCCTGAGGTACTCTGGGCTGGGCTGTGAAAGGCACTGGCGGGGCCTGGCCAGCCTCCAGGAGCAGCGTGGGAACGTGGCCTTTAGCCCTGCCAGTCCGCACTGGGGGGCTGGGGCGGAGGGGGCTACTGAGGGCCAGACACCAGGGCAGCCTCTGACAGACACTTCTGGAAGAACCTCAGCGATCCCACAGTGGCCACTTCTCCTGTGTTCTCCCTCACTCCATGGGTTTCCAGACTTCTGTCTTTTGATCGTTGAGGGGGCTCTCGGGAACCCCTTTTTCCCATAAGCAGACATGCAGGGCTCCCGACCTGTGCTGTTGCCTCCCCTCCTCAGAACAACCTTCCCCCGTCTGGAGAAGGATGATGGTGAGTGGAGGAAGCCGCTTGGAGGAGGGCGTCAGAACCTGAATCTGACAATCCCATCATTCTTTCCACCACATCTTTGGGAGAAGGTGGCTTCTATGTGTTGACCCATCAGTGACTCTGAGTGTGGGAAACCAAGGGTCACGGGGGTGGGCACTCCTGCCTAGGGGCAGTGAAGCTGCTGCTCTGAGAACAAGCCTGCTGTGCCAGAAAGACTCAGTCTGGCCTGGCTGATCCGGAGCCTGAGGCTGCAGGAAACCTGCCTTTCCTGCCCGGCACTCCTGCCCCATTAGGGCCCTGGGAGAGGGCAGGGCACTCTCACCAGTTCTCACACAAAGGTCTCTTGGGTTGGGTTCCAGAAAAACAAGACCTTGCTCCAGCCAGCCCACTCACTCTTCTTCTCTGCTTGGTGCAATGGAAAGTGGTAGACAGTCCTGGGTTCAATGAGGCCTGGGGCCAAGCCAGGTATTCTCTCCAGCCTGATTTCCCGCTCTGGAACACTGTAAAACAGGATCGCAGCACCTGCTTTAGTGGAGTTGTTGTGAGAGTTACCTGAGGAGATGTAGGCCACAACCCTCTGCATCTTGCGGGCATTCCCTGATTGGTAGTTCTCGTCCCCACTCTGGTTCCCAGAGTCCTGAACCCTGGGGCTGTCTGTGCCCCTGGCCCAACCCTGCCAGACACTGGTCATGCCCAAGGTTGAGCCTGGGCTTCCCAGCTCTTGCTCTTGTCTCCCTTTGCCCACAGCCAGCTGCTCTGGTGCTCTCCTTGGAGGCTGCTAGGCTAAGTCCCACCTCCGAGCTGTGTGCTGCTGGAATGAGACTGCCCTACCTCCCGACCTGTGCTGCTGCCTCCCTCCTCAGAACAACCTTCCCCCGTCTGGAGAAGGATGATGGTGAGTGGAGGAAGCCGCTTGGAGGAGGGCGTCATGGGTCCCTCCCTTCCCCTGGACCCATGTTTCCTGCTCCTTCGAGGCCCCTCTTCCAGACAGATAAAGGTCTCTTCCTCACTGAACCTCATCAAAGCACCCTTAGCCCCATGGTGGCCATCGTCCACTGGCAGTGTCTGCCAGCCACCTGGGGCCCTATTAGCAAGCCCCATACATGCCTCACTGGGAAATTCAGCTGACCGTGCAGGATCCTCACAGAGCAGCTTCTGTACACTCTGACCTGGGTCTGTTTGACACAATTATGGGGTCCTGCCCTTTGAGGGAGTCAGGACGGTGGCACCAGCGTCATTGTGCCTTCTGGGCACTTAGTGCTTCATACCCAAGATCCCCAGTCCTCACAACAACTACAGCAGGGTGACAATATACCAGCTTGACAGATGGGTATTATCCCCACTCACAGGGGAGGAAACTGAGGCTCAGAGAAGTTAAGTGACTTTCCTGAGGTCACACAGCTAGTAAGTGATAGATCAGGGACTTGACCCTAAAGTCTATGTACTTTTTGTTGCATAAAGAAAGGTACTTCTGGCGGGGGCTGGAGGTGAAGAGATATCTCAGATCTCTTGGGCGGTACAGGGCAGCAGCACCCCTCATTTGGTGCACCCCTAGCCTGGTGGAGTCATCTTTGGAAATCCCATTTCATCTTTGACCCTTTAATGTTTGAGGCCTGACTCTTGTCCACTCTAGATGGCCATCAGGGAAATACTCAGCTTCAACTGGGCCTCCATGGTGGGAAGATCCTCCTCCTACCCAGCCAAAGCCTGTCTGCCTGCTGCTTTCCCTGTTCCCTCCCTCGGCCCAGCCCCATGGTTCTGGTTCTGCCCCATAAAGGGGATCGAGGATGAAATGGGAGTCTTCCAGGTTAGGTGACTTCATGGACTCAGGGGCTGTCTGCTAGGCCCAGAATACATCAGAAACACTTCATAGCTTCTAGTCTATAGTTTGCAAAGAGACAGATTTGAATTCATATGGTGGCTGCAAAATGTACTGTTGTGACACAATGGAACATTTATTTAACTTCTCTGAGCCTCAGTTTTCTCATCTGTAGAACAGGTTCTTATAAGAATTAAAAACTGAGAATACTGGCCGGGTGTGGTGGCTCATGCCGGTAATCCTAGCACTTTGGAAGGCTGAGGCAGGTGGATCACTTGAGGTCAGGAGTTCGAGACCAGCCTGGCCAACATGGTGAAACCCCATCTGTACTAAAAATACAAAAATTAGCCAGGCGTGGTGGTACGTACCTGTAATCCCAGCTAATTGGGAGGCTGAGACAGGAGAATTGCTTGAACCCAGGAGGCAGAGGTTGCAGTGAGCCGAGATTGCACCATTGCACTCCAGCCTGGGGAACAAGAGCAAAACTCCATCTCAAAAAAACAAAAACAAAAACAAAAAAACTCCAAAAAACTGAGAATACAGCTTTTGGTATTGTACATGCTATATAGTAAATCCTCCATAAATGGTGGCAGTTGTTAGCATTTCTGTAGTTCTGGATATTCTGGGTAGAGTCACCTGCCCAGGAGTTGGGGAAATGTCTGGATTTCATTACTGCTCTATACTGACAGTTCACAGGGATGATTCACTAGGTAGAGGAACACTCTGTGGATCAGGAGGGCCCACAGTGGGATGAGCTTCCACAGGGTCAGGAGAGGCAGCCCGGAGGAAGTGAGCTCACATCCAAAGGCAGCCACAGCAGCCCCTGACTCAAGGGCCTAAGCCTTGCCCCCTCGTTAAGCCCTCTGCTCACTTGTAGCCTCACCCCACAGCCCCAGTGAGCAGAAAGCACACCTGGGAGTGTGAGCGTCACGGACGTGGTGAAGCGGGGTTCTGCTCTGTAGCTTTTGTGGAAGGCCAGCCCTGCCCCTGACTGCACAGGCAAGGCGGGCCCAGAATGGCATCAGTTTGGCCTGCATGGGAGGGTCTTGGACACCAGGTTGAGGAGGCTGTTCTTTCTGTAGTAGGACAGGAGCTGGAGGTGACAGAAGCGGAAGAAGCTAGCAGCTGGCTTGTTTGGGAAGCCAGGGAGTGATGGACAGGACCAGCTGCACAGGAGGGCTTCCCACCATCCCAGGGCCCGTGCTCCACATCTTCAGAGTCACCCTTTAGCAGGGCCTGCTAGGCTGGGCCAGCACTGTATTGAGTCTAGCATAGAGCATCAGCCTGCCTCAAGGCTGGGCCTAGGGCCCCTGGGAGCCAGGCCCCAGCACACTTGTGCTGTCTGGCAGGAAAACTGTCAACTGTTTTAACTGGATTTCCAGAGCTCTCAGGCTTGGGACGGGGACCTCAGGGAGAGAGGCTGGGGGAAGAACCAGGACTTTTCCTGGGGCTTTGGCTGACTCAGGAGCTTCAAAAGCAAAATTGCTTCCAGTTTTTGTTTGCATAAAAGAAGCTGGTGAGAAGAGGAAGTAAGGTATGTCTGCTTGTGGACAAGGTCAAAGAGCTGTAAGATTTCCAGGGGATGGAAACACTTCTCAGGTGACCAGGCATTCCCACTACATGCCCTGGTGGCTTTGCTGGTCACAGCATGGCGGCAAATTACCTGTTATTAGAACAGTCCGGATGATGAAGTCATTGCAGACCTAATCCTATTTATTTCAATGACAGCTTTGGCAGAGCAGTAAATCTTACTGCCAACCATGTCTCTTGTGGCCAGTTCCCTGAAGGAACTACCATCAGACGTGACTATAGGGAGGGGTCCTTGTTAGAGCCTAAATTTGCTATTCGTCACCTTTCTCCTCCAAATGGCAAGTTCTCCCAGGAGAGCCTGCCCATGTGGCAGATTGTACTTTCAAAGTGTATCTCATCTCACTTGCTCTCCCTGACACTCCTCCCACTGAGTCCAGGAGAGGTCTATGTCACCTCTCCTTGTACCTTAGTGGAAGAAACTTTATGACTACCTTGACGAGTGGAAGTCATTGCAAAAGAGACACTATGTGACTTCCACAGCTAGGTCAGAAAAATGCCACGCACTTCTACCCTATGATCTTGTAACCCTTGCTCTTGGAATCCAGCCACCATACTGTGAGGAAGCCCAAGCCACACAGAGAGGCCACGGGCAGCTGTTCTGGCTGGTGATTCCCCCTTAGGGGAATCAGCACCAGCCAACAGACATGTGAATGAGGAGACTGTCCATATGCCTCCAACCCCAGACTGCAACTGCATGAAAGACCCTGCATGAGAAGCACCCGGCTGAGGCCAGCCCCTAGAGTTGTGAGAGGTAATAAAATGATTATAGTTGTTTTAAGCCACTGAGATTTGGGATGATTGGTTACATAGCAATAGATCATCAGAATACCCATGAACAGTGACAATGGACAACGCTTGCTTCTCAGGCATCTCTTATTGAAAAATGGAAGTCCAATCCTTCCTTCTGAACTTGCCTTCTCAGGTTCTGAAACTTCCTACTATCAGGTGATTCAGTCTCTCAAAGTGAGATTTGAAAGTGGGACTTCCAGGCCGGGCACAGTGGCTTACGCCTGTAATCCTAGCACTTTGGGAGGCCAAAGCGGGCAGATGATGAGGTCACGAGTGACCAATATGGGGAAAACCTGTCTCTACTAAAAATACAAAAATTAGCTGAGCATGGTGGCTTACACCTGTAGGCCCAGCTACTCCAGAGGCTGAGGCAGGAGAGTCACTTGAATCCGGGAGAGGGAGCTTGCAGTGAGCCGAGATTGCGCCACTGCACTCCAGCCTGGGTAACAGAGTGAGACTCGTCTCAAAAAAAAAAAAAAAAAAAAGTGGGACTTCCAGTTGTCATAAGCTGTCAGAACACTCTTCTCACTTTCTTAAGGAAGTTAATCTCTTTAGCATTTTTACTAAGAAAGGCAGTTATGATGTAATGGAAAGCTTATGACTCAAACACCAGGTAGACCCAGAATCAGGTAAGATTCCCGATTCTGCCAGCTCCTGGCACTCTTTCCTGGGATGAGTCACTTTGTTTCTCTGTGCTTCAGGAGTCTCAGCTATGAAATGGGAAAACTCACACTGATCTTCTAGGATGCTGTGATAATTAGAATTAGAGATTTTTTACAAACAGTATTATTCTTTAAAAAAAAGGGGGGGGATTTGAGATAGCTTATAAGCTTATGAAGATAATACATATAAACTGCTTTGTATTAGCAATGACAACTTATATTTGTCAAATGTCTACTAAGTGCCAGGCACTGTTTTAAGTACTTTTCACATATTAACTTTTTTGGATGGTTACAACCTTGTGAATTAGATATTACTACTATCTGCATTTTATAGATGGGGAAATCAAGGCACAGACAGGTTAAGTGACCTTCCCCAAGGCTATACAGTATGTAGCAGAGCTGGAATTTGAACCTAGGAAGTTTGGTCCTAGAGTTGGCTGTGACATACTGCATCTTGGTAAATGTTTAACTCTGGATTATGGGTGTGATGGAGTAATGCTTGGCCATCTCTTCCTGAAGAACTGATCTGGAGGAATCTGGTGCTTGAACCAAAGTGCTATCAATGATCCCTAGCACTGATGTGTGCTAATGGGAGACATATGGTAAGGATGAAAGTCACACCCAGCAGCCACAGGCTGCTATGGGGGGAGTGACAGACCAGAGAAAAGGAGACTTCTGAGGAAAGGATATTTTGTAACATCAGGACAGTAGCACGCATCTGGAGCATTCAGGGGCCTGAGTTACTTGGAGAGAGGCAGCATGGGGAAGTGGAGCTTGTTGCAGAACCCTTGATACTGAGACTTGCCCTTTTACTCACTAGCCATGGGACCCTTGCTGAGTCACCTGCCCTCATCTCTGAAATGACAATAACTTGTGCAACCTCCCAGAAGACAGCATGTAAACCAAGTGCCTAGAAAGCCAGAAATGGAAGCTACCACTAAGTTTTGGAGGAAAATTTACTTAAAATGCATAAGACACTTCCTTGTCTTCTTTATTTATTTTTATTTTGACGAGGTTTTGCTCTGTCGCCCGAGCTGGAGTGCAGTGGCACAATCACTGGTCACTGCAGCCTTGACCTGCCAGGCTCAAGAGATCCTCCTGCCTCAGCCTCCCAAGTAGCTGGGACTACAGGCACATGCCACTATACCTGGCTAATTTTTTTGAGAGATGGGAGCTTGCTATGTTGCCCAGGCTGGTCTCAAACTCCTGGGTTCAAGCAATCCTCCTGCCTCAGCCTCCCAAAATGCTGGGATTTTAAGCATGAGGTACTGCATCTGGCCCTTATCTTCTTAAACAGAGAGTCTTGAACATCACTTAGCTTTTCTTCATGATTCAGTGTTAATCACCGTGCAGTGTTGATCACTGTGAACATCCATTCCCATACTGAGCTACAGAATGAGGAGGGGCTTAGAGGACACTGCCTTGTTGGGTGTGACTCTGTCCTGCACTGGATAGCCCCAGGCTGCTGGGCTTCTGGAGGCCTCAGGCTACGCTTCAAAAGATGAACAGTTTCATCCCTCACTGAGGCTATCACCTGTCACCTCTCAGCACTGTCAGAATGTTGGCCTAAAGCAGTTTAATGAGACTGATTCGTTGCTTCTACTCTTTTGTGTATTTATAAACCAGATGCCTCCATTTGTTAGAAATGTTTATAAAAGCAGGGATCCTGAGTACAGAGAACCTGAGTACAGAGAACAGAGGGGTTCAGTTCAGGGTAAAGCGCATAAGCTTTCATGCATAGAGCTTGTGACATCCGTCTTGGCTGCTCAGGACCCTGTTTGCTCCCTTCATGGGTTTCAACCACTCCAGACGGGGAACGTGTCACTGTAACTGGTGATGGTGACCTGTCAGGGACTCTATTTAGTTCTTTTTTGTTTGTTTGTTTTGAGACAGTCTCGCTTTGTCGCCCAGGCTGGAGTGCAGTGGCATGACCTTGGCTCACTGCAACCTTCACCTCCCTAGTTTAAGTGATTCCGCTGCCTCAGCCTCCCAGGTAGCTGGGATTACAGGCGTGAGCCATCACACCCGGCTAATTTTTGTATTTTTAGTAGAGATTGGGTTTCGCCATGTTGGCCAGGCTGGTCTTGAACTCCCGACCTCAACTAATCCACCTGCCTTGGCCTCCCAAAGTGCTAGGATTACAGACGAGAGCCACCGTACCTGGCCTAGTTCTTTCTTTCTTTCCTTCCTTCCTTCCTTCCTTCCTTTCTTTCTTTCTTTTCTTTCTTTCTTTTCTTTTTGAGACGGAGTCTTGCACTGTCGCCCAGGCCAGAGTGCAGTGGCAGGATCTCAGCTCACTGCAACTTCCGCTTCCTGCGTTCAAGTGATTCTCTTGCCTCAACCTCCCGCGTAGCTGGGACTACAGGCATGTACCACCAAGCCCGGCTAATTTGTTGTATTTTTAGTAGAGACAGGGTTTCACTTTGTTAGCCAGGATGGTCTCCATCTCCTTACCTCATGATCCGCCTGCTTTGACCTCCCAAAGTGCTGGGCTTATAGGCATGAGCCACTGCGCCTGGCCTATAGTTCATTATTTTTACATTGATCTGTTTCTTTTCCTTTCTCATGTTTATTGTCACAGTAACTTTAGGGCAAACTCAGTGTCCTTCCCAGGACACCACCACCTCTGTCTCTTCAGTCCCACAGCCTCCATCCATTCCCTTGCCCCAACTTCTGACACAGCCTCCTTCGATTACCCCTGGCAAGCATTTTCTCAGTGCCTCTACATGCTCAGTGTGAGGCCATGCACTCAGTGGGGGCTGCTAGAGCGGGCTCAGCCATAGCCCTGCCTTCCAGGAACTCAGAGTCTGGTTGAGGAAGCTAAGGCAATGCCTAGGAACAGTTAGGATACAAATAGGATGGTGAGAAGCTGAGGCTGGCCAAATCTATCCCAGTGTGATATGTGAGCACAATGGATGGTCAGGAGCAACAGCTACAGGCATTATCAGGAAAGGAGTTAAGGAGAACACTTGCAGTGACACAGGCTGGAGGAACAGCTAATACTTAGCAATGCTCCAGCTCCAAAAAATGCTGGCAGGTATGAGATATGGGCAAAGCCAGCCCTGGATCCGCTGAGAGCAATGAGGACTGTGCAGGTTATGGAGCATGGCTGGATCCCTTTGGGACTGGCTGATGGAGACCCTGTGGGCTTGGGCTTGGGGATGGGTGGGGAGAAGAACACCAGGAAACAAACAGTGAGCAGGAGGCGTCTGAGTGGAGGAGGGCAGGAGGCTTGGGCAGTCCCAGCTGTGGAGGGTGAGGGTGGGGGCTGAGGCAAGTCATGGAGGGGGTGTCCAAGCTCCCCCAGCATCCCTGGAGTCTGCCCAGGCTGAGCTCAGCCATAGCTACTCTGGCCAAGCTGCAGACACTCAGGTTCTCCAAGGCTCTGGCTCCAAGTGACCCCTTACTCTGGCAATTAACAAAGTGAAATTGTAATGGGCAATTAGCAAAGTGAAATGTAAACAGAAAACAGGAAGCCTCTCATTCAATTACCTTGAAATTGGTTTTAAGCCATGTTAACTGAGAACACACACACTCCCTTCCTGTTACACCTCATGCACACACATCACAACAAAAGGAAGTTCCTGTCCTTGCAAATTTGCAAGTGGCAGGGAGCATGCATGCTCAGTGAATGGCTGGGCATCCATTCCTTGCCCCACTCCCCCAACAAAGCAAGCTGCTTTGAGCATAGAGATAGATGTTCCAGGAAATAGGGCCCTGGAAGAGCTTCAGGAGATTCTTTGTGCGTCCCCCAACTTTGTTAGAGCTCAGAGAATCAGCACATCATCCATACCCATCCTGCCCCGATATGCCTAGCTCCCAGTGCTCTGAGGACTCAGCAGAGGGGCAACACACTGCACTTGCAAGGTTGGGGTCCTAATAAGAATTCTGGCAAGGGCAGGGTCACTGGAATACTGGCTGTTGGTCCAGAGGCCCCAGGAGTGGAGCAGGACAACTGTGTGTCAACATTGCTTTGCACACACTCTTCACCTTCCATTCCATCCTCTCAGTAGACACGTGGCATCTCCACTTTGCTCACATGAAGCAAGCAGGGCCCAGAAGGGTGCAGCCACCAGTCACACAGTTGCTGGGTGGGCAGAACAGACTCCTTACAGCTTTTAGGGCCCAACATGACACAGAGGGGCCACTCAGGTGGAGGTGTGGAGATGTCAATGGCAATTCTCACTCTGTCAAAATATGGCCAGGTGTGGTGGCTCACGCCTGTAATCCCAGCACTTTGGGAGGCTGAGGTGGGCAGATCACCTAAGGTCAGGAGTTCAAGACCAGCCTGGCCAACATGGTAAAATTCCCATCTCTACTAAAAATACAAAAATTAGCTGGGTGTGGTGGCACTCCTGTAATCCCAGCTACTCGGGAGGGTAAGAGAATCACTTGAACCCGGGAGGCAGAGGTTGCAGTGAGCCGAGATTGCGCCACTGCACTCCAGCCTCGGAGACAGATTCCATCTCAAAATAAATAAATAAATAAAATAAAATAAAATAAAATAAATACAGAGATCCCTGTGTTTCAGAAACTATCAACAAGATGTGAGGGCCTCTGGCCATCCTGAATGTCCTTGATTCTGCAGACCACACTTCCCCAGCTAGGTCCTAGGGAACACTCTCATCCCAACGGTTCTGTCTCTTCCCCGAGAGAGGCGCTCAGTGCCCCCAAGGCTCAATTGCACCGAGAGGTGGGTGGCCCAGCATTCAGCTGTAGACAGCTTTTCCCAAGATGTTGGAACTAGGCTCCATATCCTAATGAGATGCTTACCCCTTGAATGCCTCCAGTTTTCACTTGGCAGGATCATGCTATAACTGAAATTTCATAATCCGTAGCTTCTGCTTGTAACTTGACAGAATCTTACCTAACAGATCCTTTAGTCCACCTAGTGGTGGCTCAGAGCCTTGGGGGCACTGAGCGCCTCTCTCGGGGAAGAGACAGAACCGTTGGGATGAGAGTGTTCCCTAGGACCTAGCTGGGGAAGTGTGGTCTGCAGAATCAAGGACATTCAGGATGGCCAGAGGCCCTCACATCTTGTTGATAGTTTCTGAAACACAGGGATCTCTGTATTTATTTTATTTTATGTATTTATTTATTTATTTTGGGATGACCTTGGCAACATCCCTAATAAAATTGTTGCTCACTCTGCTTTAATTCAACCCAGTCATGGGATACCAGGTGATAAAATTGCTCTATATTCTTTACTGATTAAATAAATGTCTGTACTATTGCTAATATTACATGGATAAATTCCTCTGGGAAAGTTGAGACTCATATACACAAAATTTAAAAGCAAAACAGGCCAGCCACATGGTTACAAGTCTCACCTAATTCCCCATGATCATTTCATTTATTTATTGGTTGCCTTTGAGTCTAGTTCATGACTCAAAACTACTACACAAACTGAGACTATTATTTTGCTTGATATTTTCCTTTTAAATTTTTATTTGTTATTTGTTAAATTTTTGCAGAAGTACAACTCCTAACAAATAATGCTGGCCTATACTTTGAGATGATAACAGATGCCTACAGAACAAACTGAAATTAACAATAGATTCTAGGTAGACTTAGCCTGAGAATCACTCCCTCCGGACCTCAATTGCTCCAATGCGGCTAAAAGGGGTTTGACACTGACTCCTAGTTGCTAATCACATCCCTTTAATGTGGGACCAGACCGAGCCAAACTGGGACAGGTCCCAGTACTAAGGGACAATCAAAATCTAACTACAGGAATATTGATCAGCAGTGCTTTTGGAGAAAGATCTTGATCAAAAGGGGGAAATGTGGAAGTTGTTAGAATCAAGATGAAGTTACTTGTGTTAAAAACTCAGACAAATAGAGTTAGGGAAGCCCATGAAGGAAGGGTTGTCATGCACAAATACCTTATAACAAGAACTATCACAAAAGATTCACCAACTTCACAATCTTGCATAAAGGCCAAAGCAACCTTACAAAAAAAAAACTTTTATATGAAAATCTACCCAGCAATTGCCTGTCCAGCCTCAGACTGGTACCATCCCCCTCACCACCTTCTTCTTCTTCTTCTTCTTCTTTCTTCTTCTTCTTCTTCCTCTTCCTCTTCCTCCTCCTCTTCTTCCTCTTCTTCCTCTTCTTCTTCTTCTTCTTCTTCGACAAGGTCTTGCACTGTTGCCCAGGTGGAATGTAGTGGTGCAATCCTAGCTCACTGCAGCCTTGAACTCCTGGGCTCAAGCAGTCCTCCTGTCTTAGCCTCCTGAGTGGCTGGGACCATCATACCAGACTAATGTTTAAAAATTTGTTTGTAGAGATGAGGTCTCATTATGTTGCCCAGGCTGGTCTTGAACTCCTAGGCTCAAGCAATCCTCCCACCTTGGCCTCCCAAAGTGCTGGGATTATTGATGTGAGCCACCACACTCAACTCACCATCCTTGTTACCAGTCCTTGTAGCTAAGGACAATTGTCTCAAAACAATTATGTAATCCCACTTCTGACACCATTATGTCAAACTGAATAACGAATAGGAAGAATCTGTAAAAGAAACTCATGTTTATTGAGGAATAGGCATTGCAATGGGAATATGAGTATCACAGTAAACTATGTTCATATGCCCATGGCAATGTCTATTCCCAAATAAACATCATTTTCTTTTAGAATTTTCCTCTCTGTTACTTAGTTAGACAAGGAACACCTTTCTGTCTGCCATATCCTGAGTGTGTGTCCATGGAAATGCCAAGAAAGCCTTGGGAAGTACTTGGCATGCTTTAAGGCGGAGGACAGGGAGGTCAAGCAGCATTTTATAAAGATCCTTCTGGCCGTCCCAATGGAGACAAAGGGACAGGAATCAGGGAAAGGTGTTGGGGGCTGCTGTCAGAGTCCAGGAAGAGGTGAACCAATGTGTGGCCTCTGTTTTGACTTTAGGACCTCCTGAAAGAGTCCTTGATACCCTAAGGGGCACCAGACCACTTTGAGAACTGTTGAATTCGGAATATGGTCGTATGAGCCACAGGTCCGGGTACAGATCTAGAATCTAAACTTTTTTTTTAAAACAAAAGCTATCTTTGGCATTCGGGTTCTGTTTATTTGTTCATCCAAAGAATCTACATTGAGGTTTCAGGCTCCTGTGATATTCAGCTGAATCAGGAGACAGTAACGGGAATCATACTAATTGTGTTAAGTAATTCGTTAAATGTAGGCAGACAAACACAATTACAGACATTATTTTGTTTTCATTTATACGTCACTTTCCAGCACAGAGACATAAGCAGCATTATGGAACTTTAGAGCTAGCAGGGGTCTATGAACTTCAGTCCAACTCTCTTATTTTAAAGATGGAGAAGTTATAGCCCAGGTAGCCCAATGCAACCCAAGTTAATAAGCCTTGAGCATCTATGATGTGGCAAGTAAAATCAAGCAAAGTAAGATGCCAGTAACTGATGGATGAGATGTTGTTTTAGATAAGGTGTCCAGGGAAAGTCTCTCTGAAAGGTGACTTTTGAGCAAAGGTCTAAAGGAAATGAGGAAGCAAGTCATGTAACATTTCAGGGAGAGGTTCCAGGCAGAAGAACAATAAGTGCAAAGGTCATGAGGTCAGAGGATGCCTGGCATATTGAAGAAACAGAAGGGAAACAGTGTGGCTGGGATATGGGGCATGCAGGGCAGGGGTGGGAGCAGAAAGTTAACTCAGAGAGGGGGCAGGACAGATTTTGCAGGGCCTATAACGCCACTCACTATAAGGACTTGAATTTTGTTCTGAGTGAGCTGAGATACATTAGAGGGTTTTAAGCAGAGACATCCTATGATATGACTTAGAATTAATTTTGGTCACTACATGGAGAGTAGTCAGGCCTAGAGGGCTAGGGCAGAAGCCAGGAGATGAGTTACAAGGTTCCTGTAGTAATTGAGACAACAGATGATGATGGCTGGGGCAAGGGCGATAGGAGAACAGAGATGATATGTAACGAGACAGAATGCAGATACACACTGAAGGCCGTGTCTTAATGAAAGGGACTTGTCCTAGTCACACATAATCAGGACGTGAAATAGCTGGGGTTAAGGCCTCAGGTCTTCTGAGTCTCTGGCCAGTGCCTCAGTGCCTTACACATCTCTAAATGTCACCACAACTGGGAAGGTAGGTTCTATTAGTACAGTTTTACTGATGAAGAAAATGAAGCTGAGGAAGAATAGAGAGACCTTCCCCAGGTCCCACAGCTGGTAAGTGGCTGTCTCAGGACCACACCAGTCAGACCCCAAAACCCTATTTGCCAGGGTATCACTACCGACCACCTCCTTCCCATACACCTCAACCAACACGGTCACGGGATGAGGATGGCTGTGAACATGCCCCAAAGTCTCCTGCCTTAAAATATACCCATTGGTGGCTCTTCCACTGGTCTGAGATCTCCATCACTAGAGATTTATCTGTGGGGTGAGGCACTGAAGACCACCGTCAGCTACGCAAAATGAGTGATTCCTCAAATCCCAATGAGCCACAAGAGTGCCAGGGAGCCCAGGAGGGTAAAGAGCAGGGGGTCCAGGCCAAGCCCTCACAGCAGTGGTTTTTGGATGGCAAGAGTTGGATCAGGGACAGATTTGTTTCCTGGGACAATGAAGACATTTTTCTTAGCTTTCTTGTTTTAGAGGAAAGAGTGGCTGTCCCCAGTTTGCTCAGGAGGTCGAGAGCAACCTGAAATGACAATGTTATTTCTAACAGAGTGAGGGGGGGGGGTTCCTCCCTTCTCCTGCACACAGAGCATTGCAGGAGCATGAACACTGCCCGTCTCAGGCAATTTAGGTTCTTTGGATAGGCAAAAAAAAAAAAAAAAGGGCAGGGGGGACTTGGATGCTGAAGATAGACATAGAAACTTTCTCTCTCTCTCTGTTTTTTTTTGGTTCTAGATTTACACCCACACTTGAGGCTCACATGATCATATCCTGGTTTTTTTTTTTTTTTTTTTGAGATGGAGTTTCGCTCTTGTTGCCCAGGCTAGAGTGCAGTGACACAATCTCGGCTCACTGCAACCGCCGCCTCCCTGGTTCTAGCGATTCTCCTGCCTCAGCCTCCAGAGTAGCTGAGTAGCTGGGATTACAGGCGCCCACCACCATGCCCAGCTTTGTTTTTGTTTTGTTTTGTTTTTTGTATTTTTAGTTGAGACGGAGTTTCACCATGTTGGCCAGGCTGGTCTTGAACTCCTGACCTCAGGTGATCCACCCACCTTGGCCTCCCAAAGTGCTGGGATGACAGGAGTGAGCCACCGTGCCCGGTGTCACAGGTCTATATTCCTAATTCAGCAGTGCTCAAAGTGGTCCAGGGATGCTTGGGCATTCCTGAGACATTCAAGACAGAGCATCCCAAGATCAAAATTGTTTTCATAACAATATAAACTGATTGCTATTCAGATTAGAAAAATAAAAATATATAACCATACAAACACGTTATTTGCCCTTTCCACTTTCAGTCTGTCTCAGGTGTACAGCGGAGTTTTCCAGAGGCTACATGATGTGATATGGCGAGAGACTGGATTTAGAAGCAAATGTGAAAATCAGTTGACTTCTACTAATTCAGGTCTTAAAGAGAGGGTTGCAAAAGTATAAAATAATGCCACTTTCTTTACACTAAAAAAAACCGAGTTATTTTTATTAAAATGTTACACTAGCTGGGTGCAGTGGCTCACATCTATAATCCCAGCACTTTGGGAAGCTGAGGCCAGTGGATCACCTGAAGTCAGGAGTTCAAGACCAGTCTGGCCAACATGATGAAACCCCCGTCTCTACTAAAAATACAAACGGCCAGGCGCGGTGGCTCCCTCCTGTAATCCCAGCACTTTGGGAGGCCGAGGCGGGTGGATCACAAGGTCAGGAAATCGAGACCATCCTGGCTAACACGGTGAAACTCCGTCTCTACTAAAAATACAAAAAAATTAGCTGGGCGTGGTGGCGGGCGCCTGTAGTCCCAGCTACTCGGGAAGCTGAGGCAGGAGAATGGCGTGAACCCGGGAGGTGGAGCTTGCAGTGAGCCGAGATGGCACCACTGCACTCCAGCCTGGGCGACAAAGCGAGACTCCGTCTCAAAAAAAAAAACAACAAATTAGCCAGGTGTGGTGGCGCCTGTAGTGCCAGCTGAGGAGACATGAGAGAGAGGCTGAGGCACAAGAATTGTTTGAACCCGGGAGGCAGAGGTTGCAGTGAGCCGAGATTGCACCACTGCACTCCAGCCCGAGTGACAGAGCGAGACTCCGTCTCAAAAAAGAAAAAAATAATAATAAAAAGAAAATAAAAGAAAAGAAAAAAGAAAAAAGTTATGTTATTATAAAATGAGATTTTTAAATAAATATTAAAATTCTCAGTGTTAGTTGCCAGTATAGTATAACTCAATAGATATTAGCCACATAAACATATTGGGATCCTCAATAATTTTTGAGAGCGTAAACGTGTAAAAAGTGTCAGGGGAGAAACTGGTTCGTGTAGAGTAGTTGTAGCCCGGCTTGGGCGGCTGCTGCCCCTGCCCCAAGAAGCCAACCGAAGCCTAGTGTTTCCCTAGGAATGTACCAAGTGCAGACCTGCACGCCGGGAGAAGATTGCTGGAGGGTCAGGCAGACGCGGCTAAGACTAGTTGACATTACAAGGCAGCGACGCCAGAGGGCGGCCTTACCCACGGGCAGATTTCTTGTAGTGATGGCTGCAAGATGACTGACGCAAACGTCAGTTTTATTCACCTCATTAACAAAAAGCAATTTTGGTTTCTTGTTTACAATGATATAATTTTTACCTCTCTTGTGTTTCTCTGGCTCAATATAGGTTCCAATAAACACGTGCTGCCTGCTCATTTAAGGACTCCACACTGGGTCATCCTATGTGCTGGGGAAGGCACTCCCTGGTCACACCCCTCTGGCCCCTCAGGACAGAATCACAGAAGGACACATCAGCCCCCTGACCCTGTGTCTCCTGAAGTGGCCGCTGGAACACAGGCCTCCCACGGGTCCTGGTGAGGGTGGGCGGACATTTACTCCAGGGACCTCCATAGTGGGAACCATCCAGGCCAGCCACTCCTGGTTCTGACTGACATCTCACAGTTTGCTTTGTGATACCACAAAGATGTTTTCTTGGTTCGTGTGTGTCTCTGGCCCATCCCTGTGGTTCCCAATGACTGAGACTGGTTCATAGCAAGTAACCAGACCGGGTCTTTAGAGGTAGGATTAGAGGAGGGGATGGGCACTGGGAGGGTAAGGGACCCAGCTTCCAGGAGGCCTCTTGAGTGCCCTTAGGCCAGTCATGTGTTCCCTGGAGCCACAGCTTCTCATCTTTCAAAGGGGACTTCTGCCTGGGTCAGAGAGCTGTTATGGGACTCAGGTGGCACAACTGTGCAGTGAGCACTGTCTGCCATGATACTGAAGTATGAAGTGCGGGTGTTTACGGAATTGTCTTCTCTCTCCTATTGGTGGGGGCGGTGGAAGGTGTTTTTTGTTTGTTTGTTTGTTTGTTTGAGACGGAGTCTCGCTCTGTCGCCCAGGCTGGAGTGCAGGGCCAGATCTCGGCTCACTGCAAGCTCCGCCTCCCAGGTTCACGCCATTCTCCTGCCTCAGCCTCCCGAGTAGCTGGGACTACAGGCGCCCGCCACCTCGCCCAGCTAGTTTTTTTGTATTTTTACTACAGATGGAGTTTCACCGTGTTAGCCAGGATGGTCTCGATTTCCTGACCTCGTGATCCACCCTCCTCGGCCTCCCAAAGTGCTGGGATTACAAGTGTGAGCCACCACACCCGGCCGGTAGTGGAAGGTTTTTAACAGGGAAAGAGCGTAGTGTGTTTTGTGCTTTGGAGGGGTTTATCTGGTGACTGGTGAGGAGAATATTTGATTGATTGATCAACTGAGACAAAGTCTCTCTCTCTTGCCCAGGCTGGAGTGCAGTGGCATAATCATGGCTCACTGCAGCCTCAACTCCCTGGGCTCAAGCCATCCTCCCACCTCAGCCTCCTGAGTAACTGGAACTGTAGGCATGTGCCACCATGCCTGGCTTTTTTTTTTTTTTTAAATGTTTCATAGAGATGGGGTCTTACTACATTGCCCAAGTTGGTCTCAAACTCCTGGACTCAAGTGATCCTCCCCGCTTGACCTCCCAAAGTGCTAGGAGTACAGGTGTCAGCCATCAGGCCTCACGAGGAGAATGTTTTAGAGCACAAACTAAGTGGAGGGATAGGAGTTAGGAGACAGTTGACAGGGGCCAGATAAAAGATAATGAAAGCCATTCGAGGCAGGCTATGAGAATGGAGGACAGAGGGTTGGTGGGTGAGAAACCCTGGGAGCAGATGGAGGAGGCTTGGTAATTGGTTAGATTAAAGTGGGAAGGGGCCAGGGTAAGAATAGCCTAGGACAACTCCCAGGGCCTCTAGATGGGGAAGGAGTAACTTGTTCTTCTAGACAGAGGGCGTTTTCCTCACTGGTCCAGCCTCACTGAGTTTGCTCAGATCCTGAAGGTGGTACAGGCTTTGTGTCTGGCAGCCCGAGGGCTCTCAGAGGGGCCTCTGTGGTCCCAGTTGGCTCTTCAGCAGCCAGGACCCTGCCCCCCTCAACCACTGACTCAGTGGGATGGATACAGGCTCCCACAAATAGGACTCCCCCTCATTGTGGTAGACAGTTCATTAAATGTGGGCAAACATATTTACAGGGACTATTTCATTCCCTTTTATAAGTCATTTTCCAACACAGTGACATAGCAGAGTTGTTGGACATTGGAGCTACTAGGACTTTTAGAATTCTAGTCCAACACCTTCATTTTACAGACGGGAAAATTGTATCCCAAATAATTCAATTTGACAGGCAATGAGCATTGAGCACCTATCATGTGGCAAGTACAATCAAGCAGAGTAAGAGACTATGAACTGATGCATGGGGTGACATTTTAGGCTACTCAGGGACAGTTTTTCTGATAAGATGAGACTTAGGACCTCCCAGGCACCTCATTGACATGAAAGCCCTCAGCGGAGGCAGAAAGTGGACCGCAGAACTTCCTTTCCGCAGTAAGTTTATGCTCTGACTCCTACCATAGGCAGACTTAGCTGGATGCCTTTGCTTCCCTGGCTACATTCTAGGACCACAAGATCTGGTTACATTTTGGGGAAAATGGTATTTCCATCTATATTCAAAGGGTGGAAAAAAATACCTACTGTCAGAGAAATTGCCAAGGAAATGTTTCAAGAAAATGTCCCAGACCAGAGGGACAGGTTTCCATGTTAAAAGGGCCCATTCCAGCACAATGGATGAAAAGAGACCTCACAAGGTCGGTTATTGTGAAATTTCACAACACTGGGGACAAAGAGAAGATTTAAAGGCTCCCAGAAGAAGAGAAAAAAAATCCCCTCACATACAAAGGAGACAGAAATCAAGCTGGCTTCGTGTTTCTGAGTTGCAACATTTTTTAAAGCAATGGAGCAGTGTTTCCAAAATTCTAAAGGAACATGATTTCTAACCTAAAACCTACACCCAGCCAACCTGTCAATCAACTGCAAGGGTAGAAAAGACTTTTCCAGATATTCAAGTATCAAAAAATTGGCCCCAAATGCACCTTTTCTCAGAAAGCTACTGGGGGATGTGCTCTCTCAAAACATGGGGGTGAAATGAGGAAGAAGGCAAGGGAATCTTAACCCAGCAGAAGGATGAAGGGATTTTCCCAAATGGTTATGCGCAGGCCTCTAGGGTTGAGAAGAGCTTCCCAGGAAGTTGAAGTTGGTAGGACACCACAGTCTTTCTGAACAGCCTGAAAGGAGATTTCTATACTTGACAAAAACTTTAGGGTTTCATTAGTAATAAGTACTTAGAAACTTAAACAAACTAAAACAAAGAAGCAAACAACAAGGTAATGATTAATTTCAGGAAAGGTACAAAAATAAGCAAGCAAAAAGTTACCAAGGTCTACTATGTGATTCAGCTATATTACTGAGGTAGTAATAATAATGTAAATGCAAACTCTTAATGAACTAAAATTATAATGTAACTCTATCTGAAGGGATAGGAAGTATGGTTTATGTATAGTGCTCTCACATAAACATCTCATCTTCTGTAGCAGAAACTCAACGAATGACATTAAATGTAGAGAAATCAAATAGTAATATAAGCATAATATTTAGAGCTATGAAGTTAAATACTAAAAGAACCAGCTGAAAGCTTGGGAAGCAGGAAAAGGCAAAATCTGAGACTGGGGGCAGGGATCCTTAAACTATGACCATGCATAAGCAATAAAAATTCAAACAAAACACCCCCCTCCCCAGGCATTCAGTGTTTTTCGTGGTTTGGCCTCAAGCTGTTTTTACAAGCTTATTTTCCACTGCCCCGCCTTCTTCTGACATACCCCTGAGGCCCCAGCTTCGAGGATAAACCCCTCCCAGAAACTGCCACTTTCTCTAGAATGGCTTCCTCCTGCCTGTCTCAAGGTCCTAACTTAAACCCAACCTCTCCCAAGAAGCCTTCTCAGATCCCACCCACCACCCAAGCAGGAATCAGCTGTTCAGGCTTCTTCCTCCATACTGCAGCCATCCTGCTCCTCACGGGCTAGGGATCCACGCATGAGGCTGCCTCCCCACTGGGCCCCGGGAGCCTGAGAGCAGGGCCTGGCCGCTGTCTCCTACAGGGCCCAGCACCCCTGTGTCTGGCCCCGTTGCCTTGTTGAATCACAATCCTTGGCATCAGGGCCAGACTCGTACGTGGGGTGATATCAGTCACTCCAGAAGCCCCAACCCTGGGCCGTGAGGGTGACCGACAGTGACTTCCTCCTGCCTTTCAGGACCAGAGGTCTTCTTTCCCTGCTGGGTTCATGCTGCCAACAGGCTTCTCCCAGGCTGCCCCCCACTCACTGGCTGGGTCCAATCTTTCCCCTCGCAGCCCTGTCCCTCGGCCTCTAGGCTCTCACCCTGTTTAGAAAGCAAGCTTGGTACAGGAGTCAGATTTCTTTGGAAAGATGGAGGGATAGTTAATTGAGAAAGCAGTACACGTTCTCCTGATGTCCTCTCACATGAGGTCACCAGCCCTCAGCATGGCCTTGCCTGAGGGATTTTTGCAAGGCAAGCTTGCTGTGTCTTTAATAAAAGCTCAAGCTCCCAGAGAGACCTTGTTGATATCCTGCAGGGGGTACCTTTGAGAGGAGCATGGAAGAGAGATTTTTTTTCCTCCCAGGCTGGAGGAAGATCACAGGGAAGCCCGCGAACAAAAGGCCAGCCCAGGTGCACCTGGGCCTCCTGGACCTTAGACCCCAGGGCTTCCAGCCTTGCCAGACATTCCTGCACTGGGAACGTCACTCTGAAGGCTGAGAGCCACTGACCCGACGGGTCCATGTCAGATTCCTTCAGTCGGTGGTTGTCCAAATGGTAAACGGGAAGTCCAGTAACTTATGACAGGAGGAAGCTTCTGAAGTTTCCATTGATGTGTAAGACCCCCACAGCCTTGGCACAGTCCTGGTGTGAGGGGATTGGGGGCAAATTAAAGTTGATTTAGAAGAATTAAGGCTAAGAGTCAGTGGGTCTCAGAGATTCTGCCCTTGCTGCCTACCTGGGCTGAGTGTGCACATGGCTGGGATCTCAGCAACACGTGAGGATGGCTTTTGTTCCCAGGGTGGCTATGCCAACGAGGATGGCGAGGTCAGACCAGAGACTGGGTGCCAAAAAGTGCCATACTGCTTACAAGGGGAAAGGAATTACCACGAACAGTTTAGGCTAATTAATTCATCTTGTGAAGCTGGAAGGGGTGCCTGGATTCATGGCCACCTTCTCACAGGACAAGACCAAAAGGTGGCCAGAGAAGGCTGGTGGCTGGGAAGCCCCAGTGTCTGCCTCACACCTGCTTCAATGTGGGCCCTACTGGGGAGGACTTTGCATGCCGCTGTGTAACCTGGAAGGAAGGGAAGAAGGAAAGAAGACCGACCTGTTCTTTCTGATGGAGCACACCCCACCCTAAGCCTGAGGCAGGCATGTGTGGGCCTGCCTGGCTCAGTGGTGGGGAGGCCACCAGAAATGTCTTGCGGACACAGGAGCTTTCTGGGAAAACATTCAAATTTGAGGACACAAAGTGTCTCCTCACAAAGAGGACCCAGACCCAAGTCTGAATCAGTAAGAATCCCTTATTGACAAATCCCGAAGATGAGGAATGATGGAAGGCCCACCGAATGGTTGCCACTCTGATTCATTCCCCCACCCGGCGCCCTCATGCCTTCAACAGTTGAGTTAGTTCTATAGTCAAGTTAAAATAGAATGAGTGACTTCACCAAAGCTCTGTGAGTTATTGCACCTTGCACTTTGAAACCACCTGGGAAGTGTAGCATTTTCATGGAACAATGTGGCTTGGAAGAGTCCAGAGAACATACTGCCGCTATGGCACCCCATGGGGAGCCCGGTTCATCATCATAGTGGTGACCTGGGGCAGTGGCAGCGGCACCGGGCAAAGACGGCAGACCCTGGTGGGATCTGGCAGCAGACCCCAGGTGGGTCATTGTGGCCCTGGCAGGTGACTTCATCTACAGGGGGACACCAGTCGGGCCTCAGCAGGCACATACCCCAGGAGTTAGAAATAGGCACCCAGTCTGGGCCCCTCTCCTCTGGTCAGAGACAGAACTTGGCAAGCAGGGCTCAGGCTGTGTTCCAACCTCTGCGTACTCCAGGCCAGGCACCTTTGGATGACAGCCCTGGACACCAGTGAAATCCCGTAGGAAATCCAGATGTGCAGAGAAGAGACTGGGGGTGCTGTGGAAGTGGGGGCTGGGGAAACACCCTGGCTAGAGCAATGTTTTAAAATCTAGAAAACCATGAAGAAAATAATAGAAACCTTTTGTAACCTCAGCATTGGATCTTCAAGTTTCAGAAAACTCGATGCAGAGCGAAATCTGATTCTGAGGGTCGTTTAAAAGACCTTCCTTCAGGAGATGCTTTGGGTCTCACTGGCCGAAAAAGGGCTTTGCTAGACTCAGGAGCAGCTGCTCCCTCACTTGCCTGCAGTCCTGGCCAGGATAACTACAGTTTATGCTGAAAAGCGTTACTGCTTCCTGTGCAGTCCCCACTCAGGAATTCCATTTCTCTTCATAAGAGTCCATGTGTCAGATTCCTGGGGCTCACCGTCCCTGGAAAGCCCCCAAGCTCTGGAAAATGATTCATCGATTCATGCTCATTTCAGAATATTGCTTGAGAACCTTCTCTGCCCCATCCTTACCCTCAGGAAAAAAAAAAAAAAAAAAATCAGTGTGTAAAAAGGCCAGCACAATCGCTGGCACTCCTCCCCTCTGCCTGCATGGGCCAGCACCTCTGACTCCCTGCAGCTGTCCCTTCCACTCAAAGCCTGGCCCCGCTGTGTCAGGGCCATCGTCCTCACACTGCCTGCCAGAGATCTGGCTCAGGCTGCTTCCTCGCAGCAGTCATTACCAGGAGGTCTCCTTGTACTTCCCCAGCTTCATTCCGCCTTTCGCAATGTCCCTTTCTACTGGCTCAGGACTAGTCTCCACCCTTTTCTTAAAGGTCCTAACAGATGAGAGAAGGTGATTGCAATGGAAAGAGGAACTGCTTCCCTTGCCCTCCTCTGATAAAGCTTCAAGGCTCTGAAGGTCATAAGAGGTAGAAATGGAATAAGAAGGGTATCTTGAGCCCCTTTAGCCCTGCACAGTGTGAACACACATCACCCTCACACGCACACTGACACAACACGCTTGCGTGCTCACACCTGAGTGCTCACACTGTGTAACGGGCTCCACCTCAAGCTCACTCCTAAGAACTTGAACGCTTCCCTAAGTGGGAAAGGGGTTGCAAACAACTTCCGACACCAGAGATGGAGGCTTTAGTTGTCTTTTAAGGAAGATCTTTCTGTTTTTCTTCCCTCCGTGTCTCTCTCCTTTCCTTCCTTTCTTCTTCTTTCCTTCCTTCCTTTTTTTCCTGGCTTCTTTCCTTCCTCAGCAAAAAGGGCCCTTGAGTCCCACAAATGTAGTGTGACCATTGTCCTTGGGGGAAACTGTAGTTATTAACTCATAAAAGATTGTGTATAGACGCGTGTAATGAGGAATGTCTGAATTGTCACCAAAGCTGCTGGGAATTTGTGTGGAGTGGGAGGTGGCGAGGGGTGTATGTGCAGGGACAGTGTGGAAAGAAGGTAAGAAAAGAGCTTCCGGAAGTGTAGAGGAGGAGGAGGGACAACCCTGGGACTTCATGTGGCTTGTTCCTAGAGTGAGGTGGTCACTGCCCAGGCGTTTCACACTGGCCGTTCTGTGGGCTTCTCGAAAGTATTTTCTTCAGGAAAATGAAAATACATAAACACCAAAGATATGCTCACAGATAATTGTATTACATTGTTTGGAAGTAAAAGAACTGTTTCTTAAAAAAAGTTAAAATATTATAAGCTCCACATAATCAACACGTTGAAATTAATGGCTGAACTGTGTGAGTGCATACTGTCAGCATGCTATGGACATGTTGCCCTCCATGAGCTGGTGCTCCAGTGTGTTTGGGGAGGCCATCCCAGGTGGAGAGGGCTTCTTTGAGGGGGTGCAGGCTGAACAGAGGGAGGAAGCCGAGGGGCTGCTTTCATGAGACACTTGGTGGGAGGCAGGATCAGGAACAGCACTTTTCTTCCTCATTTACATGGAGGCAGAGCACCATCACTGCTCTGGCCATGGGGAGTGGAGCTTGGTAGCTTTCAGGTGGTCACATCACCGAGAGTCCTTCAGGAAACTTGAAGAGCAATGGGCACTGACTGGGGAGGACAGGCCAAGAGGGGATACCAGGAGTTCAAGGATATCTGTGGTGGACCAATGGGCTCGGGAACTCTTGAGGTCCCCTTTTGAAGATGCCCAGAAAATAACCAAGAGGTCAAACACAGGCTGCAGAGGTACTGAGGGTCTGCCTCGCACTAATAGGAGCTCAGAGTCACTGACATTTGGGGTATCTGTTCAAAGGAATCTTTTCTACTCTGTTCTGATAAAAACAGGCACTAGCAGCTATCTCAAAAGGCCAACCTTAGATTCTATAATAATGATGTCATCTGCAGGAATAATTGGAAAAGTTGGGTATCTTGTGACCTCCGGAATAATGGCTGGCAATAATTTCTGTCTACACCTTAGCAGAATCTAGGCTCCACTCCTCCCCCTAACCTGGTGGTCTCTCATTAGCTTTACAAAGGTGGTTGAGTTTTGGGGGAAGGGCTATTATCATTTAAATTATAAATTATTGTCTTCTAAAGCTAGCCCTCTGCCTATGAATAATGAAGTCAGCTTGAAGGCAAGAGTGAGGTTGGTAGATCAGATCTCCCATTTGCCCATTGTCATAATGTTCTCACTGTTATCATTTTTTCAAAGGTGGTTTTAATTCCACATACTCTTTAAAAGAATTCACCAGATCCTTGAAATTCATCCAGGGACTCCAGGTGAAGAACAGCAAAGCTAGAGAAAAGGGTGTTTGGTAATCTTGATTCTAATGAAAAAACCAAACTTTATATTGAAGTTAATCTTGTTCAAAGTTATCGTATCTTAGGGGAAGTAGTGCAAAATGCAGAAGTAGTTTAAACATTCATCAGAAGGGTCCTCATTCTACCAGGACAGGACATTTACCCCCCAATCTGTGTGTGACACTTTCAGCTGCAATAAGAACTTCTTTCACCAGAGTAAGTTCAACAAAGGTTTATTTCTTAAAAAAAATACAAACAAACCCAGATTATTTGATTCTAAAGCTGTGGTTTTTTATCCCCCCATTATACCACAAGTACCAAACTAGACAGATGTTTAAGTTATTTAATAACTATGATTAAATTGTTGAACTATAATCAAAGGATGTAATTTGAAAAGAAAATTGTTGCATTCAAATTCCCAACACTATGCTGAAGGGAAAGTTAAGCAAAGAACTTTGTATTCTGGTCAGGGAAGAGGGAGTTGGAGACAGGCAGCAACTAGAAACAAGGCAGTCAGTGATCAAAGGAGAGAACTGTAAATGCAGGTCCAAGGACAGGCCAGGCAGCCTGCATGGCTTTCTAGCAGAGACCATGGCTGGAGAAGGGAGGCTAGGGAAGGTTGATAAGTGGGAGAAGCGTGTCACTTTAAGTGTGTCACTTCTTCCTACCAAGTCTGAGGTTTCCTGTCTGGGCCGTAAAGGGGTAAGAACAGATCTTCCTAAAAGCCTTCCCAACTCTTCGTTCCATGACGGTCCAAGGGAATAGCATAGGCAAAAGCTGTGAGGCTTGATTGAACCACAGTGAATTAGTTGTTTGTCTAGGAGTCCTGTCTACTTAGAAAAGTGGATGCGTTCCAGGAGATTACAGGGGAAAGGCTAAGACTCCTCAGATGTGAACATGATTAACCTTGGTGCTGGAGACAGTGGGAGCCATTATAGGTCCTAGAGGAAAGAGGTAGGAACATGATTAATCCAAACAGCGAAGGATGGAGTGAGGAGGGAATGGAAATCTGTATGTGCACTGCGTTGAATATTTTCTATTTGCCTCTCTGCCCAGATCTATTTTGTGCCCTGCTGTCTACCAAGGACCCCCTGATGATTACATCAAGGGACTCTGTCTTAGTCTGTGTTCTTTTGCTGTGACAGAATACCACAGACTGGGTAATTTATAAAGAAAAGAAGCTAGGCCAGGCTCAGTGGCTCATGCCTGTAATCCCAGCACTTTGTGAGGCCAAGGCGGGAGGATCACCTGAGGTCAGTAGTTCAAGACCAGCTCGGCCAACATGGTGAAACCTTGTCTCTACAAAAATACAAAAATTTAACTGGGCATGATGATGGGTGCCTGTAATCCCGGCTACTCAGGAGGCTGAGGCAGGATAATTGCTTGAACTGGTTTCACGTGTGTCTGTGTGAAGAGCCCACCAAGCAGGCTTTGTGTGAGCTTTTTAGTCACCTGGGTGCAGGTGGGCTGAGTCCGAAAAGAGAGTCAGTGAAGGGAGATGGGGTGGGGCCATTTTATAGGATTTGGGTGGGTAGTGGAAAATTACAGTCAAAGGGGGTTTTTCTCTTATGAGCAGGGGTGGGGGTCACAAGGTGCTCAGGTGGGGGAGCTTCTGAGCCAGGAAAAGGAATTTCACAAGGTTAATCCTTCAGTTAAGGTGGGGCAGAACAAATCACAATGGTGGAATGTCATCAGTTAAGGCAGGAACTGGCCATTTTCACTTCTTTTGTGATTCTTCACTTGCTTCGGGCCATCTGGACATATACGTGCAGGTCACAGGGGATATGATGGCTTAGCTTGGGATCAGAGGCCTGACACCCGGGAGGCAGAGGTTTCAGTGAGCTGAGATCATGCCATTTTACTCCATTCTGAGTGACAGAGTGAGACTCCATCTCAAAAAAAGAAAAGAAAAAAAAAAAAAAAACAGGAAAGAAGTGTACTCAGCTCATGGTTCTAGAGGCCAGGAAGTCCAAGAGCATGGCACCAGCATCTGTGAGGGTCTTCTTGGTGCATCACAACATGGTAGAAGGCATCACATAGCAAAAGGGCAAGAGCAAGAAAGCCAAAGACAGCTTGCTTTTTATAGCAGAGCCACTACCATGATGGCATTAATCCATCCTCGAGGGCAGAGGGTTACATTTCCAATGCATGATCTTTTGGGAGACACATTCAAACCATAGCAGATTCTCTTGCTAAAGAGAAGCACAGTAGGCGATCAGAGGGTGGGGAGAGAATGAGGTAGGACTATTTACTCCCCCCACTGACCCCCGCCCTGCCACCAACCTTGCTGAGCTCAGGTGCCGGCTGCATTCCTCAATCTATGGGGAGCTTCAGCTCTGCCAGGTTCCTGCCAGGCAGTTCCTTCCCATTGCCTCTCCCGGCCTAGTTTCCTGCTGCAGCTAGTTCTTGGATGTCCTTAATCTTGTGTTGCCAGAAAAAAAAAAAAAAAAAGTGAATGCCCTGTTAAGTTTACTTTTCAGATAAATAATGAATACTTTTTTTTTTTTTGAGACAGAGTTTTGCTCTTGTTGTCCAGGCTAGCATGCAATGGTGTGATCTCAGCTCACCGCAACCTCCGCCTCCCAGGTTCAAGCGATTCTCCTGCTTCAGCCTCCCTAGAAGCTGGGATTACAGACATGTGCCACCATGCCCAGCTAACTTTTTGTATTTTTGGTAGAGACAGGGTTTCTCCATTTTGGTCAGGCTGGTCTTGAACTCCTGACCTCAGGTGATCCACCTGCCTCAGCCTCCCAAAGTGCTGGGATTATAGACATCAGCCACCACGCCCGGCCAATAATGAATATTTTTTTAGTATAAGTATGTCTCAAATATTATTGCTTTAGGTATACTTATAAGTATTTATCCTGAAAAGATTATTCATTGCTTATTTGAAATGCAAATTTAACTGGACACCATATTTTTATTTGCTGAATCTGGCAATGCAGGTTTAATCCCTCTAAGCCCACCCACATTTTGTAAGGGTCCCTTCATTAAAGCTTTTCAGCGGAACCTCTGGCGGGTTTCCTGCTGCTTCTGACACACCAACAAGCCCTCCTATTTCCACAGAGGTTCTTGGTGTTGCAGCAGCTGCAGGCCCTGCCCTCACTGGGAATGAGCCTTGCCAGGGCCCCTAGCCCCAGGTGCCCACATCTGCTGTCATGCACCCTCCTCCTTCAATGCATAATACCTGGAAGCCCTGAGGGAAGCCCCTCATGGGAATCAAGAGGCATTGGCTCTCTGCATGGAGCAGAGCTCAGGTCAGACAGTGCCTGTGAACAACAGCTGTACCCAACTGAACCTCCCCCACAGGCTTCAATGCCTCTGAAGAGAGCCTCACACTGCCCACAGCATTAGAGCTGGAGGTGGTGCAGGGCAGTGGAACCGCCCAGGCACTGCAAGAAGGCAGCCTCACAGCCACTTCCTGCTTGGGTGGCCTTGACGGCTCTGAGCTTCAGTTTCCCGTCGATAACTTGGAGGAAATATACTTCCTCCTTCCCCCACCCCAGGACTGTTAAGAGGAATGGAGATAATCTATGTAAACATTTTGACATGTAAGAGGTATTCCAAAACTCATAAGCATTGTAATTACAGTGAGTTGTATATGTCTGTCTCCCTCCCATAACCCCCGCGGGCTAGCCAATGGCAGTTCTCAGAACAGTCCATGGAGTAGGAGCTAAACTGGGTTAACCATCTGACCAAGGTCGCAGGATGGAGAGAACCGGTGCTGTCACTGAGTGAGTTTCCAAGAAGGAAGAGTTATTTGAACCTTCAAAGGCCCTGAGCGGGACCCTAAGGCCAATAGTGAAGCAAGCAGAGTCAGCGACCTCTTTCTGACCTGCACGCAACAAGCCCTCCCCTGTCCACTGTGGTTCTGAGTGCTGCAGCGGCAGCAGGCCCTGCCCTTACTGGAGTGACCGTTTTGACGATTTTGTTTCAGCTTTCAAGCAAGCCCGCTCTCCTCCTTGTTTTGTGCATGTGATACAGCTTTGCTGATGCATTAAGTACAAACTTGATCTGTTTGTCATGTGACACTGCACTGGGAGGTGGGGCTGCGACAGGGTGTTTCTGGGGCGGGGAACCTCTTCCTCCAGACAACATTCAGACCTGCCCGCAGCTCTTTGGAACCTTCTACTTCTTTTTTTTTTTTTTTTTGAGACAGAGTCTCGCTCTGTCGCCCAAGCTGGAGTGCAGTGGCCGGATCTCAGCTCACTGCAAGCTCCGCCTCCCGGGTTCACGCCATTCTCGTGCCTCAGCCTCCCGAGTAGCTGGGACTACAGGCGCCCGCCACCTCGCCCGGCTAGTTTTTTGTACTTTTTAGTAGAGACGGGGTTTCACTGTGTTAGCCAGGATGGTCTCGATCTCCTGACCTTGTGATCCGCCCGCCTCGGCCTCCCAAAGTGCTGGGATTACAGGCTTGAGCCACCGCGCCCGGCCTTCTACTTCTTAGGAGTGCCAAGATTTCTCCTCCAGGGCCACAACCTGGCAGATCTTGGCTGGTTTTTCCTGGACCATCACCCACTCACCAGCTCGAGGATGCCCTCACCAGAAACCCAGGGGTTTTTGGGAGGACTGTGGAAGGTGGAGGGCGGTGATGGGGCTCACTTAGGAAACCTAGAAGTATACCCCAGACACCCCTACCTCCAGGTGACAAGGACCTCTGAAGACCCCGGGCCTGTCACTGGGGCCAACTGACTCCTGGTTTGGCATCCAGCACAGGCCTCATCTGGGCTTTGCAAAATAAACACCTGGCCACATAAAGGCCAGAGCCCCTGCTAGCCTCAGACCTTCAAGGCTCCCCATGTCCCCATGAAGTCAGAGGCTTGGAGTCAGGCCAGGGCTGGCCAGAGGTAACCCAGTAGAGACTGGGGAAGATCAGAACCACCTTGCAGATCCAAGTGCCTATTCCTCAGTCATGAGGACAGAAGCCACACCTCCACACCCCATCTCAGATGCCATTCTGCAGAGGCAGGAGGAAAGAAAGGAAAGCTGAGACCGAGCTGATGGAGGAACCCCATCAGAGGCTGAGCACCTAGGAGCCAGAACATCATGTAGAGGAATCATTTAACCTAACGCAGCAAATGGAGTCTCTTCCATGGACTAAAAGTGTTTTGCTTCTCTCTGCTCAATGGATAGCAGCTTATTAGGAAGATCAGATCCATCCTACACTAGATTTTAAGAGCTGTTTTTTTGCAAGTCTGAGGTGTGGTGTAGATCAACGAGGGACTCTGTGGCAAACTGAGCAAGTATTTGAAGAAAGTCAAGAATTATAGGACCGTAGAGGACTTTGAGGGAACAGGGATGCTTTAAGGATGCTTTTGAGGCTGACATTTAGGGCAATATACTTTAACAACTGTCGTAAAGTGTCCAGGAACCATGTCGTTGGGATCTTCAGAGTTCTCCCTGCTGGGTAGTTTTTTTAGCAGTAAGCTGTCTCTATGGCCATATGTCAGGGGACATAGGACCTGGGCACAGGGCATGATTTCAGTTGGACCACAGCTCTGAGGATGAGGGCAGCTGTGTGTGGCTACAGACCTTGTGGAGAGCTGGAAGGACCCCACTGACCATGACCGAAGCAGCCACCCCCATGCCCAACCTTCTCCCTGAAATGCATCAGAAGTATTGCTTGGACCCATTTAAGTGTCTGTAGGGTTCCTTGATGAGCAGGTCTCATCCTTTTTCAAAGGGTGGCAAGGACCCCTCTCAGCCTTCTGGGCTCGAGGAAAGACCCTGGAGAAGCTACCAGTGAGTGAGAGAACTTTTTTTTTTTTTGAGACACATCTCATTCTGTCACCCAGGCTGGAGTGCAGTGGCATGATCTCGGCTCACTGCAAGCTCTGCCTCCCGGGTTCATGCCATTCTCCTGCCTCAGCCTCCCGAGCTGGAACTACAGGCGCCCACCACCACACCCGGCTAATTTTTTGTATTTTTAGTAGAGATGGCGTTTCACCATGTTAGCCAGGATGGTCTCGATCTCCTGACCTCGTGATCCGCCTGCCTCGGCCTCCCAAAGTGCTGGGATTAACAGGTGTGAGCCACCGCGCTCGGCTACCCCCAGTGATTTCTGAGTTCTCTCACTCACCAGCAGCTTCTCCTCCCAACCCTCCCTGCTCTCTCGAATTGAGGGCACTGGTTCTATTCCATCTGCCACCCCTTCTTTGGCCCTCTCTGCCCTGAGATGCTGAACAGTCGTGGGAACTTCATACCTTGGGACACTGCAACCTGGAAGCCGAGTTAGCTCACATTCCTCCAGACAAAATTATTCTAGACCAGATCAGGCCTCACACATCACCTCCTCTCTGCCACCTTCTTCCCTCGGTAGAATGAATCATGAATCATGTTCCCTTGGTGTTTGGAGGCATGGTACATTGTATTAGTGGTTTACCTACCAAACCCAATCTCTTCACCTCACTGCCAAGACTTGACAAGACAGGGTGCTCTTCAAGGACAGAGACCGTGTCTCACTCACTGCTCTGAGCTATGGGAAGAGGGTTAATTATCTAGATTTAATTTTTATAGGACCTTCGGAAAGTGTCTTGACGTTTGAATATAAACATACAGAATTTGCTTTCCTGGGAATGGTTTTGCTCCAAATCAAATAACAAAGTTACACAGCATAGGGCCAACACAGCATGGGTGGGGGAAGTTGTTCTACATCACTCTAGCTCCCTGTGCTCCTATGTTATGCTAGGATGGACAGAACCATTGCCCAGACTGTTTTAACTCTAGCCTCGGATTTCTACTTATCTGCTTCATTCCTTCCCTGAGGCTGCTGACTGCTCAAGGAAATAAGAGGAGCAGGAGTGCTGGAGAGAAATGAGAACTGACATTTACTTGGTGTCTCTCATGTGGCAGGCATTGTGCTGGGTAATTAGTATCTGCTCCGTGCAGTGCATGATAAGATGGTATACTGTCTACTGCTGGGTGCAAAGTTCAATGTGTCAAGAACTGTGAAGGGTCTGATATTTTATCCTACTTGCAATCTAGTAACTTAGCTTGCCACAGTTTCATAGATACTGACATAAGACATGAGACTCCTGGATCAGAGACAAAGGATTTATTATTACTCACCCCTAGCACAGCAAGCAGCCTGAGCTTCATGCTTGTTTCGATTCTCTTTGCCCTGTAAGTCCCACGAGGCCAATACGAAGAGGCCCTGGTGGATGCAGTGTGTTTGTTTCACAGCTGATGAAACTCAAGACTAGGAAGTTCCAGTTTTTTATAATGAGCTGCAAACAAACCTGCTCAAACTTTCACCTAGGGGGAGGCATTGTCTTTATTAGACTGGGCAGTGAACAAACTTGCTGTTCACTCCAGAGGGAGGCACTGTCTCTATAGTCCAAGGCTATTCGTTGTACATACTTGAACAGATAATACAGAACAAAAGCTGTACTCACAAGATGTGCAGAAGTATGAAAGACCAGTGAAGAATGATCTCCCAATACTATGTATGTATGTTAAATCACAGCCATTAATTACTTTTCTCAAATCTATCTTTTTGTGCTTGACATACTAATATATGATGGAGGCATGCCAAATCTCTCACCATTATGGGGGATTTATTGATTTCTCCCTGTAATTTTTTCATGTTTGCTTTTTATATTTTGAAGCTTTTTTTTTTTTTTTTTTTTTTTTGAGATGGAGTCTCGCTCTGTCACCCAGGCTGGAGTGCAGTGGTGCGATCTCGGCTCACTGCGAACTCCACCTCCCAGGTTCATACCATTCTCCTACCTCAGCCTCCCAAGTAGCTGGGACTACAGGCGCCTGCCACCACACCCAGCTAATTTTTTGTATTTTTAGTAGAGACAGGGTTTCACCGTGTTAGCCAGGATGGTCTCAATCTCCTGACCTTGTGATCCGCCCACCTTGGCCTCCCAAAGTGTTGGGATTACAGGTGTGAGCCACTGTGCCCGGCTGAAGCTATGTATTTTATTCACACTTTGGGCTTGGCAAAGTGTCATGCATCCGTGTATAGATCCTGTTATTCTGTTGCTTTCAGAGGGAATTGGGGTCCAGATTCTAATTGTCTTTAAGTTCAGAATCTGGATCAGAATCAGAAGAGGGTGGCCAATGCTGCTGGAGGCTACAGGCTGCAGGGAAGAAGTCAGGAAACAAGCATGGAGCTGACTGTGGGGGTTCATGTTTCAGGGTTCTCATCTGGGCACCCAACAATCCTACACACAGCTCATGGGTGAGGGAGCCCACAGCAGCCCCTCAGAGCGAACAGGGATGGCACAGGCCCTGGGCTGGAACTAGGCAGTTGGAAGAACAATTGCATCTGCAGAGGGAGGAACTGAAAAGACATCCTTCCATCTGTATCCCAGAATCCCGTGTACAGCCTCTCCATCAGGACAGGGCCGATGCTGGCTCCTTGGCCTCAGGTTGGCTTCATGAGTAGTCCAGTAAAAGTCCTGCAAACTCGTCATGTGCCAGCTCCACTGTGTACCCGTCTGCATGAGATGCTGGACAATCACTTTCAACTGTTCATGATTCTTCCTCGACTCTTTACATTCAAGAGATTTCTTCAAATTTAAGAGATTCTTTTAGGAAACTGGATCTCCTGGTCACTCCAAGTATTAATGAACTAGTCAGATGGTTTTTCTGGTTCCTCAGTTTCATTTTCCTCCTTTACTTCCTGCGGGTTTCTAGTGATTTCAAGCTGAAGCCTTCTTCCATTTTATTTCTGAGTTTTCTTCTGGGATTCTTTACACTGCGGCCACAGGGCCTAATCCTGGGTTGGCAAAGAACTAGCACTCATTCTGTGCTAACAGAACCCAGGAGTGTAGGGAGGTGCACTTGGGGAAATATGTTGCTCCTCTCAGCCTCTGGAGGTCTCTCATTTTGAGGCTATTTAAACAAATGCTATACGGCTTTACAATTGTTACATCTTCCCAATGAATTGAACCTTTTGCCATTATGTTATCCTCTTTATCCCTGGTAATGTTTTTGTCTTAAAAATCTATTTTAGGCTGGGTGCGGAGGCTCATGCTGTTAATCTTAGCACTTTGGGAGACCAAGGGAGGAGGACTGCTTGAGCTCAGGAGTGCGAGACTAGCCTGGGCAACATGGCGAGACCCTGTCTCTACAAAAAATATAAAAATTAGCCAGGCATGATGGCGTGTGCCTGTAGTCCCAGCTACTCGGGGGGCTGAAGCAGGAGGATCGCTTGAGCCCAGGTGCTGGAGGTTGGGGTGAGCGGAGATCGTACCACTGTATTTCAGCATGGGTGACAAAGTGAGACCCTGTCTCAAAAAAAATTTTTTTTAAATAATAAATTAAAAGTATATTTTGTCGGATGCCAACTTTCTTGTGGTTGCCATTTGCATGATCTATTTTCCCATTTTTTGATTTTCACATTTTCCATGCTCTTATGTTCTCGGTGTGTCCTGTGGAAACAGCACATGGCTAAATTTTTTAACCAAACTGATACTCTTGCTCTTGAATGGGAAAATTAAGAAAAATTAAATTTATATTGCTTTTTGATATATTTGGACTTGTTTTTAGCCATCTTACTTTGTGCTGTCTGCCCCACTGCTTGGTTTTTCTTTTCTTTTTTTCTCTCCTGTCTTACCTGTTCTTTGTTACAGAGACTAGAAAAGAAATTCTGAAAGGGAAATGGTCCACGATGTTCATCAAGAAGAAGACAACAAAGGTTACTCTAATAACCCCAGCGCTAACCAGGCCAAATGATTGCTTTTTGTTTTTTTGCTCCACCAAAATAAGGGTTAATCTTGAAAAAATTTAACCTGCTTATTTACCGCTTTTTTTTTTTTTTTTTAGTGAAATAAGAAATAAAAAGAAAAAATTAAAGCCTTTTTTGCAATCAGCCAGGCAACGACCGTTGAACACCGACTTTGTGTAAACCTCTGAGCCAGAGTCTAGGACTCCCTCCTGGGGCTTCCATGCTAAGGGGAAAAGAGACAAGTGCCCAATCAAGCTAATTCACACATGAGATCAGCACCATGAGGCCGAGGTGGAGGAAGCAATTTCAGAGAGGAAGGTGAGGGATGGTTTCTCTGAGCTGACATCTGCAGGAGAGAAGGGAGGTGACCTTGGGAAAGAGCAGGAGAAAAGGGTGAAGGTGGTGCAGGCAGAAGGAATCACAGGTGATAGATTGAGAGACAGGAATAAACTAGGTCTGTTGAGGGCAGGATGGAGGCAGGGTGACTGGATAGAAAGGAGCCAGGCAGAGCTAGATGAGGTGCGAGGCAGGATCCGGATCACAACAGAGCCCCGAGGCCATGGTAAGAGACAGTCATGGCCTGTTTTTATTTTTATCATGTTGTAGAAGAAACTTTTTGTTTGTTTGTTTGTTTTTTTTTTTTTTTTTGAGATAGAGTCTCGCTTTATCGCTGGCTGGAGTGCAGTGGCGTAATTTCGGCTCACTGCAACCTCCACCTCCTGGATTCAAGCAGTTCTCCTGCCTCAGCCTCCTGAGTAGCTGGGATTACAGGTGTGCACCACCACGCCCAGTTAATTTTTGTATTTTTAGTAGAGACGGGGTTTCACCATGTTGGTCAGGCTGGTCTCGAACTCCTGACCTTGTGATCCACCCGCCTCAGCCTCCCAAAGTGCTGGGATTACAGGCCTGAGCCACCGTGCCTGGCCGAAGGAACTTTAAATAGGGTAAACAATTCATCCCAGGCTGCTTAGAACATTCTCAATTTTGGCACTAAAAGTCCTATGCCCTGAGAAATCTCTCAGTTCTAAGCAAACTGGGACCACTGGTCACTTTAAGCGAATAGTGAGTATAAATCCTGGCCCACATTTAGGTCTTCAGGAAACACCACTTTATTTCCAGTAGCTCAGCCTAATTTTGCCTTAAGCCCCTCCCTTCCTGAAAGGTCATATTTGAGACCACTTTCCCCTTCAGGATCACAAGGGAATCCTTATTTGGCACTCAGGAAACATGGCAAGGGCCTCTAGTTGGCATGATTACAACAGGTGCTTTGACTGTTCAAGACTAACATGCCCCTTTAGTGACTCTCCGTAGGTAAAGTCGGTTTCCTTTGTTGTGGGATTCAGGAGGACGAGAGAAATCTTGTGTTGAAACAGGAGAATCTTTATTGAGTGCACTCAGGCCCAGCTGACTCACATACAAAAGACTGGGCCCAGAACAAAGACAGCACCTGACTTTTATACATGCTTCACAAAAGGAGGTGGCCTAGCTTGAAGCAAGCTTACAGTGGTGTGAAAGCAGGGATACAGAAGCAGGACAGAGACAGGATTGCATATGACCATTGCCAAGCAACCCAGATGTCCATTATCTAGGTTTGCCTGGGCACAGGCTTATCTTATAACCTTCACTGTGGTGCCCAGACAGCTGTAGCTCAGGCCTACTCAGGCTTTTCATGACCTTCATTGTACTTCTTAGATAAAACAGAATACTTGAAGTCAATAGTTACAAGAACAGGAATCTGTAAACTCATTCCATAAAACAAAGGAAAATTTGTTTTTCTTTTCCCTGTGTTGAGGGAGTGCTGGGAGAGTCTCCAGAGCACATAAGATAATATTATCAAGATTTTCCTGGGTCCAGGCTGTGCCTGTTGCCTCTGGGACAAGTCAGCCTAATACAGGAAAACGTGTTTCTCTTTCTTCTTAATTTTATTTTTCTTTAATTTCCTGCCTCAGCTTGGCACCTCAGACTGCCAAGCTCTCTGATCTGGGCACCTCCTAAGGCCTCTTCCTTGGAACCTTGACTGGGCTCCTCCCTGCTCTCGGGAATTAAGGAACTCCCTCTCTTCTCAATCCAGAAAAAACCTCATCTCTGTCCCTGCTGCTGTATCCAGACACACACCCTCTCTCCCCACACCCCCCCAGGGCACCTCACCAAAAGTCATCTCTGATTTAGGCTTCTGTAAAAGCTGAGACATTGTTAGGCTGCTTGATAGCCTTTCTAGAATTCTAGAAACATAGGATTATCAAATCTGTCCACCTGCTTGAAAAATGATGGGAGGGATGGGAAAGTGAACCAAAGAAGAAAAAGGTATAGGGAGAACTTTTCAATGACTTTTTCTACACAAGGAAAAGCAGAGGGATAAGGTAGGGAGGTACTGCATATTCCAAGTGACAGAGGATGGTAGCTAGAATTAGAGAGGTGGCAGTGGAGATGGAGAGAGGGGACAGTTGTAAAGCATATTTTGGTAGTAGTGCATGCTGAGGGAGGTGGGAGAGTGGGGACAGAGGCACTCAAAGATCTCACCTTGGGTAATCCTTTCAGCTTGAGCATGTGGTGTAAATAATTTCAGTCTGAACTGGAAACTAAGGGCATGTGCCCACATACCAGACCAGAATGCACAGCAGACACCATTTCTGCCTTAAGAGGGAAAGCTCTGGAAGGGGTCATGGTGTTGGGGGTGTCCATCTGAGGGTCTGCTCTGTTACATGAGGGTAGCAGGTATACAAGCATACAAGCCACCACTGGCAGTTTATTTGTTTTTAGAAACAAGGTTTCACTTTGTTTCCCAGGCTGGAGTGCAGTGGCATGATCATAGTTCACTGCAGCCTCAAACCCTTGGGCTTAAGCAATCCTCCTGCCTCAGCCTCCCAAGTAGCTGAGACTACAGGTGTGAGCCACCATGCCTAGCCAATTAAAAATATATATATTTTTTGTAGAGACAGGGTCTCGCTATGTTGCCCAGGCTGGTCTCAAACTCCTGGCCTCAAGCAATCCTTTCACTTTGGCTTCCCAAAGCGTTGGGATTACAGGGATGAGGCACTGTGGCCAGCCCATCGGCAGTTTTATATCTTGGATGCTCTAAAGGGCCTTGGTGATATTTGTCTTTTGTAATGTGGTGCTTAAAAATATGATGCAAGACAAGCTGTACTTCAAAAATACACAAAAATGTACTTAAACCTCTTTAAAAATTTCAGAAAATAAACAAGATTTTAGTTACAGGTTATGTTCGGGGAGGGGAAGCCTGTTACATTTCTAGACAGCTAGAGCAGTGGGATAAACTCCTTTACTAACGTTTTCCCTTTGACATTGGTGAGAGTCAGCAGTTGATTGTTCACTGGGTCCTGAACCATGAAATGCTAGTTTTCTGGAAAGAAAGAAAAGGAAAAGAAGGAAAAAAAAAATCCACTAAAGAATTTCCCTTCCCTTTCTACTCCCTCCAACTCCCAAAACAAGAAACCCAACAAAACAAACAGAAACCCAATCCCTCACAAGTGCCCCTGTTGAGTGAATGAGTGGCATGTGGCCTTGGATTCTTTCTGCTCACTGCTTTGAAAACAACCTCCAAAGGAGTGCGTGGGGTGATCCTGGTGAGACCGGGAAGCAGAGGAACAAGTCCATCTAGAGTTTGGGGGAAAGTCAGGGGAAGTGGGAGAAGGGGAGGAGGCTGCTAGGAGTCTGGGAAAGAGGACAGAGGGCTGGAGGAATTTGAATTACACAGTGAATGTCAGCCTGCCCTTAACTACTACCAGATGCTAAGCCTGAGTTTGCAACATATATTGGCTGAAATTGCAACACACGTTGGCCTTTTTTTTTTTTTGGAAGCAAAGCCCTGTTATTGTGGAGTCAGAATCTTAAAGAACTGGGAAAGCAAAGGTATTATTTACCTGTCCTCATTTGCAGGGATTTCCTTTGCAAGCCTCCTGTGAGAAGGATATCTTTCTACACAGATCTGCAAACCCAAAAGGTCAGGTCTGCATATTCCCCGCAACCAGAAAGACATTTTACTGGGTGAGGCTCACCGTCTGGGAACCTATGTCATCTTCCCCAGCCTGGGGCTAAGAAGTGAGCGGCCCAGATTTCACCGCAAAGCGAAAAGCTCTGCGTGGTGGAGCCAGTGGTGCTGCTTGGCTGACTCAGCCCCCTTCTGGCTCTCACAGCCCCTCCGTGCCCCTTGGAGCTCCAGCCCAGTCTTTCCTGGTCCCTGGCACAAGCTGTCCACACCACTACAAACGAGTGAACCGTACTCCTGGATCCTGTCCAGGCCCCTCAGGAGCACATCTCTTGCCTCCATCCCTGTCCACCCCCACTTGCTATGGCTTTTGCTCTAAAAGGGCCACTCCTATGCCTGCAGCTCTGAAGTGGGAAGTCTGGGATACATCTCTAGCCGATGGAACCCGGATGTAAAGCCAAGGTTTCTTCTGCATATGCCATAAAATTTTAAAAACACAAAAAGTAGAGAGTGAAAGAAAAAATAAGCTGCCATTCTTCCCTATTCCCTAGCCTCTCAGTTTCCCCCTTCCAGACAACCTCTTTATTTCCCATACCATTTTCTTTTCTTTTTTTTTTTGAGATAGAGTCCCCCTCTGTCACCCAGGCTGGTGAGCAGTGGTGCAATCTCAGCTCACTGCAAGCTCCTCCTCCCAGGTTCAAGCCATTCTCCTGCCTCAGCCTCCCAAGTAGCTGGGACTACAGGTGCCCACCACCACGCCTGGCTAATTTTTGTATTTTTAGTAGAGATGGGGTTTCACCATGATAGCCAGGATCGTCTCGATCTCCTGATTGCGTGATCCACCTGCTTCGGCCTCCCAAAGTGCTGGGATTACAGGCATGAGCCACCACGCCTGGCCTGTGCCATTTTCTTTCTTTCTTTCTTTTTTTTTTTTGAGATAGAGTCTCGCTCTGTCACCCAGGCTGGTGAGCAGTGGTGCAATCTCAGCTCACTGCAAGCTCCTCCTCCCAGGTTCAAGCCATTCTCCTGCCTCAGCCTCCCAAGTAGCTGGGACTACAGGTGCCCACCACCACGCCCGGCTAATTTTTGTATTTTTAGTAGAGATGGGGTTTCACCATGATAGCCAGGATCGTCTCGATCTCCTGATTGCGTGATCCACCTGCTTCGGCCTCCCAAAGTGCTGGGATTACAGGCATGAGCCACCACGCCCGGCCTGTGCCATTTTCTTTCTTTCTTTCTTTTTTTTTTTTGGAGACAGAGTTTTGCTCTTTCGTCCAGGCTGAAGTGCAGTGGTGTGATCTCAGCTCACTGCAACCTTCGCCTTCCGATTTCAAGCAGTTCTCCTGCCTCAGCCTCCCAAGTAGCTGGGGTTACAGGCACCCGCCACCACACCCGGCTAATTTTTGATTTTTGATTTTTGTTTGTTGTTTCGTTTTGTTTTTTAGTAGAAATGGGGTTTCACCATGTTGGCCAAGCTGGTCTCAAGCTCCTGACCTCATGATCTGCCTGCCTCAGCCTACCGAAGTGCTGGTATTATAGGCGTGAGCCACCGCTCCCAGCTCCCCTACCATTTTCTTACAACCACGATAATTCCATATATAGTCGTTTATATATACAAATGCATAGTGATGTTTTACTCAATGATATACCACATATACACCAGTGATCCCATGAGATTATAATGGAGCGGAAAAATTCCTATCCTCCTGACATCGTAGCTGTCATAACATTGTAACGTAATTTTTTTTTTTAAACAAATTTAGTATAGTGTACAGCAGGGGTCCCCAACCCCTGGATCTCAGACCAGTACTGGTCCACGGCCTGTTAGGAACCGGGCCACACAGCAGAAGGTGAGTGGCAGGCGAGCAAGCATGACCGTCTGAGCTCTGCCTCCTGTCATACCAGCAGGAGCATTAGGTTCTCATAGGAGCACGAACCCTATTGTGAATTGTGCATGCGAGGGATCTAGGTTGTGTGCTCCTTATGAGAATATTTGTTTGTTTGTTTGTTTGTTTCTTTTTTGTTGTTGTTGACTCCTTATGAGAATCTAACTAATTAATGCCTGATGATCTGAGGTGGAATAGTTTCATCCCCAAATCATCACCCTACCCCTGTCCGTGGAAAAACTGTCTTCCATGAAACTGGTCCCGGGTGCCAGAAAGGTTGGGGTCTGCTGGCATATAGTTTTTCTAAAGTCTACAGTAGTGTAACATCCTAGGCCTTCCCATTCATTCAGCACTCACTCACTGACACCCAGAGCAACTTTCATCTTATAATCTCCATCCATGTTAAGTGTCCTATGCAGATGTAGCATCTTTTATCTTTTATACCATATTTTTACTATACCTTTTCTGTGTTTAGTTATGTTTAGATTCACAAATGCTACAGTATTCAGTACAGTAACATGCTGTATGGGTTTATAGCTTAGGAGCATAGTCTATACTATACAGCCAGGTGTGTAGTAGGTTACACCATCTAGGTTTGTGTAAGTATATCCTGTGATGTTCACGCAACAATGAAATTGTCCAATGACGCATTTCTCAGATGTGTGCCCATCATTAAGCAATGCATGACTGTATTATTTAAAAACTTTTTTTAATGGTAGCATATTTTATATACTGTTCTATATCTGGCTTTTTAAATTCAAAAATTTATCTTGGAAATATATATTATGCTTCTTAGTACATTTAGAGCTACCTTTATTTTTTTTGAGACAAAGTCTTGCTCTATCTCCCAGGCTGGAGTGCAGTGGCACAATCGCAGCTCACTGCAACCTCTGCCTCCCAGGTTCAAGTGAATCTCCTGCCTCAGCCTCCATAGTAGCTGGAATTATGGGCACCCGCCACCACACCTGGCTAATTTTTGTGTTTTTAGTAGAGATGGAGTTTTAGCATGTTGGCTAGGCTGGTCTTGAACCCCTCACCTCAGGTGATCCACCCACCTCGGCCTCCCAAAGTGCTGAGATTACAGGCATGAGCCACCGCATCTGGCAGAGCTACCTTTCTTTTTAATGGCTACATAGTATTCCACTCATACCCATGATGGTTATTTGTTTGTTTGTTTATTTATTTATTTATTTATTTATTTTGAGATGGAGTTTCTCTCTTTTGCCCAGGCTGGAGTGCAGTAGCAGGATCATGGCTCACTGCAACCTTTGCCTCCTGGGTTCAAGTGATTCTCCTGCCTCAGCCTCCTGAATAGCTGGGGTTACAGGTGCACACCACTTTGCCTGGCTAATTTTTGTATTTTTAGTAGAGACGGGGTGTCACCATGTTGGTCAGGCTGGTCTTGATCTCCTTACCTTGTGATCTGCCTGCCTTGGCCTCTCAAAGTTCTGGGATTACAGGCGTGAGCCACCACACCCAGCCCCGGTTATTTTAAATTTAATTTAATTTATTTTATTTTATTTCATTTTATTTATTTGAGACAAAGTCTCGTTCTGTCGCCAGGCTGGAGTGCAGTGGCGCAATCCTGGCTCACTGCAACCTCTGCCTCTCAGGTTCAAGTGATTCTCCTGCCTCAGCCTCTGGAGTAGCTGAGATTACAGGCATGTGCTACCATGCCTGGCTAATTTTTGTATATTTTTATTAGAGACGGGGTTTCACTATGTTGGCTAGGATGGTCTCGATCTCTTGATATTGTGATCCACCTGCCTCGGCCTCCCAAAGTGCTGGGATTACAGGTGTGAGCCACCGTGCCTGGCCTGCCCCGGTTATTTTTATGTCAACTTGGCTGGGCCACAGGATGCCCAGCTACTTGGTCAGACATTATTTTGGATGTTTCTGTGAAGATGCTTTTCAATGAGACTTACATTTAAATCAGTGAACTTTGAGTGAGTAGATTGCCTTTCACAACATAAATGGGCCTCATCCAATTATTTGAAGGTCTCAGTAGAACAAAAAGTTGACCTTCCCCAAACAAGAGGGAATTCTGCCACAGACTACTTTCAGACCTGAATGGCAATATCATTTCTTTCATGTATCTCCAGGCTCAGTGCCTTTAAAGTCAAACTGCAACTCTTTTCTGAGTTTCCAGCCCACTGGCCTCCCCCATTAGATTTTTGGCTTGGCAAAATTCCACAATCATGTGAGCTAATCTCTTAAAATAAATTTATTCAAAAATATACAACACACACATACATGCTTTCTATGGGTCTATTTCTCTGAAAAATTCTGACTAATATAAAACCATAGTCTATCTGACATAGTCCATTAATGGACACAGGTTTTTTCATTTTTCTGCTATTACAAACAATGCTGCAATGAATAAATATGTCATCATGCACACACCAAGCCCATATTTTAACCACTGTGCTATTTTGCTTCAGTACAAAGGAATTTAGAAAATCTTCTCCCCAAGTAATAGACAGACTAGCCTGGATATGTCTTGCTACAAATCTTAGTGTCATTAGTCATTAGGAAAAGTGCAAATTGCAATAAAAATAAACTATCCTCATGTATTAGTCCATTCTCGCATTGCTATAAAGAAATGCCTGAGATTGAGTAATTTATAAAGAAACTATGTTTAATTGACTAACAATTCTGCAGGCTGTACACGAAGCATGGCAGCATCTGCTTCTGGGGAGGCCTCAGGAAACTTATAATCATGGCGGAAGGCGAAGGGGAAGCAGGCACATCTTATATGGCTGGAGCAGGAGGAAGCAGGGGAGGTGCTACACACTTTTAAACAGCCAGACCTCACGAGAACTCTATCACAAGACAGCACCAAGGAGATGGTGCTAAACCATTGGAAAGCAGCCCCATGATCCAATCATTTCCCACTAGGCCCCACTTCCAACACTACAATTCAACATGAGATTTGGGCAGGGACACAGATCCAAACCATATCACCTTATACGCACCTACTAGAATGGTTAAAATTATAGACTGGCCATATTAAGTGTTGGTGAAGATTTGGAGCAACTGGAACTCACCCTGTTGGTGGGAGTATAAAATGGTGCAACTACTTTGTGAAACAGCCAATTTCTTAAAACAATAAAAATACATGTATGAGATGACTCCGACATTACATTCCTAGGTATTTTCCCAAGAGAAATGAAAGCATATGTCCACACAAAGACATGCACACAAACGTTCATAGCAGCTTTATTTGTAGCAGCCAAAAACTGGAAACAAACCAAAGGCCCATCTACCTGGTAAATAGACAAATTGCACTGTATCATACAATGGAATTTTGCACAGCAATAAAAAGGAGGGAACTATCAATTCCTGCGGCAACAAAAATGAGTCTCAAAGTAATTATGCAGAGTGAAAGAAACCAGACAAAATGTGTAAATACTGTGTGATTCCACTTATATAAAATTCTAGAAAATGCAAATTAATCTGTAGTAACAGAGAGCAAATCAGTGCTTGTCTGAGAACCGAGTTGGGGAGCCAGGAAACTTTTGGTGGTGAGGATATGTTCATTATTTTGATTGTGATGACCATTTCATATATGTTGAAACTCATCAGATTGTACACTTTCAATATATGCAGTTTATTGTACTTCAATTATATATCAAAAAACTACAAAACTCTTATTTTGAATGTCAAAACGTGAATAATAATGTTTTTGTTGTTTTGGTAGGTATTTTAGAACAATCTTAATCTCTCCATGTAAATGAATGCCTTAGGCAGACTAGAGAGAATGTCAGATATTCAGAAAAGTGAAAGAGAAAAAGCACATTAATATTTTTCCAAAATATCATCCCAGTTGCAAATTTATACAGTGAGTATGCCCCTGACTCCCACACTGCCCTTCAGTTTCATGGCCCACCACGCCCCAAGGCCATCCGAGCTGCACCGTGCTGAACTAGCAGTTTCCCAGATACACCAGGCTGTGGCTACCATGATGGGTAGAGCAGGCAAAGCTAGGACCTGCTGCAAAGTCTCCAGAGAAGAGGCTCACTCTGCAAGATGCCTGAGGATGTCCAAGGGCCCCATGCTCTTCCCTGCTCTAAACTGAGTGCTTCTTGCCTGGCCCTAAGCTGTGAAAGAGAGCGATGAGTCACTACCACAGTGCTTGGCAAGATGCCAGCAAAGGCCGGGCGCGGTGGCTCAAGCCTGTAATCCCAGCACTTTGGGAGGCCGAGACGGGCGGATCACGAGGTCAGGAGATCGAGACCATCCTGGCTAATACGGTGAAACCCTGTCTCTACTTAAAAAAATACAAAAAAAAAACTAGCCGGGCGACGAGGCGGGCGCCTGTAGTCCCAGCTACTCGGGAGGCTGAGGCAGGAGAATGGCGTAAACCCGGGAGGCGGAGCTTGCAGTGAGCTGAGATCCGGCCACTGCACTCCAGCCTGGGTGGCAGAGCAAGACTCCGTCTCAAAAAAAAAAAAAAAAAAAAAAAAAAAAAAGATGCCAGCAAAGAGGCTGGCACTCCTCACCACTTGGCAGCCTGAGCAAATGCCCACCTGCCAGGCCCATACAGGCCCTTGGCAGCTGCCCAGGTCCAGGGTTGGGTGCTGGGATGAGCAACAAAAAGCTGCTTTATGAAGCTCTCTTGCTGTCAGCACAGGTCAGAGGCCAGAAGAAAGTGGATGCACTGAGAGAAGAGAGGAAAGCTACACCCTGCAGGCAAGGGCTGAGTCAGTTCTCCAACATGCTGGCCCAGCCCTCTTTCATGGCTGTATGCCAGAGAGGCCGGGGCCTCTTCCAGATTCTCATGCTCTCTGTAATTCAGCAAGCCCCAAACTCGGTGGCCTGGGATTGTCCGGAAGCAGAAGACTGGGCAAACTTTGACATCTTCTTCTTCTTCTTCTTTTTTTTTTTTTTTTAAGACGGAGTCTCGCTCTGTCACCCAGGCTGGAGTGCAGTGGCACGATCTCGGCTCACTGCAAGCTCCGCCTCCCGGACTCATGCCATTCTCCTGCCTCAGCCTCTGGAGTAGCTGGGACTACAGGTGCCCGCCACCACGCCAGGATAATTTTTGTATTTTTAGTGGAGACGGGGTTTCACCGTGTTAGCCAGGATGGTCTCAATCTCCTGACTTCGTGATCCGCCCGCCTTGGCCTCCCAAAGTGCTATGATTACAGGCGTGAGCCACCCCCAAACTTTGACACCTTCGATGTAGTTTTCACTGACATCCATTGTTCTCGGTGTCTGGAACTCCCTCCTTCCCCAACCAGCCCACACCTAGTTCCTCAACCCCTGGCAGAAGGGTCTGCTGGGCTTGTTACGCTTCTGTTAGACTTCAGAGGACGATATTCTCCATTTTATGAGCTAAACACCAGAGTTTAACATATCCTGCCCATCACCTGCGCACCCAGTAGGGACAAATGTCAATGGAAACTGCACTATTTATTATTTTTAAAAATTGTAGTCCAGGTGTTTGGCCAATCTGTATTTTTAGGATGAAGAGAGAGATGCTTGAAAGCTGAGATCATGAAAGCAAAAACGCCAAGGATTCTGGTTTCTTTGATTTCACTTGCTGAGATCCCCTTTTCAGCCCATGACTCCGCCCACTCTCCTATTTTGCTGGGTTGCTGTTGCTCACACACATAGGATCTTTAAGTTCCCCGGAAACTCACACACTTGGTTATGTGTGGCTATTTGTCTGGATTTTAGATGTTCAGCAGTAGCTATTAAATTGAATGGAGAGGGATATTTCACTCTCAGTAATATGTATTTAGAAGATCCTACCATCAAAAGCAATGTGGGGTAAACTCAGTGTACAAAGAATCCCAAGATCAAGTACTTGTGAGGTATTAAAAACCCACCAAAGGCAAAATCGCTCAGAAGCCTGGTTTGACCTTGTCCTGAATGTGGCAGGGATAGTAGGGGCAAATGTATTCTGCCTGGTTAGGACATGTTTGACACATATGGTCAAGATCATGACGGCTTGGACAGAGAACTAGGGAATGTGTTTCATACTTTTCAGAAATAATATGGAGCCTAGGGATCAGACCACAGGTGTGCCTTACCCACTATGTCTGATGCAACAGTATATTGGTCAGGGTTCAACCAGAGAAACAGAACCAGCAGGCGATATGCACTGAGAGATTCTTGCAAGGAATTGGCTTCCACAGCTGTGGGGGCTGGCTGGGCAAGTCTGAAATCCACAGGGCAGGCTGGAACTTTGGAGTGCGGCTGAAGCTGCTGTTACAGGTAGAGCTTCTTCTTCTGCAGGGAAGAAGAAATTCTATGCCCCAGATGATCTAGAATAAACCATTTTACTTAAATCAACTGATTATGGACTTTAATCATGTCTATAAAATATCTTCACAGTAACACTTAGATTAGTGTTTAAATGAATAGATGTAGAGTGCTACTCAATCAGGGTGATACTTTAAAAAGCCATCACAACAGATTCTGTCTATGGGCCTCTGCCTAAGCTATTTCCAAGGGTCCTCTTGAGAAATCTGGTGGATCAGAAGGTGAGGCAGCACCTGGAGTACCTGAGAGGTAAGTCCCCTACGATGAAGGGGTGAAGGTAAGTCCCCTACGATGAAGGGGTGAGGGGAGGGCCCCCAGCCCGGATCATCAAGCACCACCTGGCTGTCCATGGAATTTCAGGAGGCCCAGAGCCCCAGAGCTGGATGAACCTGTAGGCACTCCTAGTCAAACTCTCGCATTGTCCATTGGGAAACCTATGGCCTGGATCAATGAAATAGCCAAGACCAACCAGAAGAAGAATCTTGGTCTCCCATCTGCAAGACTGGGGAAAAAAGTTAGAAGACTGAGGGTATGAGGAAGGAAAGAAAACAGCCTAATGGAGAAGAGCCTCAAACCTCAGACCTGGAAGTGAGCCTGGGGCTTCCCTAGTCTACCCCTGCATTGCACAGATGGGGAGACTGAGGCCCTAGGAGGCGGAAGGACTGACTCAAACTCACTCTGTGAGTTGAGGGTGGAACTGGAACTGAACTCAGGCCCATACCTCCTGGGAAAGTGCTCAATGCCCTCTGCCCGCCCAGCCCTCCTGCCCTCCTAATGAGCTAGAGACACTAAAAGTTGCCTCTCCAGGAGAATCACTTGAATCCAAGAGCCCAGATCATGCCACTGCACTCCAGCCTGGAGACAGAGCGAGGCTCCGTCTCTAAATAAATAAATACGTACATACATACATACATACAAAAGTTGCCTCTCTCACCCCTAGGCATTTTGAGTTCATGTCTTTGCCACAAAGTGTTCTTGGAATCAAAGAACCAATTCATTAATCTGGATAATTAGTTTAGGAACCAGAGGGCTTGGAGACCGTGCTGTGAGAACAACTCCAAGCTCAGTCTCTACACTGAAAAACCTAACTACATCTGACCTGTGTCTACAGGTGACACCTCATCCTCAGCCAGGAAAAAGCTGGAGGCTCTGCACGGGCCTCCCCCATCCCACCCTCCCCAGTTCTTACCCCCAGAGGGACATATGGCTCAGGATGGGTGTCCTGTGGGCAGTGGGGCAGGGACACCCTCCTCTTGTTCCTCTCCTGTATTTTACAAATGGCAACATTGAGCACAGAGAAATCATCTGTTCATGGCCATCCCACAAGACAATGACTAAAAATTCTAGTCCTCTGTATTAGTTCATTTTCACGCTGCTAATAAAGACATACCCGAGACTGGGCAATTTAAAAAAGAAAGACGTTTAATCGACTTTCAGTTCCACCTGGCTGGGGAGGCCTCACAATCATGGCAGAAGGTAAAAGGCAGACTTACATGGCAGCAGACAAGAGAAGAGAGCTTGTGCAGGAAAACTCCCTTTTATAAAACTATCAGATCTCATGAGACTTACTCACTATGATGAGAATAGCATGGGAAAGCCCCACCCCCATGATTCAATTCCCTCCCACAGCATGTGGGAATTCAAGATGAGTTTTGGGTGGGGACATAGCCAAACCATATCATCGTCTATTTCTCATTTCAATGTTTTTCTTCTTCTTCTTTTTCTTTTTAATATTCATTTCCAGTTGATTCCAGCAGGGCAGCTCAGCACTTAGATAAGGCTGCCCTGAAAGTGTCTGAAAGTATTCAAAGATTTCTTACTGAGTGTTAGTGGCCAGAGGAAGGTAGGCAGGCTTGGGAGGCTCAGTGAAGTATCATCTAGCTATGCCAAAGCTTACGTTAGAGGAGAAGTGTTTACGCATGGGTTTGAGGACTCATGCTTCAAAAAAATCACACAGAGAAATATTGTGGGCCTCTGGGAGAAATTTGAGCATTGGCCCGGCTGCGAAGCTGCATAAACAGTGGTGATGACTGTGGTTAATCCAAACCCCACTCTGGGCTCTGCAGAGTCAGTTCTGCCTGTGGCTCGTGAAATCGCCACTCATTACTGAATGCTTTTAGGGAGGAAGAAACTGACACAAGTAGCAGAGGCAGAAAGCTGCCCTGGTCACATCATGCCACTGTTGGGAGACGCCCTGTGTCATAAAAGGGCACATTTCTAAACGACTAATGCTAACCCCAGATGCCAAAACTGGGCAGAAGCAGGTTTGCAGAGCTCTCTAGAATACATGTTCTTCTGAGCTTCAGTGGTCCAGTTTTCCGCAATTCACAGCTGATGACTGCATGTCTGGATTGCCCATCCATCAGCAAATATTTATCAAGCTGGGCTAGTGTTAGGTGGTTTGGTACATAAAAAGATTTAGAAACGTGTCCCATCCCTCCAGGAGTTCGGTCTAGCCAAGGTAGTAAGACAAACTCACACTCAGATACTGAACAAAACCAGCCGGGTGTGCTCTTGCCCAGCAGCAGGCATGGACTGTGCCCGCACAAGGAATGTGAATGGTGCCCTCTGGAGTTGTGCATCACCATGGCCCAGGCTGGGTAGCTCAGAGGAAGAGCAGATCCCAGTGGGCTGGGCAGGGCAGGGCAGGACAAAGAAGGTGGCTGCTCTATGCCCAAATCCCTCTTCTTCCTTTCTCAGGTGGCAGTCACTGGCTGAGTTTTCTAGCCAATGGCAGAGGACATGAGACCCAGGGACAGGCCTGGTGAAGGGCTGGATATAGGAGCATCACAGGGGAGGCCCACTGACCTCGCCATGCTTCTTGTTCATGCCAAGTCCCATGGGGTGTTCTGTAGCATCGCTGCACCCCAGCCAGCCAGTCTTCAGCCTTCTGTCCCTCTGTCCCTCTGTGCCCATTGGATGGGGCCCATTGCAGGTTGACTGGGCTAGCTCTTTGCCCTGCTTGTTGATGCCACTTGTAATTTCCCATTTTTCCAATCAATCATGTGATGTAAAGGGCAAAAGGAAAGTGCCCGCCTTCCCAAGTGCCTCCCCTGGTGTCTTTCTAGAGGGAACTGTGAGAAATAAATGTCTGCTGTTTATTAGTCACCGGGTCTATTGTATTCCGCTATAGAAACACACATGGGGCCGGGCGCGGTGGCTCAAGCCTGTAATCCCAGCACTTTGGGAGGCCGAGACGGGCGGATCACGAGGTCAGGAGATCGAGACCATCCTGGCTAATACGGTGAAACCCCGTCTCTACTAAAAATACAAAAACTAGCCGGGCGAGGTGGCGGGCGCCTGTAGTCCCAGCTACTTGGGAGGCTGAGGCAGGAGAATGGCGGAAACCCAGGAGGCGGAGCTTGCAGTGAGCTGAGATCTGGCCACTGCACTCCAGTCCGGGCGACAGAGCGAGACTCCGCCTCAAAAAAAAAAAAAAAAAAAAAAAAAAGAAACACACATGGACTAAAACATCAGTCCAGCTTCCCTGGATGGTTTCCCGGAATCCACCTCTGATCTCATGAGCTGGTGCTGGCTATCACAGCTCAGAGAATCTGACTCCATTTTCACTATAAAAGTTTTGTCATGTTAAGCTTTTATGAAGTTACAGTTACTTCTCAGATTAACTTAGAAACAGCCAAATTACACCCATTTCTTGGAGTCTATAGCTTTGTTTTAGTTTGCCTTTCTGTTAAAGGAAAGTCTAGAATCCAATGCTAATAAACACTTTGATTAAAATATACTCCTTTTAATGAGATCAAGTCCTTTACAGGGACAGGGATGGAACTGGAAGGCTGTTATCCTAGGAAACCAACACAGGAACAGAAAACCAAACACAGCATGTTCTCACTTAAAGTGGGAGCTAAGCAATGAGAACACATGGACACAGGGAGGAAATAACACACACTGGGGCCTGTTGGCGGCAGGGGGCATTGTGGGGAGGGAGAGAATCAGGAAGAATAGCTAACGGATGATGGGCTTAATACCTAGGTGATGGGTTGATCTGTGCAGCAAACCACCGTGGCACGCATTGACCTATGTAACAAACCTGCACATCCTGCACATATACCCCGGAACTTAAAATAAAAGTTGAAGGAAAGAAAAACCTATACTCCTTTTAAGCTACACAAAAGGAAAGGAACAGATCTTCCTCACACCCCTCAAAAGAAATGAACCCGGCAGACATCTTAATCAGGAATTTCTGGTTGCCAGAACTATGAGACAATCCATTTCTTATTTAAGTCACCCAGTTTGTGGTCTTTTGCTTGGTAGCCCTAGCAAAACAATGCACATGGGTTCTCTTTTTAAATCGTGTAGCCAATATCTTTTTGCTCCTCCTCTGAAATAAACCAGGTTCCAAGAGGACTTGGGTGCCACCAGGTCTGCTCACCCAAATCCATTGACAAGATGCCACACATTTGCACTACATGGTGAGTCCCTCACTTTAGGAATCATGTTTACTGATGCTTTCTGGATTCTGCTGCCGTCTGAACCTCATAGCTCTTTGCCAGCTTCTCCTATATGGCTTCTGTCTAATCTTAGCTGCTGTTAGCAGCCCTGATTCATATTTTGAAGGCTATGGATTATATCTGCTCCCAAATTTGCTGAAGATAAGCTTACATTTTTTTTTGTTGTTTTTGTAGCATTTAAAAAAGAAGAAAAGAAGAAAGATGCTGAATCTGTTACTGCATTCACACCAGAAGTCCTTAAGGTTAACATTTAATCCCATAATCCTAAGTAGTGAATTCAGCCAAGTGCATGGAAAGCACTTTTCCCATGGTGATAATTACATGGTACTTTTCATCTTCAAGGTAGTTGGCCAACACTTACTAATTAATTCTTCTAATACCCTGGAGCAATTAAAAATAAAAACCACACATTTAATTTGACTAGAGGAGATAATTACTAATATCAGCAGACAAGAAATTCTGCAACGGACTAGAGATGAATAATTAAATTGTGGTAGAAATATTTCAAGGCATGATTGCCTTCTGCTTTCATTACAGTAAGAACATTAAAGCTTGATTAAGAAAGAAATCTTATTTCCCTTTTACAGGTGAAGAAACTGAGATTCAGACAAGGAGCTTTTTGTTAAGCAAATACTAATTAGCTAATAATCTAAATGGAAGTTAATGGAGAATTGTTTGAACTCAGTGCTATGGTTTGAATGTTTGTGTCCCTCCCAAATTCAAATTAAAATTCTATCCACAAGGTGATGGTATTAGGAGGTAGAGCCTTTGGGAGGTGATTCTATCATGAGGGTGGAATCCTCATGAATGGGATTACTGCCTTTACGTAAAAACCCCCTCACCCTTTCAACTATGCGAGGACACAGCAAGAAGATGCCATCTGTGAACTGGAAAGCAGGCCCTCACCAGACTCCAAATCTACTGACACCTTGATCTTGGACTTCCCAGTCTCCACAACCATGAGAAATAAATACTGTTTATAAGCTGCTCAGTTTATGGTAATTTGTTATAGCAGCCCGAATGGACTAAAACACCTAAGGTATTAAGAATTTTGAGGCCGGGTGTGGTGGCTCATGCCTGTAATCGCAGCATCTTGGGAGGCTGAGGTGGGTGAACCAATTGAGATCAGGAATTCGAGACCAGGCTGGACAACATAGTGAGACATCGTCTCTATTTTGATTTTTTTTGATGAAAAGAAAAAAGATTTTGAAACTCCGAAACCTGCTTTTCGCCTCTATTAAAAAATCTTCAGGTGGCAGCTCTTAGTATCCTAGAGTCACATTCTGAATATTTGTAACCATTGTTCACAAGGGCAGTCAGAAGGCTCAAGTTAGTGGTTTCCAAACTTACTTTTTGGTGTAAAGCGTCTTCATACTCTTAAAAATTATAGAGGACACTGAAGAGCTTTTGCTTATCTAAGGTAACTATTGATATATCCTTTACTAGAAAGGAAAATAGAGAAAATTTTTAAATATTTCTAAATTGATTTTTAAATGACAATAAGTCCACTATAGGTTAATATAGACAACATATTTTTATAAAAAATAACTACATTTTTCAAAATGTAAAAAAGAAAAAGAAAATGTAAAAAAGTTGCAAGAAGAGTGGCATTATTTAATAGTTTGCAAATCTGCTTAATGTTTGGCTTGATAGAATAGATAGAATAGATAGATATGGATTATCATATCTGCTTCTGAACTCAATCTGTTGCGATATGTTCTTTTCGTTGAAATAAAAGAAGAAAATCTATTCTTACAGATATGTAGTCAGAAAAGTGAGGAGTATTTTATGAGCCTTTTTAGATAATTATGGCTATTCTTTTTTGATTCTACACCAAAACATAGTCAATGGAAATTCCTTAAAACGTCAGTTGCAACGTGGAACCTGAAACTGTATCAGCAAACTTTTCAAACTGTTACATTAGAAATCATTGGTCTATCTTGCATTTGACTGGCTCTTTTATTTATGCATGATTTTGTAACATTATGCCTTGGTTCTTTGGCAAATGGTTGGTTTAATTATGCAGATAGTCAAATTTTGACAACATTAGACAACAACAAAAATCACATTAGTTTATTTCACCTGTAATCTCATCACAAAAGTCTTGAATTATCACTGTCAACCTCATGGTGGTGGACACTATTTCTTCCAAATCTCTAATTTTCCTCTTGAAAGCTCTAATTTAATCACTGCCCACAAATACTCTAGTTGTCTTCCTTGAAGGGACAGACAGGCTCACTTCATTCATTTTCAAGAAAATGACTGCCAAATATTCATGTCTGAAATTAATATTTGCCTGTCAGTCGTTCTTTAAAACAGAATGGTGCTCCATGAAAAAGCGACTAGTTCAGTTCCCCTGCCTTAGCCTCCCAAAGTGCTAGGATTACAGGTGTTAGCCACGAGCCTAATGTGTATAATAAGCAATGATCAGATCAGGAAAATTAGCCTATCTATCACCTTGAACATTTATCATTTCTTTGTGTCGTGCACATTCAAAATCCTCTCTTCTAGATTATTGAAAATATGCACTACATTTTTGGTAACCATATTCACCTCACAGTGCTGCAGAACACTAGAATTTATTCCTCCTATCCAGCTGTATAGTACTTTTGTATCTGTTAACCAGCCTCTCCCCCTCCTCCTCTCCCTCCTTCTCTTCTCAGTCTCTAATAATGTTTATTCTACTCTCTACCTCTATGAGCTCCATTTTTAGCTCCCACATATGAGTGATAGCATGTGGTATTTATCTTTATGTACCTGATTTATTACATGTAACATAAAGTCCTCCAGGTTCAGGTATGTTGCTTCAGTTGACAGGATTTCATTCTTTTTTATGGCTGAACAGTATTTGATTGTGTATATATACCACATTTTCCGTATCCATTCATCTGTTGATGTACACTTAAGTTGGTTCCGTGTCTTGACTATTGTGAATAGAGCTACAATGAACATGAGGGTGCAGGTATCTCTTCAATATACTAATTTCCTTCCCTTTGGATAAATACCCAGTAGTGGGGTTTCTGGGTCATATGGTAGTTCTATTTTTAGATTTTTGAGAAACTGCCATACTGTTCTTCCGTAATAATTATAAATCAACTTTTGACATTAACTATTGGCTTGCATTGTGGTAGATGAAGACCGATCACTCTTGGACTGTCATCTATTCCCCTTCCTCCCAACCCTCCCAAAATAAACATATCTCAATATTTTATAAGATACCCAATATTCAATGTTTATTTGATTATGCCCATGTAATTACTATTCACAGCTACATACTGTGGTACACTCTGATTACATTGCTTTTCTAAATTTTTGTTTTTCTTGAACTTATAATAATTGCCTTGTTTACTAAATTGCTTAATTTTCTTTGTGCTTGTCATTTGCTCAGTTTTGCCACACTTTCCCAATACCTTTCATTGTAGTTTTCCTGCCAGATCTACCCAATTAGGTAGCCTATCAGTTCTAATTTCTTTCTTGCTCCCTGATACCTTCATTCTCTTCTATTAGTACTGGTGGCTTTCTAGGCCCCCTGCACAGCTGTCATCCTGAGACTTTCTTTTGCTTTCATATTATGAAATTTACTTGACTTTTGTCCTTAGTTTGATCTCTGGTTTTTTGGTTCTCATCTCTTCCTCTTGGTTTTCTCCTTTTTTTGGTGGAGTACATCCTCAAGTAGCTTCGTTAAGATGAAAACCCAGTAGAATTACAGAAGGCAAAAATGATGATTGTGCTCCAATCTGAAATGGTTGACCTCTACACCTAATGTACAGTCTTCATACTGAAATCTCCATTATTCTCTGGAGTCTTCATCCATATCTCACTTATGTTGAATCTCCTGTTTTCTGCATCCCACATTTCCTCTTTAATGTATTCATCTCATTTCATTTTGATGGAGCATAACATCTAGTGGCTGAGAAAAAGATACATGGGAGGTAAATTTTTTGAGGCTTATCTGAAACTGTGTTTATTATATCCTTATACTTGACAGTTTGGCTGTGTGTAGAATTACAAATTGTAAACATTTTCTACCCATAATTTTGAAAGAAAATCTCTATTGTGTTCTAGAGTCCAGAGTTGTTGAGAAGCCTAAGGCTATTTGACTATGAATTTTTCTATATGGCTTGTTTTTCCTTCCCTCTTCCTGGAAGCTCATAGAATCTTCTCTTTGTCCCTACTGTCTTGAAATTTCACTCCGATGTGCCTTTACATGGATCTATTTTATTCCAATAATATGGTCACTCAGCAGATACTTTCAGTCTTGGAAATTCATTCTTTTAGATCTAGGAAATGTTATTATGATGATGACTTCCTCTTTTTCAGAAATTCCTGTTATTCAGATATTGGATATCTTGGACTAATCCTCTAATTTTAATTTTTTTCTTTCTTATTTTACATGTCTTTGTCTTTTTATTTGCTTTTGGGAAATTTTCTCAACTTTATTTTCCAATCTTGAGTTTTTCATTTCTGCTCCCATGCTGTTAATTTCTAAGATTTTTTTTTGTCTTGTGTAATTGTTTTGGCACCTTATTCTTGATGTATGCTCAGAGTGTCTTTTTTTTTTTTCTTTTCTAAGTTCTCTTGACATTTTCTCCTAGACCCTATTTTCTAATTGTCTGGCCCCTGTCTTCCATGCTGGGGGATTTACTTAGAGTCTGGTATCCCTACATTATCTGTTCTCCATTAGGAGTAGGGAATTGAAAGATTGGCTGTAAACTCTGACCATATTGGTGAGATTTGTAAACTTTGGGCTTCACTTTAATTCATTTGAATGGTTGGCAAACTACCAATGCTGTTTATCTTTACGTCTTTCCTCTTAGATGGGTCATGGAGTGAATTGGCTCTTGTGGGGCTAGAAACTTACACAATTAGGGACCTTTTTTGTTTTGTTTTTGAGACGGAGTCTCACTCTGTCGCCTAGACTAGAGTGTAGCGGTGTGATGTTGGCTCACCTCTGCCTCCCGGGTTCAAGCGATTCTTGTGCCTCAAGCCTCCCGAGCAGCTGGGACCAAAGACATGCGTAACCATGCCCAGCTAACTTTTGCATTTTTTGTATAGATGGGGTTTTGCCATGTTGCCTAGGCTGGTCTTGAACTCTTGAGCTCAAGTGATCTGCCTGCCTTGGCCTCCCAAAATGCTGGGATTACAGGTGTGAGCCACTTTACCTGGCCAGGAAGCTAAATTATTTCTAGAAAGATGGACTGTGAATCAATTAAAGCTCTTTTCTTTATAAATTACCCAGTCTCAGGTAGTTCTTTATAGCAGTGTGAAAATGGACGAATACACGGGGAAATCATCTTGTAAATAACTGACAACTGGGAAAAGTTAAAATGAGAAAAGAAAGGAGACTGACACACAGCCCTCAAGAGCACCAATATTTAGGGGGAAGGACAGTAGAAGAGGGAACTACAGAGAAGAATAAGAAGGAGCTGCCTGAGAAGTACACAGAAAAAAATAGTGGGTGGTTAATCAGAAGCCAAGAAATAACTTCTAGCTCTAAGGAAGAGTCAACATAAAAATGCTTTAAGAGATGGGATGAAGACTGAAAATGCTCATTGAGTTTTTTCCCCTGTAGACTACAAACACTCCACGGAAAGGCGCGATATCTGCTGTGTTGGCTTTTTTTTTTTTTTTTTTTTTTTTGAGATGGAGTCTGGCTCTGTCGCCCAGGCTGGAGTGCGGTGGCCAGATCTCGGCTCACTGCAAGCTCCACCTCCCGGGTTTACGCCATTCTCCTGCCTCAGCCTCCCGAGTAGCTGGGAATACAGGCGCCGGCCACCTCGCCCGGCTAATTTTTTTGTATTTTTTAGTAGAGACGGGGTTTCACCATGTTAGCCAGGATGGTCTTGATCTCCTGACCTCATGATCCGCCCATCTCGGCCTCTCAAAGTGTTGGGATTACAGGCTTGAACCACCGCGCCCGGCCTTTTCTTTTTTTTTTTTTAATACTTTTTTTACTTCAGATTTTTGTGGCTACACAGTAGGTATATATTGTCTTGTTCATTCTCGTATCCTCATCACATGGAATATAATAGATTCTCAATAAAAATAAACTAATGTGAATAGACTAACACATATAAAAGAGAAAAATAGGTTAAACTATGTTAGCTAAAGAGCTTCAACCTCACTCTAATTTCTTTCGTTGTGAGTTTTCCTAAGCTATTTTCTCCTAAAAATGTTAACTTTCCTTTCCCTATCCCCAAAAGATGGGTTGTTTTGCCAATAGTACCTTAAGATTTTCTCAAAAAAGTTGGTCTATATATATTAGATAAAAATTCTCTAGACAAAACTCCATAACCGTATTTCACTCCTCTAATCCAGTTATGTATGCTATTGTTGTGCCAAACTCCTACTAACCTCAGTAGAGAAGGTACCAGGATCAAGAGGCCAAGAAGAGACTGGAGAGCCAGTAAATGAGACATGGGTTTGTAATAGGAGCTTACAGTCCAGTGGTGACAGAGGGGGAATAGTCCATGGCAGCGGGTTGGACAGAAGAACCAGCTATGTATAGAAGTGGTCCAGTGGTAGTGGGGTGGACAACACATCTCCCTTTCTACTGTCCCCTGGCAGCGGGCTGGACAACGTAAGTGCATGGCCCAAGGGCAGGAAAACCGCAACTGCCTGTAAACATCATGCCGTTTATACAGCATTTTCACCGAACAGCCTCCCACTAACGACCTCTACCTGGCAACCTGCATTTAACCTAAAACTCAGGACCCTAATACACTGTATGGGCCATGTTCCAAGGGATGGGCCAGTGGGTGGGGGTGGGGGTTTACGATGTTTATCATAGAAACAGAACAAATCTCTGGGTTGGCCACTCCCAGATTCCCTAGCTCAGAGTACACATTCAGGTGCATCTACCATACAGGGTCATTCTCAGGGTATGCTTACATTATTGCTATCAGATGTGTTTATGTTGCAGGTCTCTAATGATTTACACCTCCCTAGTTCCTTGCCTGGGGTAGTCCCAGTACAGGGAGAGCAGCCCTTATGAGCTGATCTGATGCCATGCTATGTACGCCTGATTTTGAATTGATTTCGGCTTCTAGAGAAATCGGATAATTTCCCCTGATTTTGTTGTTTTTGAGATGGAGTTTTGCTCTTGTTGCCCAGGCTGGAGTGAAATGGCGAGATCTCGGCTCACCGCAACCTCCACCTCCCAGGTTCCAGCGATTCTCCTGTCTCAGCTTCCCAAGTTGCTGGGATTACAGGCATGTGCCACCACGTCCAGCTAATTTTTTGTATTTTTAGTAGAGACGGAGTTTCTCCGTGTTGGTCAGTCTGGTCTCAAACTCCTGACTTCAGGTGATCTGCCTGCGTCAGCCTCCCAAAGTGCTGGGATTACAGGCGTGAGCCACCGTGCCCGGCTCCTCGATCTTATCTTTGTATTCTTTTTTATTGTATTGTATTTATTTTTGTCTGCCACATTTCATATCAAGACAGAATATCAGTGCTGCACATTAGGATCACCTGGAGAGCTTTCAAAATTGTCAATGCCCAGGCCTCACCCATGCCAGTTAAATCAGAAGGTCTGGAATAGTAAGCAGGCACCAGTGGTTGGTAAAGATTCTCAAGTGATGCCAATGTGCAGCCAAGTTTGGAAACTATTGGCACAACAGGTTTTAATCTCAGTTCTGACACTGGCCTTGCAATCTCTGATATGTAATTTAACTTCTCTGTAGAATTAAATAACATAAAAGTACCTATCTGAGTGAGTTGTAGGGATGAAATGATTCAAAATAAAGTGACCGGATCTGTGCCTTGAACAAAATAAGGGATATGTAATTGTGAGGCGGAGTTAAGATAATCTACTCCCTATATAAGTAGAGAAATGTCATAATTCATTGAGTTAAATAGCCAGCCACACCCCATCCTTTAGGGTGGGCTGGATTAACTACTGCTTCCCAGATGGTTTGACAGTAAGCTCCATGGACAACTCCTTCCGTGGTTAACAAATAGTCTCTGCTCTCCTAAAATTTGTATTTTATTGGGGAGATAATCAACAAATACATACATAATTTCAGGCAGTGTTCAAAGAAGTCATGGCAAAGAAATAACCTTTACTCTGAATTCACTGTGGTCTCTGGCTAAGAATACGCCCTGGCAGAAGGGAAGCCCTTTCTAGTCTCTGAAAAGAAGTGTGTTTACCAAAGCATTAAATGATAAATACATTTTTTAAAGGTAAAGTCACAGGTCTTAAACAAATGCAAAACAAACACGTGTAAAAAATTTATTTACTCATTAACAAGGGGACCAGTAAGCCGTTAGAACCAGCTGTAAGCAGAATTCAAAGCACCCAACTATATTGTTGCATCAGGACTGGGGAATGAATTTACAAATCGATGCAAAATGGCTTTTCTCAAGGAAGGGTAAGACACAGTATCAAGTCCAGTGGAGGGGGTCTTACAGAGTTCTGTAAAGCACCACAAAGAAAGGCGGACAGCCCCCCTAGTAACAGAATGCTCGGTTCGGTGTGCCAAACTATGACTGTTTTTTCATTGAAGACATTCAGTAATTTTTTGTCCATTTCAACGTGTTTCATAATTTTTCACTACAAAAAAATCACTCATCTCTAAAAACCCAGCAGCTAAGCAGTTCTTCCACGTTATTTTGTTTTCATTTATCCTTAATCTTTTTGCCTTTGGCAGGGTTGGATGGTCTTTCTTCGCCCCCACCAAGGAGGCTTCGGAGGGAAGGGAGGGTGTTAATCCAGCCCCTCCACTCCTCCAAACAGCCTCCCATTTCCGCCACAGGGCCGAGAACCTCTCCAGGCTGGGCTTGGCCCCGTCCCTTCCTCGCAGGCCCCGCCCCCAGCCCGCGCAATAATCGAGCTGCGCGCAAAGGTCACGTTATCAGCCTGTGACGCTTCCCAAGCAGTACGTGGCACACATTGCTCAGAAAAGCCCCTTATGCCCGCTTTTTGCCATCCGCGCTGTCTCGTGTCTCCCTTTTTCCATTAAATGCCTCTTTTCTTGCGGGTCTCATCTCGGGGATAGTGAACTACGGGGCTACACCTATCCGCAACTATCCTAGGCCCAAGAGCCAGCCCTTGCCCTCACGTAACAGGCGGAGACTCGCTGAGGCGAGTTGCACTTCTAAGTGAGCGTGAGGGCTTGTCAATCTCTTAAGTTTTTCCAATCAGAAGTCCGGTCCATCCAGCCTTCCGCTCCCCATTGGCCTGTGTGGAGGGAAAGGGGTGGTTAAGCCGAAGTCGCTGCGCTCAGTGCGCAGGCGCGAGAAAACTGCCAGGGGCCCGAGCCGGGGGCTGGCTTGCAGACGCGTCGTTGGGTTTTGGGGGCTTTGAAAGAGCCGTTTGAGTTTGCCTGCGGTTGGAGAACGTTTGTCAGGCGCCCGGACAAGAAAGAGGCCCGCCTGTTAACGATGGTGTCCATGACTTTTAAACGGAGCCGCAGTGACCGGTTCTACAGCACCCGGTGCTGCGGCTGTTGCCATGTCCGCACTGGGACAATCATCCTGGGGACCTGGTACATGGTAAGGCGGGCGGGCGTGGCGCGCATGTCTGGGGGGCATGGGGAGCGGGGCCTGGTGCAGAGGGGGTGGGACTGAAAACGGGGTGTTGGGTGGGGCGGGGACTTGGGGGGACGCTGCTTTTTAGGGCGCGCCTACTCAGCATGAAATCCAGGGACTTTGGGGAAAGTAACCTTGTTCAGGAATCGGAGTGGGGGGCGGGAGGCGGTGGTAAGCATGGGGAGATTGTTCTTTGGCAAGACTCTGAGGAGAAAAGCGGGCTTGAGAGAGCAGAGGCGATGCAGGCAAAGGGACGAGGGTGCTAGGATTTGGTGGGAATTCCTCTGTTTTGGCTCTTGTTGTATTTCTGCGATCTGAAAGGCAGCCCCTCCCTTGCTCCTATCCAGCGCTCCATGGAATTTTTTCCCCTAATGAAATAATTAGGAGCGGACCTTGATAAATGCAGCCTGGTTTCGACATTGGTCTTCCCGTTGGGAAAGCGAAAGATCCGGCGGTAACCCCGTTGTCCGTGTTTCTTGGACTTTGTTTTGTTTCAGCGCCTCTCTTGCGTCTCCAGAATCGCTTGGGGGCGATAGGTTATGCCTGAGTTGACGCCTGACCAGCTTTTGTCCTGGTGCAGCCTCCTCCTTGCGCAGTAGGTGCTTTTCGTAGCCGATCCGCTGTTTTTACAGAGACCTTTATTGAGAGCCCTCTCCATCTTGGCCACCTAAGCTGATATCTCCTGGGTTCCAAGATATGTGTGATTCTGCCCTAACCAAGTTGACACTGTTGTTGCCTGGTGATTCACTAGTAATACGTTTGTGATTTTTCTTTTTTAATTCACCATTTATAGTATCCATGCACATTAAACCTAACTTCTCCGTGACTTCCAAATATGGGATTCAGTTTAGGTAGTTCTAGGTTATTATGACTTTTCCGAGGCTGTGACAAACTTCCTACATGGTCGACTTGGCCACTTTCTTTAATGACTTCGTGAATGTGGTTGTGTGGGTGACGTTGGTGATACTGTGCAGTTTTTGATACTTTAAAAGAGGAGGAGAGTTATCCCAGACACAATCTGTTTTCTCTGTACTTGCTGCTTCTTCCCACTCATTGTCTTGAAATCATTAGTAAGCATTTGGAAAAACGCCAGATGAGAATCATCTTAAATGAGGCAGGTACTGTTTCATGGCCCACCTCCGGAGGACCACCTGACTCCACTTGACTCCTACCTGCCTGTTGTTTTTTACCGTCTTGTTTCTGATGTACGTTTAAAAAACAACACGAATGTGTAGGTTTGCTTGTGCTGAGTTTATTTTCATGTTTCCTATACTTTTATGTTCAGAAATACCGCCTTATTGATAGAACTATATCACATTTTCCCTCAGAGGCTCTTTCGTTCTGTATTTTAACTGATTTGGAATACTAAACATCATATAGTTAATGGCCATCAGCTGCATTATGTTTCTGACTTCCTTTTATATCTTCTCCATTTTGCTGAGGGGCTGGGTCTAATTTCTTTTGTTTGTCCTTAGCTCTGCCTTCTATTTCCCTAAATGAATAATTCATACCTTGAGGATCCTCAAGCCTCTTACTCAATTCCGTCTTCCTCGCCCCCAGAATATGACTTTCTTTCCTATTTAACTAAGAGAATCCATCGGCCTGGCTCTCTCGCCTGCAGTCTTAGTCTTCTTGTTTCTTCTCAGATCCTTCCCTCCACTCACAGAACAAAGGATTCCTAACTCCTCAAGAAGAGAATACCACCATTTCTATGTCAGCCATCCGAATGTAATTGGCTGTATTTCTTTTCAGTTTTTTCTCAGGCAGATGTTTTGATGCTGTGGGTTCAGCTGGAAAATGAATAGAATAGCAGGATAAAGTGGGAACTACAAACAGGAAACTCAAAATGCAGAGAGAAAAACTTCAGTAGGGGCGTTTATTCTTTCAAAGTAGGGAGTGAGGAGTTTACATCTGTTCCCTACTGTAAGCCCTTGTTATGAGAAGGGTTCACATTATCTCTGAAGACCATGCTTTAGTTTCACAATTTTAAAAAGATGCCATAGCTGTTCTTTGCATAGACTTCTCAGATTCATGTAAAACATTTTATTGTAAACTACTTAAATCATTTAACCTGTCTTAAATTGGTTAAGAGATTTACTGACCACCTGCAGTGTAAAAGGCTTTGGTGGACATATAAAAGGAATAAATGACAGGGCCTATGTGTCATTTGCCTTTTGTTTTCCTATTACCTGCCAAGCGCTAGACTCTCAAATGTTTCTTGTCTAACACAGCATCTGCCCTTAAGATGTTTATGGTATCACAAAAAACTTGGAGCACAGATATGAAAAACATATGGTACAGTCATGAGGAAAAGGGGAACGTGATCAGTAATATCAGATTCTAATCAGAATAAGTACTGGACAAAGGCCATTCGTTTTGTTTATTATAGTTTTGTTGATGACTTTCAAAAGTGTAGCTTCAATACCATAGCAATGTAAAGAGTCTCTGCCAACTTGGGGAGACATGTAACACTTATGATACAAGACCACTTAGGCCAAAATGTAGTATAATACTTCGAAGCAAAGAGGGCCTGTCCAAGTAGTGCATTTTGTTCTCAGAAGCTACTTTACTAAGAGAAACAATATGGGGATGAGTGAGTATTAAATGTCACTTCGCTCCCTACCTGCCTTGTCGAGGTACTCTCTTCCTTGATTCCTGATGAGGCAATAATTCGCAGTCTGCATGGGAGAATATTCATGTTTCTTTTTACATTACCTGGGCCGGACTTTGAGATGCTGATTCCCCCTGTGTCATTTGGAACTTGGGGATGCCCCTCTCCCTCGCTCTGAGTGACTGTATCTGATACAGTCTCATTGCTTTCTAGCCACAGCTTCTACTGGTCTAGTGTTAAAGTATTGTAACACTATATACTAAAATATTCATTGTATGGAAAATAGTGCGGTGGAACATAGAGAAAGCCAGAACGAGTTATCATATGCACCGGAGGTACCAGCCCTGAAGTGTTAGCCTTTGGCGTTTTAGATAGAAAAGAAGTGTACCTGGTGAAGTAACAGGAAATTTCAGAATAAGCTCATGTTTAAATTCTGGCATTCCTGAAATTGTTTTCTCTATCATTTATTGAAGAATTTGAAGCCAGTTGATTTTAAACAAGTTTCTTATGAGGTATAAGCTCAAATGTTTATTGAATAATTGAAAATGGACTTGAAAGTGTGCTGTGGTGGATACACTTTGTGGTTAATGGTGTGTACTACAAGACTACATTTTGAGCATTTGTAATAATTTTATCTCTTAGACTTAATATATGGCTAATTTTTCATGAGTGTCTCAACCATAAGCAGTTTGAAGTTCTATATCTGGGAGAGAAGTAAAAACAGATTTCCTTAAATTCTATTCCTTTCCAGCCCTCACCTCTGACCTCAAGTAAGCATAGCTTGTTTATATTTCAGTTAGTTTCCTTCCTTAAAAAAAAGGAAGTTTTGTGCCTCCACCTTTGCATATGCTATTCCTTCTCCATGAAATGTTGCTGTCCTCGCAAGTCACTTTCTAAAAATTTTGTTAAGGACATTTTCATACATGCAAAAGTAGTGAAATAGTACGAAAACCTCCCATTTATTCATTACCCAGCTTCAACTATTAGCAACGTTTTGCCAAGTTCAGATAATTTAACGGTTAACTCACATGTTTTCATGGTAAAGCTTTTTTTTTTTTTTTTTGAGACGGAGTCTTGCTCTGTTGCCAAGCTGGAGTGCAGTGGTGCGATCTCGGCTCACTGCATCCTTTGCCTCCCGGGTTCAAGCGATTCCCCTGCCCCAGCCTCCCAAATAGCTGGGACTACAGGCACCCACCACCATGCCTGGCTAATTTTTAGTATTTTAGTATAGACGGAGTTTCACCATATTGTCCAGGATGGCCTCGATCTCCTGACCTCATGATCCACCTGCTTCGGCCTCCCAAAGTGCTGGGATTACAGGCGTGAGCTACCGTGCCTAGCCAAGCTTTCTTTACTTCCTAGCCAGAGGGATCTGTTTTTCCCACGGTGCACCTGCAAAAGTTTCTAGATACTTCTTGTACGTACTTATTAAATAGTACTCAGTACACATTGGTAGGATTGTCCTTTTCTCTTATTTTTCTCTCTACAGCAAGATGTTCTGGAGGGAAGAGGGTGATGTCTTACTTTATAAGGGTAGTGGCTCACGCCTGTAATGCCAGCGTTTTGGGAGGCCAAGGCAGGTGAATTGCCCAGGAGTTCAAGACCAGCGTGAGCAACGTGATGAAACCCCCTCTCTACCAAATAAAACAAAATAAAAATATATATAATATATATGAACTGTCCCCTCCAAAAAATATTGTGAATACTCAGTTGTATCTGCATGTAACAGTAAACAGCAAAAAACTTTTTTTTTATTATACTTTTAAGTTCTAGGGTGCATGTGCACCACGTGCAGGTTTGTTACATAGGTATACATGTGCCATGTTGGTGTGCTGCACCCATCAGCTCATCATTTACCTTAGTTATTTCTGCTAATGCTCTCCCTCCCCCTGCCCCCCACCCTCTACAGGCCCCCGTGTGGGGGTGTGATGTTCCCCACCCTGTGTCCAAGTGATCTCATTGTTCAGTTCCCGCCTATGAGTGAGAACATGCGGTGTTTGGTTTTCTGTCCTTGTGATAGTTCGCTGAGAATGATGGTTTCCAGCTGCATCCATGTCCCTGCAAAGGACATGAACTCATCCTTTTTTATGGCTAAAAAACGTTTTAGAGATAGTCACTTTTGATCTTTATCAGATAACAAACTTTGCTTAGTTCTGTAGACTGACCCTCCTGTGGGTGCTTTCTCTGCATAGGAAGCTCTTATCTGGATGCCTCCTTAAACCAGACACACTGTTTTAATTATTATCTCAGTAGATACTGGCTCTGGGCAAATTACTGTGGGAAAACTGAAAAATGATTTTTTTTAGTCTCCAAAGAATCTTCTGGAATAGATGTGGCAGTGAAAGAAGAAAACAAAGAATTCCTCTCTCTAGACCCTGTGCTTCCATGGATCTGAAACAGTTATTTTGTAACAAGTCAAATCTAACAGATTTCTTGTGGTACACACTTATAAGATGTACAAGAAGCTTTAAAAAAATGCACACCACCTGGTTTGACTGGTTAAATTTACAGTACTGTTAACATATTAAGTGGTGAATCCGCAGCCTATGCTGCTAAAATATTGCTGTATTCTATACCTCTCCATATTGCCAAGTTTAGAAGTTAATAATTTAATCTCTCTCTTTTTTTTCTTTTTTAAATGGGGTTTTGCTGTGTTGCCTGTGCTGGTGTGCAGTGGCACGATTATAGCACACTGCAGTCTTGAACTGGGCTCAAGCGATCCTCCCACCTCAGGCACCTGACCAGCTGGGACTGCCGGCACACACCACTGTCTCCAGCTTAATCATTCTTTTTAAATTACATTTTTTATTAACTTTCTTTCCTGAGTACAGTGAAAGGAAATGAATCAGGAATAAATTTTTGTAATAGTTAGTACATAGTTGGATATTTTCAGAGAAATTTTATATTGTAAGACTACAGTTAATTTTATGTATTTTTAAAAAGCTAAACATGTAATTTAGAAATACCAACTTTAATCAGAGGTAAGTTGCCAGGGCTTAATGAGCACAAGGTTCATTGGTGAATATGTTTAAGATCAAAGGATACCAGGAGCAGTGGCTCATGCCTGTCATCCTAGCACTTTGGGAGGCCAGTGCAATAGGATCACTTGGGCCCAGGAGTTCGAGACCAGACTGGACAACATACTGAGACTCTGTCTCTACAAAAAAAAATTTTTTAAAGTCACAAGGATGGGTTTTCCAGTGTAATACTTTAAGATTTAAGTTGGGGTTCTAATGAAATGACGTGATCTAATGGAATGTAACTCACTCAAGTTTGAAAAAAGCTTTTTGAAGTAGCTCTGAAATTTATTTCACCATTTCTTGGTCCTTTTGATTAGCCCTATGATTTTTTTTTTTTTAATCTTCAGTCGTGTGACCCACAGTGAAATGAAACTTGAAGTGTCTCTAGTACTAAAAGAAGATAATAGTGGATGACTGTGTGACTTACCCATGGAAGAGAAGAAAAGAGAAGAGTTTTTTGTTTTGTTTTTTAAGAGACAATCTTGCTATTGTTGCCCAGGCTGGTTTCCAGAGCTCGGGCAATCCTTCCCACCTCAGCCTCCCAAGTAGCTGGGACTATAGGTGTGAGATTTTTAGAAATCCTTCATGTGATAAAAATATCTAAGAAGGGAAAATAGAACTCCTAAATATTTTTTGGCATGTCATTCCCTTCATTTAGTAATTGAGTTTGCATGCTTTTCTTGACAAAGGAATTTCTGTACTGCAGAGAGCTTTTTCACTGTGACTATACTGTGTTTTGCAAAGAAGAGTTTGCCTAATTGATTTCAAACTGATTTCCATACACAGAACATACAGCGTTTTAGTAGATACATCCGATTGTTCAGTAATTAATTCACCTGGTTGTATTAGCTCATACTCATATGCCACACACACTGGCCAAAACCCATTGCAGCAAGTGTGGGCAACAAAAAAGTCAGCCTTCAATTGGGGAGAGCCACCTTGCAAAAGTGATTGTTTCTGGTAAGTCCTCTCAAGAATTGAAAGATAACGTGCCTTGCCTCTGAACAATGCAAGGAAAGAGGCATGCTGCTGAACATAGAGAGTAAAGTCTAAACATTGTATAGCTTTAGATAATGGTTTCTTTGGGAAACACCTTAAAACAGGAGTTACTGGGGAATGGTTATTAATAATCATGTAGTGCTGAGAAGATGTCTTAAAAAACAGACTTGTATCCTGATTCTCCCATCTGTCAGCTCAGCAAGCTTAACACAAGTTATATAGCTTTACTGAATCTTAGTTTCCCCATCTACACATGGGCTTTAGTAATACTTACTTCATGGGTTATTGTGAGGAATAAGTGAAGTAATAGACGTAAATACACATGTCATAGAGTATATCCTCAATAAATATTGGCTGATTCCAAATTTGATATTGTGACATTGTTTAGATCACCTACCCTAAAGATAAAACTTGATCTGCTTATCTAGCGGATGTTAGTGAAATGACTTCAGCTGATAAAAGGAAAATGCATTTCCTGTGTATTTATCATTCAAGGTGAAACAGGAGAGAAGTATATAATAGTTTGTTTAAAATACTATTGCTAGCTGGCCGACACAGTGGCTCACACCTGTAATCCCAGCACTTTGGGAGGCCGAGGCTGGTGGATCACTTGAAGTCAGGAGTTTGAGACTAGCCTGGCCAACATGGCGAAACCCCGCCTCTACTAAAAATACAAAAATTAGCCAGGCTTGATGGCGCGTGCCTGTAGTCCCAGCTACTCGGGAGGCTGAGGTGTAAGAATCGCTTGAACCCAAGAGATGGAAGCTGCAGTGAGCTGAGATTGCACCACTGCACTTCAGCCTGGGCGACAAAGCGAGGCTCAGTTCCCCCCCCCCCAAAAAAAAAAAAAGTCCCAGCTACTTGGGAGGGTGAGGTAGGAGAATCACTTGAACCCAGGAGGTGGAGGCTGCGGTGAACCGAGATCACGCCACTGCGCTCCAGCCTGGGCGACAGCGAGACTCCATCTCAAAAATGAACTGAATAAAAATAAAATACTAATGATAGGAACTTAATAACCCTTGAAAATTCCAGATGTTCACATTTTCACAAAGGGAAGGAGGGCAAATTCTGTGAACTTTACTATGTTAGGTAAGGAACCTAACTCCAATCCTACGTGAGATTTCTATCTTGAGTCATTAACAGTACTCTTTCCGAGTACTTAAATGCAGTGAAGCCTCCTGGGATATTGCAGGGATTGGCCAACAACTATGGGCACAACTCATTTCCTTTTAAAATGGATTTACAACCCTGGGAGACTAGGAAGATTCATCAGATATGATGGAATTTCAGCAGGATGTTCCTCTGAATAGCTAAACAATTTTATTCAGAATTTGCTGGTTAATGGGAAGGGGCAGCCTTTAGCAGCTTTGTCCTCTGCTCTGTTCTCTTTTGTTAGTGACTTAGATAGAGATACTGATTACATGCTGATCCTAAATTCAGGAAGTTGAGACAGGCAGTAAATCTGTAGTGTGTCAGAATCTGCATCCAGAAAATCTTCATAGGCAAGAATGTAATAAGATGAAACTCAGTTACAGGTATATTAAGGCCTATGCTTGAGCCTCTGAATCCAACTGTACAAGTACAGGTGGTAGCTTAGCACAATCAAGTGTGAAAAAGAACTTGGTGTTTTAGGGAGTGATATTCATGTGATATTCAGAAAAATTTATAAAGCCAGTGCAGGCCGGGTGTGGTGGCTCATGCCTGTAATCCTAGCATGTTGGGAGGCTAAAGCAGGAGGATCACTTGAGGCCAAGAGTTCAAGACTAACCTAGGCAATATGGTGAGGCCTTGTTTCTAGCAAAAACAAAAAACCTCAGTACAACTTCAGGTTGCATTAATTGAAATTTGTTAGCCAGCGTATGAGAACTGAGATCTCATTGTGTTCTGACCAGGCTGACCGTACCTCATTTTAATATATGTCCATCAAACTGGACCACGTGTAAAGAGGGAGACAAAAGGGAAATAGGTAGCTAGGAAACATGCTAGTCAGAGGAATGGCTTAAAGATCTGAATGTCTGTTCTAGAAAAGACAGTATTTGGAGGCTGTTTTCAGGTATTGGAGCACTTATTTAGAAGGGAGAGCACGTTATCTCAAAAGGTAGATTTAAGGCTGGGCGTGGTGGCTCATGCCTGTAATACCAGCACTTTGGGAGGCTGGGGCTGGGCGTGTCACTTGAGGTCAGGAATTAGAGACCAGCCTGGCCAACATAGTGAAACCCCGTCTCTACTAAAAATACAAAAATCACCTGGGTATCGTGGTGGGCACCTGTAATCCCAGCTACTGGGTGGCTGAGGTGGGAGGATCACATGAGCCTAGGAAGGGAAGGCTTCAGTGAGCTGAGATTGTACCACTGCACTCCAGCCTGGACAACAGAGACTCTATATCACAAAAAAAAAAAAAAAAAAAAAAAAGAATTAAGACCAGTAGATGAGTTAAGTGACTTTCAGAATGTTGGTAAGTCTCTTAAGCATTTGAGTCTAGCTCAAGAGGAAATAGTGAGTTGTCTGTCACCAGATGAGAGATGCTGTGTAGGAGTTTTGGGCATCTGATGAATAAATATAACAGATGAACAGTAACTTCTTCAAACCCAGAAATTCTGAGATTGGTATATGAATAAATAGGTAGCTTTGAACATGAACCATTTGTAATGATTCTTTAGTTTTAATTTTTGTGTAATTTTATTCTGGTGTATTGGTTATACATCTTATCTCTGAAATGGTTAATATTATTTATACTTTATAAAATATTTATTTTTAAGTTAGTCTCATAGTGGTAATTGTGTACTGTTTTATCTCACAGGTAGTCTCCCACTGTTTCATATCTGTGTTACTTCAAGTAAGACAATCTTAAATATGAGAGATTGTGCTGAGATTGTGCTAAGTTTGTGTCATAATGGTAATTAATGTAACTGATAGAATGTTACCTTTTCCAGGTAGTAAACCTATTGATGGCAATTTTGCTGACTGTGGAAGTGACTCATCCAAACTCCATGCCAGCTGTCAACATTCAGTATGAAGTCATCGGTAATTACTATTCATCTGAGAGAATGGCTGGTATGTGTTTAATTGAAAAAAAAAAAATCTCCCCTGCTGATTTTTATATACAGTCATGTGTTGTTTAATGATGGGGACACATTCCGAGAAATGTCACTGGGTGATATTGTTGTGTGAACATCATAGGGTGTACCTACACAAACCTAGATAGCATAGCCTACTGTACACCTAGGCTATGTGGTAGAGGCTCCTAGGCTAAAATCTGTGCAGCAGGTTACTGTACTGAATACTGTAGGCAGTTGTCATACAGTGGCAAATAAGTGTGTATCTAAAGATAGAAAAACATAGTAATACTGTAAATACACTATTACAGTGTTATGGAACCATCATCATACAGTCCATTGTGGACCAAAATGTTATTTGGCACATGTCTCTCTCTCTACACACACACTAGTTATTTAGAAGATTGATGAGATTATGCTTAAGTTACATTTCAGAAAGTTAAAATGGTTACATAATAAGGGTAACAAGTTAAATTATATTTAAGTCATTCTGGCTGAGGCAGGATAGTATTTTGATGGGTTTTTCAGAGATACTCAGTGAGGATTACAATAGAGCATTTCTAGCCAGAAGATGTAATGGACTATTAGGTTTTTGAGAAATGTGTGAAATGTACCTTGAAATCAAAATAAGCATGCAGGCTTCGTAAGACTTTTTAAAAATGTAGCTACTAGGCCGGGCGCGGTGGCTCAAGCCTGTAATCCCAGCACTTTGGGAGGCCGAGACGGGCGGATCACGAGGTCAGGAGATCGAGACCATCCTGGCTAACACGGTGAAACCCCGTCTCTACTAAAAATACAAAAACTAGCCGGGCGAGGTGGCGGGCGCCTGTAGTCCCAGCTACTCGGGAGGCTGAGGCAGGAGAAAGGCGTAAACCCGGGAGGCGGAGCTTGCAGTGAGCTGAGATCCGGCCACTGCACTCCAGTCCGAGCGACAGAGCGAGACTCCGCCTCAAAAAAAAAAAAAAAAAAAAAAAAATGTAGCTACTAATAGAAAGGAGAAGAAAGCTCTATGGTTAGAATATATGTGTCTCTCCAAAATTCTTATGTTGGAGCTTAACTTCCAAGGTGATGATACTAAGAGGTAGGACCCTTGGGTGGTGATTAGGCCATGAGGGCTCTACCCTCATGAATGGGATAAATGCCCTTCTTTTTTTTGAGACAGAGTTTTGCTCTTGTTGCCCAGGCTGGAGTGCAGTGGTGCGATCTTGGCTCACTGCAACCTCTGCCTCCCGGGTTCAAGCAATTCTCCTGCCTCAGCCTCCCGAGTAGCTGGGATTACAGGCACGTGTCACCACACCCAACTAATTTTTTGCATTTTTAGTAGTTTCTCCATGTTGGTCAGGTTGGTCTAGAACTCCCAACCTCAGGTGATCCACCCGCCTCAGCCTCCCAGAGTGCTGGGATTACAGGCACTGTGCCTGGCCAGTGCCCTTCATTTTAAAAATCACATATTACTTATTTGTTTAAAAAAATTTTTTAGAGAAAAGTTCTTACTTTGTTGCCCCAACTGGAGTGCAGTGGTGTAGTAATAGCTCACTGTAACCCAGGATTCCTGAGCTCAAGTGATCCTACCACCTCACTGCCTGAGTAGCTAAATTTTTGTGGAGATGGGTTCTCCCTGTCTTTTACCGGGCTGGTGTTGAGCTCCCGGCTTCAAGTGACCCTCCCACCTCAGCCTCCCAAAGTGCTGAGATTATAGGCATGAGCCACTGTGCCCAGCCCATAGCAGACTCTTGAAAGCCGATTATTTGAATTACAAATTTTGCTTTCAAATTTGATAAGAACTGTTTAATTTCATATTTTGTTTTTACCTGAATTCTTCTGAGTGAAAGTTTGCATGTTGTAGCAGGGAAGTCCTTTAAATTCTTAACATTTATCCTGTATCTTCTAAGAAAAAAGTAAAGAGGACTATTCCTAGTTAGTGCCAAATACTGATGATTGCCTGGTGATAAGATTATTTATAAATGCTGGGCATGTGGCTCACGCCTGTAATCCCATCACTTTGGGAGGCCGAGGCAGGTGAATCACTTGAGGTCAGGAGTTTCAGACCAGCCTGGCTAACATGGTGAAACCCCATCTCTATTAAAAATATAAAAATTAGCTGGGCGTGTGGCGCAGGCCTGCAATCCTAGCTACTCTGGAGGCTGAGGCAAGAGAATAGCTTGAACCCCAGGGGTAGAGGTTGCAGTGATCCGAGATTGTGCCACTGCACTCCAGCCTGGGTGACAGAGTGAGACTGTCTCAAAGGGGGGAAAAAAGGTTATATATACATTTACCCAATAGGGAAGATTCAGCAGTTGTTCTAGTCATTCATCATTATTAGTGCCCTCAGTTTTTTTTTTTTTTTTTTTTTTTTAATTTTTAAAACATCTTTTGTACATATGGGGTCTTGCTATATTGCCAAGGCTGGTCTTGAATTCTTGGCCTCAAGTGATTTTCCCACTTTAGCCTCCCAGAGTACTGAGATTACAGGTGTAGGTTGCCATGCTCATCCGCCCCAGTTTCTTAATCTCTGCCCAGACGGATCACCTGAGGTTGGGAGTTTATACCAGCCTGGCCAACATGGTGAAACCTCATATCTAGTAGAAATATAAAAGTTAGCCGAATGTGGTGGTGCTTGCCTGTAACTCCAGCTACTCAGGAGGCTAAGGCAAGATAATTGCATGAACCTGGGAGGCAGAGGTTGCAGTGAACCGAGATCGCACCACTGCACTCCAGCCTGGACGACAGAGCGAGACTCTGTCTCCAAAAAAAAAAAAAGCAAACTGTCCAGAGGTCACAGAATGAACTACAGATTTGTGCTGAGAAACTCAGTAAGTCAGGCACAGTTTAGAATTGCTTGAGATTACTTAGCTGTTTTGTGAAAAAATTAGTGAGCATGGATTAATGGAGAGTTGGAACAAAGAAGAAAGTAGTGTGTGTAACATAGTTACAGGGTGCAGGAAGCAATGAATTTTAGTGTTTGGGAGGTTGGGTGGGGAAGCGAGATTAATGGAGAACTTTGAATTTCAGGTAATATTTATCTAGGGCAAGAGGTAATGTAGGTAGCATTCTGAGTTTAATACATCTGTCTTTTAAGCAATTGCCAGCCATTCCTTCCAGCTAAACCCTACTCATCTCGTAAGACCCATCTTGTGCCATTTCTTCGTATTTTTTCCTGATGCTTCAGGCAAAACAAATTGTTTCTGCCTCTGTTGTAGCACTTGACACATTGGATTATAGTGATCTGTTTGCACATCTTCAGACTCCTGGGCTCATGAGGGCACAGGGACTTGTTTCTCTAGCAGAGAATGTGGTTCATGTGCCATTCTAAACCCATGTCAGTGAGTTGTTGTAGCAATTTAACAAGTAAGTGCTTTGTGTGAGTGTCTCAAGGTTCATTACTTCATGCTGAGTCTTTGATTTTTTTTCTTTTACCCTCTTGGCCTTAGATCTTTTTATAGCCAATTTTGAAAATACTTAAATTTAATATTTTAAAGCTAGCTTTCAGTGAAGTTTTGTTCTTTTTGTTGTGTAAGTAGCTTAATTAGATTTTTGTTTTTGTTTTCTTAGATAATGCCTGTGTTCTTTTTGCCGTCTCTGTTCTTATGTTTATAATCAGTTCAATGCTGGTTTATGGAGCAATTTCTGTAAGTATACTGTATTTTCAGCTTTTAGAGTTTGACCTTAGAGGAGCTTAGTAATTTCCTATATGTGATACAATGTTGTGGTTGTTATTTTTTCTCCAGTATCAAGTGGGTTGGCTGATTCCATTCTTCTGTTACCGGCTTTTTGACTTTGTCCTCAGTTGCCTGGTTGCTATTAGTTCTCTCACCTATTTGCCAAGAATCAAAGAGTATCTGGATCAATTAGTAAGTGTGTATGCTCATTAAACTTACTTTTTCATTTTGAGTAAAATGTTTACATTTAAATTCTGAATCAGCCTTTTGGTATTATTTTTAAGTACTCCACTTGCTCTTAAAAGTGTCTTAAAATAATTATTTCTGCTCTATTAGCTACTGTGACAAAACTAGCAAGATGAAAATGGAGTAATTTCTTACACATTTGGATAATTCAGTATTAAGAATTCCTAGAAATGGATATTATGGAACTAGTAATTCAGCTGTTGTTTTTGAATGTCCAGAAGTACAATAATTTGACTGTGGATGGCACTCTTTAAGTGACTAGCTTTTTGTCTTTACAGACATCTGTAGCAAGTATTCCAGTTCCTATTATGTTTGTAGCCCCTTGCTAGGCACTATTGGTGAATGGTGTAGATATAAAGATAACTGCCTCATCTTTAGTGAGCAAACCGTAATATTTGGGGAGTCAAGATACATGAAGATGTTACCTGTGATAACAAACGGGAGCTGTCACAGCAGCAGCAAATAGGAACTTTGATTAATGTCATATGGAGGGGGCAGAGAAAACTCTGGGCTGAGTGGACAAGGAGGGCTTCATGGAGGTGGTCAGAAGGAGATACGGGATCCAGGTAGATGCAAATTGGCAGGGTCATCCTCAGTTCATTTCCAAAGTGCTTTCAGAACTTTTCTTCCCACTATCAGATTTCCTGCCTAGCCCATTTTCCACACCACCAAATCTCATCATTCATTTATTCAGAAAACATTAGCTGGTTCCTCTTACGTGCAAGGTGCTCTGCTAGGTCATAGAGATGCATCAGTGGAGCTTACTTCCTGGTAAAGGAATCAGGAAGTTAGAACAGTTACTGATACACCATTGTAGGTTACTATGGGAGTGGATATCACATGGGTACTAAACCTGGGCTGGGAAGTGAGATTTGAATTGTACTCAGGAGTTTGAATAGGAATTAAGATAGAGAAAGTATAGAAGACAATGTTCCAGATAAAAGAGACATTGAGGCAACAAGCAGCATAGCGAGGGCACTAGAAGCTGGCCATGGTGGCTGGCACACAGAGGAAGGGTGGGAAGGCTGGAGAGAGTGGCCGGGGGCAGGGCCTGTTGGCCTGGGCAGCCACAGTCAGCGGCTTCTGTGTGGCTCTCTGCTCATGTTATCTCCAGTGGAGAAATTTCAAGTGGTGCTTCCCTGCCTTCTGAATAAAACCCTTAGCATAGCATTCCCTCATGAGCTGCCACCTTCTGTGTTTTTCTTTTTGTTTGTAGATGAAGATCAAAAAAACAGCTTTTTTACCCAAGGAGACAACCTGGCTATGGTTTGGGGAGTGGTGGGTTCTTTTTAGTTTTTTTTCTATTTTTTTCAGTCCTTTGGGATTTCTGTTTATGTTGCTTTTTAAATGTAATTATTTAGGCCTTCGTGTTGACATTTCCATTAAAAACAAGCATAACTTTAAAAAATTAAATAGCTTTATAGAAAAGAACATAAAAATTTATTATTCCTTTTACAGACCCTGGTGTTTTCTCTCCTCTGTTTTGTTCACTTAGTGCCTCAGACTGGAAGGTATTTCCTCTGTTGGCTAGCTTTTAAATCTGAAATTCTTCTTTTATAATGCCTTTCTCCCTGAACTTAGCTCATTGCCTTGTACAGTCAGGGCTGAATAAGTATTTAAGTGAATATAGCTGGTGCTTTTCAGTAGAACAAGAGTATGTCTGCAGTAAAACTTACGTCTTGCCTGGCATTGTAACCAGTGGATGTGTTTTTTGCCCCTGTCTGATAAGAGTGGAGACAAATGATTGACATTTAGAAAAATAATTTTCGGCCGGGCGCGGTGGCTCAAGCCTGTAATCCCAGCACTTTGGGAGGCCGAGACGGGCGGATCACGAGGTCAGGAGATTGAGACCATCCTGGCTAATACGGTGAAACCCCGTTTCTACTAAAAAATACAAAAAACTAGCCGGGCGACGAGGCGGGCGCCTGTAGTCCCAGCTACTCGGGAGGCTGAGACAGGAGAATGGCGTGAACCCGGGAGGCGGAGCTTGCAGTGAGCTGAGATCCGGCCACTGCACTCCAGCCTGGGCGGCAGAGCAAGACTCCGTCTCAAAAAAAAAAAAAAAAAAAAAAAAAAAGAAAAATAATTTTCCCCTTATAGCATTAAAATGACCCAGTTTATCTGTAGAACTTATGTAGACCTGAGCATCTCCTGAGTTAATGATGCAAGTGACACGGACAGATCTCCAGTGCCATATAGGCGATAGTGTTTTTCCAAAGGTCAGAAAGATGAAAAATAATGAAAAGTAAACAGAAAATGATCTAAATTTAGACTTTTTGGAGCATTGTGGGTTATCAAACAAATGTACTGTAAGTGATTGTTAGCATGCATTAATGGTGATAAGGCTTAAGAGCACTTTGGATTAAATTCTGCTTATACATTTTTATTAAAATATCACTTTTGACTTTGATGCCTTTGTATTCTTAAGATGCTCTTCAGGTTATCAGCAAGTGCTAATGCGATGGCTGACTCGTAAATGTGTGTGTGTGTTTTTTTAATAGCCTGATTTTCCCTACAAAGATGACCTCCTGGCCTTGGACTCCAGCTGCCTCCTGTTCATTGTTCTGGTGTTCTTTGCCTTATTCATCATTTTTAAGGTACGTTGCTGACTCAGTCTTTAGGGGTGACTGAGACTGACACCGTGAATCTAAACCTTTTTGCCACCTTTCAGCTTTCAAGTCACAGGAGATGGAGGATTTGTGGGGACAGTGTTTATTCTGGCACACTAGCAGAGATAGCTTCTAGGGAATGTTTTCTGTCTTGTTTCCAAGGAGTGGTTGTAACTGTCAGGATCCTTCTCTAAGTGAAAGGACCTACTTTTTATGTTTTTGAAAGGGGTTCACGATTTGTATTGAAAATCTTTTAAAATTCCCAAGGTTCAGAAACCCAGAATTTCTTCTGCAGCACAGTGGGTTGACTGACCTGAACTGAAACTCCATCTCTGGTTTCTCTCCGAAATGTTGGCGATGAAACTTGTGACATTTAAATGAGAGCAAGTAGGGAAAGGGCCTGGCCTGTGCTGGGTCCACACAGAGGTCAGTTCCCTTATACACTGAGGACGTATGGGGAAAGCATTCTAAGTCACTGGCATTTTAGAGCAGGTTAGTCTGTTGAGTTTCTAGCAGATGTCAACTTTGTTTTCATTCTTCCAGGCTTATCTAATCAACTGTGTTTGGAACTGCTATAAATACATCAACAACCGAAATGTGCCAGAGATTGCTGTGTACCCTGCCTTTGAAGCACCTCCTCAGGTTAGCTACTGTTGGATAGAGTAAAAGGTCGCCAGTCACTATTGACTGTTCCAAGAGAAGAACCTGGAGCTTGACTTTCTCTTTCATGCTGTAACCTATGGTTTGAGCATGAACCCTGGGTACTTTTATGAACAGCTTAAAATCCACAGGATTCAACATTTTCCACTTGGAATCCTGAGTACATAGGTTGCTTGTCTCATCCAGTTTGGTGTTAGGTTTATTCATTAGAGGTCCTCATGAGTGTCGTGTTTGTGGGGGAGACAAGGCAGGAAACAGCTGTGTTAGGCCCATGTAGCCTGGGGCTTCTAAGGATGGGGAGTCCCGTTGACTGAAACTTGTGTTGTTTTCAAAAAATATCCATATGATCCAAAGGGGGAGTTGACCTGTCTGGGGAGATGAATACAGTGGTTTCATGGGTCTTTTGGGGAAGCCTACCTTTCACAGCCCTCTAATTGCTGCTGCACTACCTTCCCAAGTTTTCAGCATAGAAAATATATGTGGCCCATCTAGGGCCGGGCTGTCACACTTGGAGTCACTTAGATGGGAATGCCACTCCTCTACTGCATAGGTGTGCCTGTTACCCTCGAAGACATGATATGAGTTCCTGATCTTCTGACTACAAGCTGATAGTGATGAAAGTCAGGATCCAGGAGCTAGCATCTTATTGGGGGTTTCCTATTGCATGCTTTAACCCAACTCCTCAACACCTAAACTGTAATTGGCACTGGCACTTTATCAGTCACACTAGAACGAAGGCAGAGCAGTGACACCCACTGCCTGCCTGTCTAGGAATCCTTGTCCAGAAGCAGAATTCTCTCTCCCCACCTCCCTCTCCCCAACCTCCCCTTCGCTCGTAATCTTGGTAAAATTCCAGCTTATTCAGGCATCTACTCGGGAACATTTTAGCTAGCAGTTTTTTCAGCTCTTTATGGTTTTGTATAACCCTAATTAGGGCATAAAGTCTGCAAGCTGAATTATCTTAGAAAGGATTTTAAAGGAGAATTAAATCTGATACCATTTTTTTTTCTCTCTTTAGTACGTTTTGCCAACCTATGAAATGGCTGTGAAAATGCCTGAAAAAGAGCCACCACCTCCTTACTTACCTGCCTGAAGAAATTCTGCCTTTGACAATAAATCCTATACCAGCTTTTTGTCTTGTTTATTTTACAGAATGCTGCAATTCAGGGCTCTTCAAACTTGTTTGATATAAAATATGTTGTCTTTTGTTTAAGCATTTATTTTCAAACACTAAGGAGCTTTTTGGACATGTATTAAACGTCTTTTTGTTTTTTTTGTTAAGTCTTTTACATTTTAATAGTTTTTGAAGACAATCTAGGTTAAGCAAGAGCAAAGTGCCATTGTTTGCCTTTAATTGGGGGTGGGAAGGGAAAGGGGGTACTTGCCACATAGTTTCCTTTTTAACTGCACTTTCTTTATATAATAGTTTGCATTTTGTTATTTGCTACCCTGGGTACTTTCAGGAAGACTGACTTAAATATTCAGGGTGAATAAGTAGTTGGGTATAAGATCTGAATTTTTCATCTGCCGAAACAAGAAAATATTTGACATTTTGACTTGACTGTGGAAGATGATGGTTGCATGTTTCTAATTTGTATGTTTCCATCTTTGTGATAAGATGATTTAATAAATCTCTTTAAATACTTAGGGTTGTCATTTTTTTTACTCTGTTAACTTTTTTTTAGATAAACCCTTGACATTTTCCATTACAGTGTATTCAGATGCCAGGGTTTTTTGTTAACTTTGAGAATACAGTTGGCCCTTCGTATCCATGGGTTCTGTATCCATGAAGTCAATTGACTGGATTGAAAATATTTGGGGGGAAAAATGGATAGTTGGATCTGTACTGAACATGTACAGACTTTTTATTCTTGTCATTGTTCTCTAATTACATTGTATTAAATATTATAAGTAATTTAGAGATCATTTTAAAAATATGGGAGGATATGCATGAGTCATATGCATATACTATACCATTTTATTATAAGGGACTTGAGCAACTGTGGAATTGGCTATCTGGGGGGAGAACCTGGAACCAATCCCCCGTAGATACCAAGGGACAACTGTACAATGATATACATTTAATTAGAAATCATTTTCTTAATCCATTAACTCAAACTATTTAAATTTGTGGTGAAGATATTTCTTGAATCACAGGACAGAAATTAATATGGGTGGTTTGAAAAATGATTGCTGTAGCAGTCTTTTTTAATGTCTTATTTTTTTTTCTTTCCAACTTTCTAGGTTCAGAGGGTACATGTGCAGGTTTGTAACATGGGTAAATTGTGTATTGCAGGGATTTTGTCAATGTTTTGTCATCCACGTTGTGAGCACAGTACCTGAGAGCTAGTTTTTTGATCCTCACCCTCTACTCTTAGGTAGGCCCTGGTATCTTTTGCTGCCTTCTTTGTGTCCATGGTGTACTTAATGTTTAACTCCCACTTATAAGTGAGAGGACTTGGATTTGTATTCCTGCATATCGCCTAGGATAACAGTCTCCAACTCCATCCATGCTCCTGCAAAGGACATGATCTTGTTCTTCTTTATGACTGTAGTGTTCCATAGTATATATGTACCACATTTTCATTATCCAGTCCACTGTTGATGGGTATTTAGGTTGATTCCATGCCTTTGCTATTGTGAATAGTGCTGTGATGAACATATGTATGCATGTGTCTTTATGGGAGAATGATTTATATTCCTTTAGGTATATACCTGGTAATAGGATTGCTGGGTTGAATGGTAAAATGTTTTAAGTTTGAGAAATCCCTATGCTGCTTTACACAGTGGTGGAACTAATTTACATTCCCACCAACAGTGTATAAGTGTTCCCTTTTCTCTGCAACCTTGCCAGCATCTGTTTCTTTTTACTTTTTAATCATAGCCATTCTGCCTGGGGTGAGATGCATTTCTCTAATGATTAGTGATGTTGAACATTTTTTCATTTACTTATTGACTGTGTGTATGTCTTTTGAGAAGTGTCTGTTCATATGTTCATATCCTTTACCAATGTTGGTTTTTGGTTTTTTTTTTTTTTTTGAGATGGTCTCTCGCTCTGTCACCTAGGCTTGAGTGCAGTGGCACGATCTTGGCTCTTTGCAGCCTCCACCTCCCAGGTTCAAGTGATTCTCCTGCCTTAGCCTCCCTAGTAGCTGGGACTACAGGTGTGCACCACCATGCCCGGCTAATTTTCATATTTTTAGTAGAGATGGGGTTTCACCATGTTAGCCAGGCTGGTCCTGAACTCCTGACCTCAAGTGTTCCACCCTCAGCCTCCCAAAGTGCTGAGATTACAGGTGTGAGCCAGTATGCCCAGCCTTCTCTGCCCACTTTAATGTTTTTTTTGTTGTTTTGTTTTTTGCTTAAGTTCCTTATAGATTCTGAAAATTAGACCTTTGTCAGATCCATAGTTTGCAAATATTTTCTTCCATTTTGTAGGTTGTGTAGTTACTCTGTTGATAAGTTTATTTTGCTGAGCAGAGAAGCTCTTTAGTTTAATTAGTTCCCATTTGTCAATTTTGTTTTTGTTGCAATTGCTTTTGGTGTCTTCCTCATGAAATCTTTGCCAGGGCCTACATCCAGAATGGTATTTCTTAGCTGTCCTTCTAGGGGTTTTTTTTGTGGGTTTGTTTTGTTTTTTTCTGAGTTAGGTTTTACATGTAAGTCTTGATATGGTTTGGATTTGTGTCCCCACCTGAATCTTATGTTGAACTGTAATCCCCAGCGTTGGAGGTGGTGCCTGATGGGAGGTGATTGGATCATGGGGGCAGTTTCTCATTTTTTTTTTTGAGATGGAGTTTTGCTCTTGTTGCCCAGGCTGTAGTACAATTGCGTAATCTCGGCTCACCGCAACCTCCGCCTCCCAGGTTCAAGCGATTCTCTTGCCTCAGCCTCCCTAGTAGCTGGGATTACAGGCATGGCTAATTTTGTATTTTTAGTAGAGACGGGGTTTCTCCGTGTTGGTCAGGCTGGTCTCAAACTCCCGACCTCAGGTGATCCGACGGGCTCAGCCTCCCAAAGTGCTGGGATTAGAGGCATGAGCCATCGTGCCCAGCTATCATGGTTTAACCTCATCCTTCTTACTGCTGTTCTCGCGATAGTGAATTATTGCGAGATCTGTGTGTGTAGCACCCCTCCCTTTCTTTTGCTCCTGCTCCTGCAATGTAAGATACCTGGCTCCCCTTTACCTTCCACCATGATTGAAAGCTCCCTGATGCCTCCAAAGAAGGTGATGCTGCCATGTTCCCTATACAGCCTGTGGACTGAGCCAGTTAAACCTCTGTTCTTCAGAAATTATTCAGTCTCAGCTATTTCTGTATAGCAGTGCGAGAACAGACTAATAGAAGTCTTTAATCCATCTTAAGTTATTTTTATATATGGTGAAGGTGTCCAGTTCTATTCTGCATTGGCTAACCAGTTATCCCAGCACCATTTATTGAATAGAGTCCTTTCCCCATTGTTTTTGTCAACTTTATTGAAGATCAGATAGCTGTAGGTTGTGTGGCTTTATTTCTGGGTTCTCTATTTGGTTCCATTGGTCCGTCTGTTTTTGTACTAGTACCATGCTGTTTTGATTACTGTAGTCTTGTAGTGTAGTTGGAAGTTGGATAGTGTGATGCCTTCAGCTTTGTTCTTTTTGCTTAGGATTGCCTTGGCTATTTGGGCTTTTTTTTGGTTCCATATGAATTTTAAAATATTTTTTTCTAATTCTGTGAAAATGCCATTGGTAGTTTAATAGGAATAGCATTGAATCTGTACATTGCTTTGGGCAATATGGCCATTTTAACAATATTGATTCTTCCTGTCTGTGAGCATGGAATGTTTTTCCATTTGTTTATGTCGTCTCTGATTTCTGTCAGCAGTGTTTTGTAATTCCCATTATAGAGATCTTTCACCTTCCTGGTTAGCTGTGTTTCTAGCTAAAGTCTTTTGTGGCTATTGTGAATGGGATTGCATTCTTGATTTGGCTCTCAGCTTGAATGTTGTTGTTGTATAGAAATGCTACTGATTTTTGTGTATTGATTTTATATCCTGAGACTGCTGAAGTTTATCATATATAGGAGCCTTGAGGCAGAGACTATGGGGTTTTCTAAGTTTAGAATCACATTTTCTGTGAAAAGATGTTTTGACTTCCTCTCTTCCTATTTGGATGCTTTTTATTTTTTTTTCTCTTGCCTGATTGTTCTCACTAGGACTTCCAGTACTGTGTTGAATAGGAGAGGTGAGAGTGGGCATCCTTGTCTTGTTGCAGTTCTCAAGCAGAATGCTTCCAGCTTTTGCCAATTCAGTTTATTGTTGGCTGTGGATTTGTCATAGGTAATTCTTATTGTTTTGAGATTATGTTCCTTTGATGCCTCATAGTTTTTAAGGGTTTTTGCCATGAAGGGATGTTGAATTTTATTGAAAGCATTTTCTGTGTCTATCGAGATGATCATGTGGTTTTGTGTTTAGTTCTGTTTATGTGATGAATTACATGTATTGATTTCCATATACTGAATCAAAACCTTGCATCCCAGGAATAAAGCCCACTTGATCACAGTGGATTGGCTTTTTGATATGTTGCTGGATTTTGGTTCATAAAAGGCAGTTCCCCTGCACACATACTTCTGCCTATTTCCCAGTTCCAAAGTTGACTCCTCATTTTCAGGTATCCTTATTTATGTTCATCAGGGATATTGGCCTGAGGTTTTCTTTTTTTGTTGTGTCTCTGGCAGGTTTTGGTATGAGAATGATGCTGGCCTCATAGGATGAGTTAGGGAGGAATTCTCCTCAAGTTTTTGGAATAGTTTTTGTAGGATTGGTATCAGCTCTTTATATGTCTGGTAGAATTTGGCTGTGAATCTGTTTGGGACTTTTTCCAGTTGGTAGGAGTATTATTATTATTACTGATTCAATTTCAGAACTCAGGCTGGACACAGTGGCTCACGCCTGTAATCCCATCACTTTGGGAGGCCAAGGCGGGTGGATTGCTTGAGCCAGGAGTTCGAGACCTGCCTGGACAATATGGCCAAACCCTGTCTCTACTAAAAATACAAGGTCAATGTGAAAGAAAAAATATTAAAGGCAGCTAGAGAGAAGGGGCAGATCAGCTACATCAGGTTAACAGCAGACCTTTCAGCAGAAACCCTACAAGCCAGAAGAGATTGGGGACCTATATTCAGCATTCTAAAGAAAAATTCCAACCAAGAATTTCATATCCAGCCAAACTAAGCTTCATAATCAAAAAACAAATAAAATCCTTTTCAGTACCTAGGATGCAACTCCACTACAGCTCATATTATACTGTGTCCCTGTTAAGGAACAAGTTAGAGATGAGGACCTCTTATTCTCTTTTCCCATCTACATTTGGCACAGTGACTCACAAAAAGCTGGGGGGAGGGGAGGAATTAAATGTTTTCTGAAAGAAAGAATTTCTCTCCACTCCACGAATTTTATACTGCTAATAGATCATTTTCAATATAATTGGGAATATACCAGTACATATACTACACTTAAAAGTTTCTGGCAATAGGAAACCAAGAGATCGTTCATTGATAAATTGTACATTTTCTTCCCTCTGGTGACTTTTGCTGTTTTTCAGTCTGTTGCTAATTTGTTCACAGTTATCGTGGAATTAGCTTTGTGCTGAGCCTAATTGTTCCACTATCCCTTAATAGGCAAAGGATAGATGTGCTATTTTCAGAACTCCTGCTTTCAAAGAAGGAATGTGTTATAAATAAGCCCAAGAGTTGACTGAAAGAAAAAGCTGTACCTTTGCTTTTCTGAGGTTGCTTTTTCTGTAAATATCATGACTTTGAGTATGAGAAAATAATTTAGAAACAAGATGAGTGTTGCCAAATAGTGTGGAATTGCAGGCACACGAGAGAGGCAACACTGGGATGGTGGAATGAACACAAAGTTTGGCATCAGAAGGTTGAAATTCAATTCCTGTCTTCACCCAGCAATTACACTCTGACCCTGGGAAATTTAACTAGGATCTGAGCTTCAGTTTTTGCATCTATAAAATCAGAAATATGCAAATAACTGACCTATATACTTGGAGTTGTTCTTAGGATCAAGTGAGGTAACAGACCTGGAAGGGTTGGCAGACCATAAATCACTGTGCAAATATTATGAAGGTGTATGAGAGCAAGGAATGGCTGGAGGAAGGGCTGGAGAGGGAGAAGAAAAGTATTTGACCTGGAAACCAGAGAAAGAGTAACTTTGTTTCTTGTCTGTTAGAAAGGAGCTTTGTACAGTAGTCCCCCATTATCTGGGGAGATATACTCTAAGAAACCCAGTGGGTTCCCAAAACCATGGATATGTAGTACAGAACCCTCTATATACTATGCTTTTTCCTATACATACATACCTATGATAAAGTTTAATTTATAAATTAGAGTAAGAGATGAAAAGCAATAACTAATAAGAAAATAGAACAATTACAACAATTTAATAAAAGTTATGTGAATGTGATTTCCCTCTATCTCCTTCTCTCAAAACATCATACTGTACCCACCTTTCTTCTTGTGATCTGTTGATCTGACAAACCAAGATGATTACGAAGTGCCCAATAGGTGGGTAACACATGCAGCGTGGATATACTGGACAAAGGAGTGAGTCACGTCCAGGGCAGTACACAGCAGGACAATGTCAGAGTTTATCATGTTACTCAGAATGGCATGCAGTTTAAAACTTATAAATTATTTTTTTTAAGCCTATAGATTATTTACTTCTGGAATTTTCCATTTAGCATTTTTGGACTTAGTCCCCCACAGATAACTGAAACTTTGGAAAGTAAAACCACAGATAAGCGGGGACTAGTATATCTGTCATCATTTGGTTAGGTTCCATCAGAGAACTTGATTTATATTCCTGGCCCTCCCACTAATTATATGAATTCAGTAAGTAATTCAGATTGCAAATGAAATTTCAGATTCCTTCTTCCTCTGACCTTCTGTGACTCTTCACTTTGGTTAAACAATTATCTTCTATTAATTATTTTTTAGAGACAGGGTCTTACTCTATCACTCAGACTGAAGTGCAGTGGTGCAGTTATAGCACACTGCAGCCTCAATTACCTGTCCTCAAGCAATCCTCCCTCCTTGTTCTCCAGAAGTGCTGAGATTACAAGTGTGAGCCACCACGTCCAGCCAGTTTATGATCTTTTAAAGATAAAAAGATAATTTATAAAACTACATAGGTACCCTTTTAGTTTCCATTTTTGGTGTTCTTCATTCCTTTGTGTAGATCCATATTTTCATCTGGTATAATTTTTCTTCTGCCAGAAAGACTTTCTTTAACATTTTTTTACAGTGTGATTCTGCTGTTGATAAGTTCTTTTGGGTTTTGTATATCTAAAAATATTTTTACCCACTTTGGGAGGCTGAGGTGCGCAGATCACGAGGTCAGGAGTTTGAGACCAGACTGACCAACTTGGTGAAACCCCATCTCTACTAAAAAATACAAAAATTAGCTGAGCGTGGTGGTGTGCACCACCTGTAACCCCAGCTACTCAGGAGGCTGAGGCAGGAGAATCACTTGAACCTGGGAGGTGGAGGTTGCAGTGACCCAAGGTCACTCCACTGCACTCCAGCCTGGGTGACAGAGCGAGGCTCCGTCTCAAAAAAAAAAAAAAAAAAAAAAAAAAAATTACCTTTGTTTTTCAAAAACTGTCTTCCCTGGATATAGAATTCTTAGTGGACAGGTTTTTTTTTTTCATTTGTTTTTGCTTTTTTCTTTCAGTACTTTAACGATGTTACTTCACGGTCTTCTTGAACACATTGTTTCTTTTTTTTTTTTTTTTTTTTGAGGCGGAGTCTCACTCTGTCGCCCAGGCTGGAGTGCAGTGGCCGGATCTCAGCTCACTGCAAGCTCCGCCTCCCGGGTTTACGCCATTCTCCTGCCTCAGCCTCCCCAGTAGCTGGGACTACAGGCGCCCGCCATCTCGCCCGGCTAGTTTTTGTATTTTTAGTAGAGACGGGGTTTCACCGTGTTAGCCAGGATGGTCTCGATCTCCTGACCTCGTGACCCGCCCGTCTCGGCCTCCCAAAGTGCTGGGATTACAGGCTTGAGCCACCGCGCCCGGCCGAACACATTGTTTCTAATGAGAAATTTACTGTCTTCCTTGACTTTCTTTCTCCCTATGGAACCTTTTTTTTTTTTTTCGAGTAATGAAAATTTTCTCTTACAGCTCTGATTTTGAACAATTTGTTTATGATGTTCCTCGATGCTGGCTTTTTGTTTTTTCATGCTTATTTTAAGGTTCATTGAGATTCTTAAATCTGTACGTTTATAGATTTCATCATGTTTGGAAAAATTTCAGTCATTATCTCTTCAAATATTTCCTCTGTCCTCTCTTCTCCCTCCTTCAGGGATCCTGTCTGGCTGGAAAAGGGAAGATAAGCTTCCTACAGTGAGCAGATTTGAGATAGGCCTTGAGAGTTGGATAGGATTTGAACTGGTGGAGATGTCAATCAAAGACTTGGCAACTTAGTATGAAAGGATCAAGAGAGGAAGGAGGTCATCAGGATTTTTCATGCCTGTCTAGCCAGAAGAATAGTAAAAGGAAGATGAGTTCATTCTTGGTTATGATTGAGCATGAGGTATTTTTGTGACCTTTGAATAGAGGAGTCCAAAAGCAGAGTTAAAATTGTAGTTTTATTGCTCAGGATGAGGATTGGGACAAGAGACAGATCTGGAAATTAGCAGTATAGAGATGGTAGTTGAAACCACACTGGTAGTCTTGACTAACATAGATGGTACACAAGGTATCAAAGAAGATCTAGTCATTTCATCCCTTCCATTTCTAGTAATTTCTTCTAGGGAAATAATAGTAACTCACAAAGATTCACAAAAAGATTCAGTGAAGCACAGCTTGCAATTAAAAACAAGTAGAAACTACATGTCCTACAATGGAAAATTGGTTAAGTAAGTGAAATATACAATGAAATATAGTACAGTCATTAAAAATGATGTGTTTGAAGAATATAACAGAAAAGTGTTCACTATATGTTAAGTACAGAAAGCAAGTTATAACCCTACAACATAGCATGGTCTCATTTTTAATAAAATATATGAATATATAAGCAGAGACAAAAGAGAGAATACCACATAGCTTACCTTTGGGTGCAGTCTATGGATGGTCTTGCCATTCTTTTGCTTATCTACATTTTCTCCATTCTATATAGTAAAGTATATGTTACTTTCATACTAAGAAAAAAAATCGATTTACCTTTTTAAAAACATTTAGAAAAAGCCTGTGGATTTCCACACTGCATAGAGTGTGGAAAGAAGAAAAGGAAGTGGCAAATGAAAGACAGTGTAGAATCAGGACTACAGGACAACCTGGGACGAAGGGGCTAACACCGGAGCTCCTGCCAACAACAGGGTGGTCTAAACTCAGAGGCCTCTGGGCTTGGTGATCTGAGCCATTACGCACTTAGGAGAGCACTTTCCTCAGGATAGTGCAGGGGAGGCAGGAAAAGCACTTTCCCCAAGATGGTACAGGGGAGGCAGGAAGAAATGGGTTAAGAAGTGGCAGCTGTTGAGAAGTGTGGTGTGGAGAGAAGGAGTAGGGAGGATAGTCACTCCCTGGCCCCAGATGTGTCATGACCGCAAATTCAGATGCTCAGCAAGTCCCGTTCATAACAAAGACGTGGGGCCACTGTGCAGTTTCCTTGCTGGTGGCCATTTCCTTGCACTTGCTCTTACTGCAGATACAGGCCTGTTGCCAAGATCATTTGAACCGGATACTGCAAACTGCAGGACAAACTCCCTCAGCATAGCAGTTGCCTTTGATAAGGCCTCCCGCGTGATTGTGACAGTTCAGTTGCAGGACCACTGCGTCAGGGCATGGGGACTACAGGCCTCCTTCCCCTTTGTTTCCTTTGCACCCAGGGTTGGAAAGACTGAACCTCTGAGAGAGACGAAAAGGCTTCCATTGGAGGTTTCTGTAAATAGCACAACTGCATGTTTTGTCATAAATCAGTAAGTCCAGGATGTGGAAAAAAAATATATCTTGGGATCCATGGCCTTGCATGTGTCCTGGGAGATTTTAGAGCCAGGCTCTGCACAACCCGAAGTCAAGAAAGGGCATGACTCCTGGGAGTGACACAACTTGTTGGAAGCAGATTCCAACCATGCTTCCCATGTGGCCTGAGCTGAGAGCTAGCACAGTTTCCCTACTGACAGGACACCAATCAACAAGAACAAAGAAATTGCTCCACCAAGGCTATCTACTTACGAAGCTGAAAAACTGTTTGAAAGTGGTTAGGATTAGATCAGCCAGCGTGAGTAGCCTCTTGAGGAGAAGCCAACCTGGAATGAGAGGCGAAGGATTCTTGAATCTTCTAAGAGAAGGGCCCTCTGAGGGCACCCATCTATGCCCATCATAAGCAATGTCTAAATAAATTGTGCTAGATCCTGTTATAGTTTCCAAATATTTGCCGTTTCTCCAGCAAAAAGTTGATATTAATATTCCCCAACTGCTGCCGTCAGGCTTGGCCACGTGACTTGCTTCAGCCAATAACGTGAGTGAAATTGATTTGCCACCTTCTTGCAGATGCATGATTCCACCATCTTTTTTCTTCCTTTGCCTCAAGAGCAGCACATTCCAGATGGGACCTGCTCCTATGTCTGGGTGCCTGAATGAAGAAGACATGGAGGAGAGCTGCAGCCAACCTATGCAGGACACATAACACAGCAAGCAATAAAGGTTCTTGGCTGGGCGCGGTGGCTCACTCCTCACTTTGGGAGGCCGAGATGGGCGGATCACGAGGTCAGGAGATTGAGACCATCCTGGCTAACACGGTGAAACCTCATCTCGACTAAAAATACCAAAAAAAATTAGCCAGGCGTGGTGGCAGGTGCTTGTAGTCCCAGCTACTCAGGAGGCTGAGGCAGGAGAATGGCGTGCACCGGGGAGGCAGAGCTTGCAGTGAGCCAAGATGGCACCACTGCACTCCAGACTGGGCGACAGAGCTAGACTCCGTCTCAAAAAAAAATAGAAAAGGTTCTTTGTTAAAAGAACATGAGAGGCCATTGGTTACCATAGCATAACCTAGCCAAAGTTGACTAATAAATAGTTTTTTAGAATTGTAAAAAAATTATAGCAATATTAAAGTGATTTTTTTTTTTAAAAAGCAACTCTTAATTTACTTTATAGCCTTGGTTAAATAGTTTTAATTTCCACAGATGCTCACATGCCAATGTGCTGAAACAGGCATTACGCTTTAGGCTGCGTCTTCCCCGAACTCCTTCCCTAGAAAGAGCCTGGTGTTGGAGGGGGATCTCACTCCACTGCTGGAGAAGGCCAAAGAAGAGATGGTCTGTGGAGCCAATGCCCAGCACAGGGCAGTCTGTCGTCGGTCAGTGAGGCGAAACAGACCAAAGCCTTTCCTCGCCACCACTTGATTCCTGGAAAAAGCAGTGCCAGGCTGTTTCTCTTCCTACAAACAATCTATCATGCCTGTTGACTATTCTGCCAAGGAAAGTCTGAATACCAGCTCTGTTCTATGATCTCCCATTTCCTGAAGTCTCAGTCCTAACACAGGTTGTGAACCTGCATGTGGTAAGGTAGAATTTCTTGGAATTTAGTAGCAAACAATGCAAGCATTGCCTCTGCCCTCCTGGAGCCTACACTCTAGTGCAGTCTGATGGAATAAATGCATTTAATACATATTAAATAATTACAAAGTGAGTAAGGCCCACTGAAGCAACAAACTGGACACTTGTAATAGATTGAAAGGGCAGAGGCAGCAGAAAAAAATCTAATACAGGGGTTTTCAAACATTGGTGAATCACGAATTCTATTTAGATGTTTATAGCCAGATTTTTAAGAAAATGAAATAGAAATGAATGGAGTTGAATAAAATAGGAATCATTAGAGTGCATCACATATGTTGTCAATATTGCTTTATAAAATTCGTTTCTGTTGTATATATGTATTATGTATTTGTGCAGTAACTGGCTCATAATATAAAATGTAGTTATAGTGAATTGTGGTAAAATATTTGAAAAACCTAATTTACAATATGGCTTCAGAGAATCTGGGGAAGACATTACAGTGAATTGGCTGACTTGATAATTGTGTATTTATTCACCAGTGAAACTTAATGCTCATGCTTGTACTTCTAAAATGAAACAATAAAAATTAAAACCAATCTTTTATTAAAGGAAGAAAAGTGTTATGAGTTGCTCTTTTCAAATATTGATTCTACTATTTTGAATAGAAGTGTGTCTTAAGTTGTAAATGTTAGTTAATAATAGTAGGTCATTAACAGCTCTCTTCAGAACTTACTGGCAAGAATGAAATGTGCTTGCTATGTTTCAGAAATAGTGTTTATTTTTTTCTTTTTTTAGAGCAAGCCAAACTTTGCCTTCAACCTCATCTCACTCGCAAGCTACTCTCATATAGCTAAGAATTTCGTATTAAAAATAGACACAGGCCTTAAAACAGAAGAGTTTAGTTTCCATGTTTTCTGCTTATTCACAGAAACATTGACTGACTGATAGATTGAGACAGGGACTCACTCTGTCGCCCAGGCTGGAGTGCAGTGCTACAATCATGGCTTACTGTAGCCTCAACCTCTTGAGCTGAAGCAGTCCTCCTACCTCAGTCTCGCGAGTAGTTGGGACCACAGGTGTGTGCCACCACACCCGGCTAATTTTTAAAAAATTTTTCATAAAGATGGAGTCTCACTATGTTGCCCAGGCTGGTCTTGAACTCCTAGGCTCAAGCGATCCTCCCACCTCCCAAAGTGCTGGGATTATAGGCATGAGCTACCACACCCAGTCTAGAAATATTTATGTAATAGCATAAATATTAGTGTATAGTACCAATCCATAATTTGTACTATCTTAATCCCTGTGGCAATTAAGAAACAAAGATGGCAATACAACTTGTAGGCTATTGAACATATTCATTTTTCATAACTTTTTTTCAGGTGGGTAAGTTGTAAAAAACATAGGTAAAGAGTTCTATACTTTCTGGAAAAGACTTCCACCTTGGGATTGAGACAGTTTTGAAAATAAAACAAATTTTTTCTCCAAGTACATGGTCTGTCATTTATCAGATTTAAGAAGCCTTGGGACATCTTTTGACAACATTTTCTCCAATGCATCCGTGGAATCAAAGGCCTTTTCAACTTGTTTGGGGGTAGATTTTTTTGGTCTAAAGTTGGAAACATAGGTCTTCTTTCAATAGAACAGTGGATGTCTGCACACGTATTTTTCAATATTTACACCTACAAGTCTATGCACATTCAAGACATTGGCAACAGTGGTGTCATTGGCAAGCGTGGTTGGGATAGTTCCTTTTTACTGTATACTGTAATATATGCCACAGGTTAGCTGTCAACTCCCATTCCAATCCGTGTTTTCCTTTGCCTTCTTCACTGTGGATCAAAGAAGTGAAAAACTTACCTTCCAAGACTCCCTTGTGGCCAGGCATGGCCATGAGATGTCAGCAGCAAACCTTTTTTGCTCCTTTGCTCTTTGGCCTTTGGCCTTCCCTCTTCCTTCATCCTGGAATGCCAACATGATACTTGGAGTTCCAGCAGCCTTGAGAACAAAATCCACACATTAAGGGCAGCAAAGCAAGAGAAAAGTGATTCCTTAAGTAGCTTGCAAGTCTTATTCTACTGCTGAAATCGTAGTTGTGAGAAAAATAATTCTCCCAACATGTTGAATTTATTGCTTGTAAGAAGTGATGCAAAGTTGAAAGTAATCCTAACATTTGGTTGGTTTCTTTTTTCAAAGTTTAGACAGTACATGTATTACCTATTTTAAAATAATAAAATTTTAAAAGCAATGTAAAGTGTATATAAAAATCTTTATTGTATTTCTTAAATTTTTGAATAGTTCAAAAAACCTTTGTTTGGCTTTGGTCATTAACCTCAGTCTTTAGGTTATCAAAAAATTATTCTAGTCTTTATCTTGACCAAGTAGTATAAGATAATATGCAGTGGTAGAGAAACATAGCTCTTGCAATATTCCCATGTAACCACCTGAAAGCAAAGTTGCCATCTGGGCCAGCAGCCAGTTGAGTTGGTGACATGCAAGAAGGCCCTGCAGCCACCTGAATTCCTCTGTTGGAAGAGCTACCTTTATTTTATTTTACAATCTTTGGACGTCAGATGTAAGACAACTGTCTTGGAGTGTGAACACTGGAGATACAAACTTATCAGACAATTTCTATGTCATTCAAGATGGCATGACTTTCATATACCAGCATCTGAAATTGTCTGAGTTATTGACAACGAATGTGTAGGGACATTCACCTGGGAGCTGAGATTTTTATTTTGAGCTCTTTAAAACAGTGCCCCCCAGTGGTATGCAATAGGAAAATATCACAAGATTAATATATCCACATTGTTGGTGCAAACGGAACCCATTCCTGCTAGAATAAGCCGAAAAAGAGGCTAAGCGTGGTGGCTCACATGTGTAATCCTAGCATTTTGGCAAGCTGTGGTGGGAGGATTGCTTGAGCCCAGGAGTTCAAAATCAGCCTGGGCAACATAATTAAACCCTGTCTCTACAAATAATAAAAAAAAATTAGTTGGGTGTGGTGGTGTACACCTGTGGTCCCAGCTACTCGGGAGGCTGAGGCAGGAGGATTGCTTGAACCTGGGAGGTTGAGGTTGCAGTGAGCTCTGATGGCACCACTGCACTCCAGCCTGGGTGACAGAATGAGACCCTATTTATAATAATAATAATAATAAATGAACAGAAAAAGTATATATTAAGGGTATTACTTGACCCACTACTAGCTCAAAGTGCAAATGGAAAAGCCAACTATTCCTCAGAAACATCGCTCCCCAGTTGAAGTGGAATTCCAAATGTTATAACCAGTATGTGCGGACTACGAATGTGAACAGTGGCCCTGTGAAGCTGTGCAATGTACACCTGCACCATCCCTATGTAACCCTGGATAGAAGTGGTTCAAATAATTTCTGGAAAGGTTTAAGAATCAAACTTGGAAGTCACACAGTCATCAACCATTCCCAAAATTATATTGCAGGTTTGCTCTATGGGAGACCCAGAGTCACTGCTGCTTGGCATAGACACCACATATGTTCGATGAAGTCTGGACCACTTATGTACATCCCAGCTGCAAGAGATGCTGGGGAAGCAAGTTCTTGGAGTCAACTTGGGGAGGTGCTGACTCATGAAGTTGGAAATCCCTAAATTTAGGAAGGTATTTGTGATGGTGAATTTTAATGTGTCATCTTGACTGGGTAATGGATGCCCAGGTAGCTATTAAGTATTATTTCTGGGTGTGTCTGGGAGGATGTTTCTGGAAGAGATTAGCATTTGAATCAATAGACTGAGCAAAGAAGATCACTTTCATCAATGTGAGTGGAGTGGGCATCATCCAATCTGTTGAGGGCCTGAATACAGCAAAAAGACAGTGGAAGGCAAATGTGTTCTCTGCTCCAGCTGGGCCAACCAGCCTCTCCTGTCCTTGGACATCAGCATTCCTGGTTCTCGGGTCTCTGGACTCAGACTGGGCCTTATGTCATTGGCTCTCCTGCTCTTGGGCCTTCAGGCTTGGACTGGACCACTGGCTTTCCTGGACCCCCAGCTTGCAGACAGCAGATTGTGGACTTCTCAGCCTTCATAATTGCACAAGTCAATCCCTCATAATCTCAATTACTCCCCCCACCCTCTCTCTATATGTATGTATATATAAAATTTATTGGTTTTGTTTCTCTCAAGAACCCTGACTAATGAAGGGTTCAAAGGCTTTGGGGATCATCCTAAAAGCAAGACAAATGACAAATGTGCACCGGAGCTTGCAAATACTGTGTTTATCAATCCCTCCTCTTCTTGGCATAGTTTCTTTCAGACTTCTTAGTGTCCTTTCCCCATTATCACAAACTTCTCTTTTCTTCTAAGGTTCTTCTAAATTGGTGAGTTTTCACTGGGAGTTGAGTGACATTTTCTCTCAGGCAGTGACTATCACTGCCCAGTGTCATTGATACATTATACAACTAACTCCCCATCCCCACTTCCCCTCAGCTCCTGGTAACCATTCTTTCTGTCTGTATGAATTTGACTACTCTAGATTCCCCATATAAATGGAATCATACAGTATTTGTCTTTTTGTGACTAGCTTATTTCACTTAACATACCCTCAAGGTTCATCCATGTTGTAGCATGTGCCAAAATGTCCTCCCTTTTAAGTCTGAATAGTATTCCATTGTCCGTAGATACTGCATTTTGCTTTTCCATTTTCATACAAAGAGAGACACTGGGTTGCTTCCGCCTCTTAGCTACTGTGTATAATGTGACTACCAACATGGGGTACAAATATGAGAAGTGAGGTTTAGGATCCTGCGAGGAGGATCGCTTGTAGAGGGGAAATAGTGAAACAGGACGACCAGATAGGTTCTGTTGGAACTCGCGCTCATTGTTTTAAGACTCGGCTCAAATGTCACCTGGTTTTAGAAGTCTTCCGGTCTCCGCAGGCAGTCAGTGTCTGTTTCCTAAATCCACCACTTTCCCGTAGACAGATACCGCATTTATGCAAATCTCCTTCTCATAGACAGTGAGTTCCATGGGGGTCCCCTGGCAGCCTCCAGCCCTGTACCATGATAACTCTTCCGGAGAGGAAATGGGGTCTCGGGAGAGCCTTTGAAGCCTGTGTTGGTACGGGCTGTCCTTCCAGCTAACGGGGCTCTCTGGGGAATGTATGTTTGACTTTCTATTCCCGGGAATATAAGTTCAAATGTTTGTGGATATTTGAAGCTCGGATGAAAGCGTTCTTATTCATGCCCCTAGAATCTGTGAGGCCTTTTCTTTCTTTTTTTTTTAAACCAAGATCCCACAGCAAAACTTGGGTTACTTGGCTGAGGAAAAGAATGTAGAGTGAGGAGCCGGATTTCATCTTCAGCCCCAGGCGGGCGAACCAGTGGCGGAAGGGAAGGCAGAGCCCAGGGGTACCCATCCCGGACCTGGGGGGCAGGCCCCGCTGTGGTGGGAGGGAGAGTGGAGGGCCGGGCAGGCTGCAGCCGCGGATGGCTGCCCCCACTGCCCTGGTGTTACCGGGAGGAGGGAGTTTGCGACAGCAGCCAAGCCCACCCAGCTGCAGCCAGCTCGGGGCTCAGGGCAGGGGCGGGAGGTGACCACCGCGCCGCTGGCCGCCTCGCTCGGACATTCCGTTTCTGCCGCTGGAATGCGCGGACAAGGCTCCTTGTTGGCCTTGGGCTGGGTTCCCCGGGCCTGCCTGGCGCTCTAGGCCCCGGGGCAGGGCGGGACGGGGCGGAGCCCGAGGCCGCGGGATCTTTAAATCTGCGCCTCGCGTGGGCTCCAGGCCCCCGACGGACACAGCCAGGCCCGCGGAGCCCACCATGCTGCGCCCGGCCCCCGCGCGCCGCCTCCCGGGACTCCTCCTGCTGCTCTGGCCGCTGCTGCTGCTGCCGCCCCTCGCCGCCCCCGACCCCGTGGCCCGCCCGGGCTTCCGGAGGCTGGGGACCCAAGGTCCCGAGGGCAGCCCTGGACGCCGCCCCTCTTCTGTGGCTCCCGACGGCGCGCCCGCTTCCGGGGCCAGAGAGCCCGGCCGTGTCAGCGGTGCAGGTACAGGCGGGCGGCGGGAGGGACGCGTGAGCATCGAAGGAGGAGGAGAAGCTCGGGGCAGCCACCAAGAGCGCTACATCCCTGCCTCAGGCCGACCGTGGTGCGGGTGAAAGAGGCCCATCCCGGCCCCTCCCGGATGAATCCTGTAGGGGAAACTGAGGTCCAGAGAAGGGGAGGGAGATGCCCAGTATCACTCATGTGTCCAGGCTAGAATGTGGGTCTCCTGAAGCTCTCACTCCGGCAACCTCCCACTCCAGCAACCTCCCCTGTGATTTGGCCAGGAGCACAGGGCAGCTGGGGAGCGCAGGGGCTGCTGCCCAGCTCCGTCCCAATCCTGACCTCTCCATTCAGTGAGCAAACCCTTCCCGAGACTGCTGTTAGTTCTCACGGATTCCCTCTATCTCCATCCAATATCAGGGCGGGATCCTTCCTCCCCTCCCACAGCCCTCAGGCTGCCTCAGACTGGAAGGTAAAGGATGGGGGTGTGAGACCAGGAGGAGACCCGAGGAGCCGCAGGATACCCCAGGACCAAGACGTTCTGGGTCTTTGGCGAACAATTCTATTTCTCTTTTTGGTCAGCAATTGATTCTTGAAGCAGAGCAAAGCTCATAGTGCAGCGAAGCGGGCAGGTCGTTTGACACAGCTCCTGACAGCACATGAAGGGAAACTGAGGTGTATCAAGGTGAAGGGACTCTGTGATTCAGTGTCAGAGCCCACAATAAAATTCAGGGCTCCGAAATCCCAAGCAGGGTCTCTTTCTACCGCCCTAGCCTACCAACCTCTTAATATGCTTTACATAAGATTGTATCTTCATTTCCAAAAAGCCGAGCTTCAGTCTTGCTAAAGAGAGTCTGTGCCAGGCCATTTCTGGGTATGCAGTCTCGTCTGGCCAGCCGTGCTGCATGCCTCAGGCTGATTTGAATTGTCTATCCCCTACTGCATCTTTCTGGATAAGCTGAGAAGGAGCTCAAGGGACTTTTTCCTGACTCAAATACTCGGTCCCCGTATTTGAAGTGGCAGATTTGAAATGGCAAAAGCATTGCTGCTGAGGCAGGAGGTGCCGGGGTCCACAGGGTTAGATGCAGCTGGTGGCTGGTTGCTCCAGGCCGGGAATTGAGGGAAAGTCTTTCTTCTGGAAGTTAACCTTACTCTAGTCCTGACCCGCCTCCCTCTGGGATGGGACTGGAAGAGGAAGGAGAGATTCAGCACCAGGTGGCCATGTCCCCCTGAGCTGCACTAGTCTTTTATTACCTGGAGTTCAAAACTGATCATGAATGATAATCCCTTAATATATGCCAGATTCTGTCCTGGCGTCGTGGCTCATGCCTGTAATCCAAGCACTTTGGGAGGCCGAGGCGGGCGGATCACGAGGTCAGGAGATCCAGACCATCCTGGCTAACATCGTGAAACCCCATCTCTACTAAAAATACAAAAAATTAGCCGGGCGTCGTGGCTGGTGCCTGTAGTCCCAGCTACTGAGGAGGCTGAGGCAGGAGAATGGCATGAACCCGGGAGGCGGAGCTTGCAGTGAGCAGAGATCGGGCCACTGCACTCCAGCCTGGGGGAGAGAGGGAGACTCGGTCTCAGAAAAAAAAAAAAAAAAAGCCGGATTCCACCCTGTTCCAAATTCTCTCCTTTTAGCAACCAGAAATTGCTAAGCTTTGCTATGGATTTTTATTTCTAGCAGCACTATAAGGACTCGGTGGTATTGTGAGTATGGGAACATTTAGGAGATTCAGATTCTTTCTTTGTTGCTGGGAATCAAATTGTTGTTATTTAGTAAATGGGAGTGAGATTCAAAAACAACTAATGACTGATGCCGAGTGAGTACCAATCAGGAAGGAACCAGATGTTCACAGAATTTTCTGCCACACTGGTCAAGCCTCAGATATTAGTTTTCTATGGCCACTGTAACAAATTACCGTGAATTTAGTGGCCTAAAACAACACACATTTATTATCTGAGAGTTCTGTGGGTCAGAAGTCTGACACTGGTCTCACGGGGCTAAGATTAAGGTGTCAGCAGGGCTGCATTCCTTTCGGGAGTCTCTAGGGGAGATGCCATTTCCCTTCCCTTTCCAACACATGAAGGCTACTGAATTCCTTAGCTTATGGCTTTTTTCCTCCATCCTCAGAGCCAGCTAAAGCAGGGTTGAGGCCTTCTCACATTGAGTTACTCACATTTCTTTCCTCTGCTTTCTCTTCTACTTTATAATTACATTGACTCACTGAATAATCCAGGATAATCTCTTGTGTAGAGGTATTTAACTTAATCACACCTGCAAAGTCTGCCCTTTGCCATGTAAAAGTAACACGTTTCAGGAATTAGGACGTGGATGTCTTTGCGGGGGCATTATTCTGCATACCACACCCCGAATTAGAGGATTCGGTGTGAATAACCAAGTGGAGAAGGAAGGAATCATGCACGTTTAGTTATAAGAACATAGCCATGATATTCATAAGGACACCATCTGGATGTTGGTGGAAGCACTGTCAATTACAGAGTTCATATCTTCAGGTTGCCCCCACCCTTTCTTTTTCTAATTTTACAAAAATACTTTGACCCATCTCCAGGAAAGATTTTCAACATAATTCTTCTTCCTAGCTCTAGATCTATGGGACTTTCCAGGAATGAAGTAAAATTCTGGAGTTTTTTTTTTTTTTGTAATATTTGAAGAGATTTATTCTGAGACAAACATGAGTGACCACAGCCCTCAAGAGTCCTGAGAACATGTGCCCAAGGTGGTCAGGGTGCAGCTTGTTTTTATACAATTTAAGGAGGCATGAGACATCAATCAAATACATTTAAGAAATATAATGGTTTGGTCCTAAAAGGTGGGACAACTCAAAGCCGGTGGTGGGTGGGCGGGGGGGCTTCCGGGCTATAGGTAAATTTAAACATTTTTTGGTTGACAGTCGGTTGAGTTTGTCTAAAGACCTGGGATCCATAAAAAGGAAATGTTCAGGTTAAGATAAAAGACTGTAGAGACCAAGGTTTTTTTTGAAGTCTGATAGTGGCTAACCTTAGAGACAATAGATGACAAATATTTCCTATTCAGATCTTTATTATTATTATTTTACTTTAAGTTCTGGGATACATGTGCAGAATGTACATGTTTGTTACATAGTTATATATGTGCCCTGGTGGTTTGCTGCACCTATCAACCCATCATCTAGGTTTTAAGCCCCACATAGATTAGGTATTTGTCCTAATGCTCTCCCTCCTCTTGTCTCCCACCCCTGACTGGCCCTGGTGTGTGATGTTCCCCTCCCTATGTCCATGTGTTCTCCTTGTTCAACTCCCACTTATGAGTGAGAACATGTGGTATTTGTGACAGTCTGCTGAGAATGATGGCTTCCAGCTTCTATGTGCCTGCAAAGGACATGAACTCATTCTTTTTTATGGCTGCTGGAGTTTTTTTTTTTTTTAAGAAAGAATTTTAATTCCTTTTTTTTTTTTTTTTTTTTTTTTGCTTTTAGAGACAGGGTCTCATTCTGTCATCCAGGCTGGAGTGCAGTGGTACGATCGTGGCTCACTGCAGCCTTGACTCTCTAGCTTTAAGTGATCCTTCTGCCTCAGCCCCCTGAGAAGCTGGGACTACAGGTGCCTGCCACCATGCCTGGCTAATTTTTAAATTTTTTGTAGAGATGAGATCTCCCTATGTTGCCCAGACTGGTCTAGAACTCCTGAGCTCAAGTGATCCTTCTCCCTTGGCCTCTCAAAATGCTGGGATTACAGGCGCGAGCCACTGCGCCTGGGTTTAATTCCTTTTGACTTAACTAAATACATGACGTACAGCATATTTCAGGGCAGTGGCTCAAAGTCAACAAGCAGGATGTTTACTGAATACATGAGAGAATGCTGACTTTTGTGGAGGAAATGTTGCCTCAGAGAGAGGTAACTGGGATTCAGCAGCAAGCCCGCAGGGGCTTGGAGTCTGGAAACCTGGAGTCCAATCCATGCTCTACCACTTTCTAGTTCTCACAACTCCTTGAACCTCAGGTTTCTCACCTGTAAAATGAGTATAAAAACCACCTCTGCACCTCCAGTTTCACAGGGTTGATGTGTTGGTACCTTGTGATTCCTAAAGTGTTACTGAAAGGAAGATTTTATTTTTGTTAATTAAATACCTCCAAGCAGCAGGCTAAAAACAAGAAGATAATCTTCTGCTTTTAAAAGAAAACTAGACAGAGACATAAGGTAGGCTGTTCCAGGTAAGGTTTTTTCTTTTCTTTTTTTCCTATAAAGTGCTTAGTCTAGGCATTAATTTTGAATCTACCTTTTTTTCCTACTCACTAAGTAAATTACCTTCTTAGAGTAGCATCAACTTCTGCCTCCTTATTAGGAAAGGAAAGAGCCTTGAATGACACTTCATGCCCCAGGACCTCATTTCCATTGAGGGCTGCATGCGTGTAACGCCTGTATGCATGTGCATGTGTGTTGGGTGAGAAGGGGGAATGGCTTGAAAAAGAAGTTTAGGGCTGGGCACCGTGGCTCACACCTGTAATCCCAGCACTTTGGGAGGCCGAGGTGGGAGAATCACCTGAGGTCAGGAGTTCGAGCCAAGCCTGGCCAACATGGTGAAATCCCATCTCTACTAAAAATACAAAAATTAGCTGGGTGTGGTGGTGCACACCTGTAGTCCTAGCTACTCAGGAGGATGAGGCAGGAGAATTGCTTGAACCTGGGAGGCAGAGGTTGCAGTGAGCCGAGACTGCACCACTGCACTCCAGCCTGGGTGACGGAGCAAGACTCCGTCTCAAAAAAAAAAAGAGAAAAGAGAAAAAGAAGTTTAGTAATTGTTTTTTTTCTTTTTCTTTTTTTTTTTTTTTGAGACGGAGTCTTGCTCTCTTGCTCGGGCTGGAGTGCAGTGGCCAGATCTCAGCTCACTGCAAGCTCCGCCTCCCAGGTTTACGCCATTCTCCTGCCTCAGCCTCCTGAGTAGCTGGGACTACAGGCGCCCGCCACCTCGCCCAGCTAGTTTTTTGTATTTTTTTAGTAGAGACGGGGTTTCACCGTGTTAGCCAGGATGGTCTCGATCTCCTGACCTCGTGATCTGCCCGTCTCGGCCTCCCAAAGTGCTGGGATTACAGGCTTGAGCCACCGCGCCCGGCAGTAATTGGCTTTTTTCTTGTCTCGTCCTGACTTGTGGATTTGATTTTTGTATCGAGGACAGAGGGTGTGCAAACAGGGGTTGGTGGAAACAGGAAAGACTGGGAAAGAATAGATGAACACTAAAATGTACTGATGTACTGTGATACTATAGTATGTCAGGTACTTTTGTGTAGAAAAGAGATAAGTTCCTTGAAGGTGGGGAATCTGGCTTATTTGCTTTTGTAGCTCCAGGGCTTCGTACATGTAGGCCCTCAAAAAATGTTTCTGGTGAATGAATACATGAAAGAGAGATGACCAAGAGAGTTTGATGGGGCAGTAGGGTAGATACCAGATCACAATCCTTACTTCTTACGAGACATGCTCACAAAGATGGAAGTGCACTAAGTAGATACAAGCTTAAGTTGGTATCCTTCTACTTTTTTTTTTTGAGATGAAGTCTCGCTCTTGTCACCCAGGCTGCAGTGCAATGGCGTGATCTCAGCTCACTGCAACCTCCACCTCCCAGGTTCAAGCGATTCTCCTGCCTCAGTCTCTTGAGTAGCTGGGATTATAGGCGCATGCCACCATGCCCTGCTAATTTTTGTAGTTTTAATAGAGATGGGGTTTCACCATGTTGGCCAGGCTGGTCTTGAACTCCTGACCTCAGCTGATCCACCCAGCCTCCCAAAGTGCTGAGATTACAGGCGTGAGCCACCTCACCTGGGTCCCTCTTTCTACTTTTAATTAGGAAAGGAAAGAGCCTTGAGTGACAATTTTCAGGGCTTCAGTGGGCCCCCAAATTCACTAAACAGGAATGATGGCCAGATGGAGGGGGGATTCAGGGATACTCTGGAGCAGTTTTCACCCCCTTAGAAGTGGAGTAAAAGAGGGGGACCACCAGAAGAGCCCCCGAGTGCCTTGCCTCAGACTTCCATTGCCTGAGGCCTGGGCACAGTGGTTGGCAGTGAGGCTGTCCCTGAGGGCCCAAGGCCTTTTACATGGTTCAGGGACACATTATCCAATTGCTCCAGATAGCCAAGGTGCTTAAGAAACATCTGGAATCCTTTAATTCTCAGGAATCATGAGGGTCCTTGGGAGCAACACTTAGGCAGAGGGATGAGGTTCTAAGTGAAATTTCAGGGTTCAGCCAGCCTGCAGGTGAGGTATTTGGGGAAACTTCACACCTCTAGGTGAATTCTCACTAGGGAATTCTGAAGTCCTTGGTGCTTTCAACACCCCAATGGTCTTGGGGAAGGTTGCAGGCAGTGGCGATGTTGGGGTCAGGAGATGCTGCCTTGCCTGGCCTCCTGGAATCCCAGAGTTCTCTGGAAGTGAGGATTATCGCATTTCTAATTGTGGTCTGATCATTGCTTGGTCTTTTGCAGGTGTTTGTAAAAGCAGGCCCTTGGACCTGGTGTTTCTCATTGATAGTTCTCGTAGTGTACGGCCCCTGGAATTCACCAAAGTGAAAACTTTTGTCTCCCGGATAATTGACACTCTGAACATTGGGCCGGCTGACACGCGGGTGGCAGTGGTGAACTATGCTAGCACTGTGAAGATCGAGTTCCAACTCCAGGCCTACACAGATAAGCAGTCCCTGAAGCAGGCTGTGGGTCGAATCACACCCTTGTCAACAGGCACCATGTCAGGGCTGGCCATCCAGACAGCAATGGATGAAGTCTTCACAGTGGAGGCAGGGGCTCGAGGACCCTCTTCTAACATCCCTAAAGTGGCCATTATTGTGACAGATGGTAGGCCCCAGGACCAGGTGAACGAGGTGGCGGCTCGGGCCCGAGCATCTGGTATTGAGCTCTACGCTGTGGGCGTGGACCGGGCAGACATGGAGTCCCTCAAGATGATGGCCAGTGAGCCCCTAGAAGAGCATGTTTTCTACGTGGAGACTTATGGGGTCATTGAGAAACTTTCCTCTAGATTCCAGGAAACCTTCTGTGGTAAGTTGGTCAGTCTTTGCTTCCAACTAGAAAGGATGTTATGTTCAGACATTATGTACACAGAGAAAAAGAGTATTATTCTTTTTTTGTGTGTGTGGAAATTTAATGAAAAACTTAAATATATCCAGTGTATGTGTGTGTGTGTGTGCACACGCACACATGTGCGTGACCAAGCTAAACATACTCTATTGGTTTAGGAATATAGAGCTGCATTACATGGAATTGGTTTGCTCATAAAATCTTCATGTTTGCGTTAGAACTGTGAAGGTCTGCAAATATCCAGGATAAATGACCCTGCTGTTCTCTGTCAGGGTCAGGAAAAACAAAACTCAAGATGCCTCTCCTTGTCCCCTCTGCCCCACCACTACATTTTTTCCCCCTGATACATATTTTTTTTAGTTTTACCATCTCTAGATCTAACAGAACTCTGTTTGTTCTCCTGCAGAAGACAGGGAGCAGCGTCTGTCCTTGGGGGAGTCAGCAGGCCTCTATTCCAGTGTCACCGTCAGCCCGAGCGTGCATTGAGTGAATGCTCTGGTTTTCAGACTGGGCTCTTTATCTGATTACTCTTTGTTGAAGAACAGGATTCAGGGACAAGGCAGATTAGGGTTTCAGCTCACTTGAAAGAAAGCAAGGTGATCTTAAAAAATCATTCCCTTACTCTGCTACTCCTTCCATCCTTTAGGATGGAATTTGAGTAAGGACATGCTAATTTTATTGGAATTTTTAGCATGAACTGACCAAATTTAGGACTACAGATCCATTCAACACTGGAATTTATTTTTAGTCACTGATCAGAATTATGATCTGTGGGACTCATGCTTTATTTTTTTATTATCTGGAGATAATCTTTTGATGCCTCTTTATGAATATCCAAGCAGTTGTGGACAAATTTCCAGTTCAGGTGAATTTTTAAACATAGATACCTTTTTGCAATATAATTTATTCCACACTTATTTATTCAGCATATATTTATTGATCTCTGACGATACAAAGATAAAGGTAATCTCTCCCTACCATTAAGTAACATTTTGGGGATGGCGGTGAGACAAACAAATGAACCAATAATTAATTACAATTGTAAATTTCAAGGAGACTTTTAATCTAAGTTAATGTGAAACCCAGCCATCAATGGTTTGTCAAGAAAAGGGAGATGAAGTCTTGCTCTGGGGCAACGTTTGGCCTCATTGCAGTCAGACTTGGCTGGGATCCCCTTGTCTTTCCTGTCCCAGGACACTGGGCTTTCACAAGCCATCACTGGCTTTGGTGGCATCTACTTGGCATTCATTCGTTTCCAAAAAGAAAGTGGCTTTCTTTCTCCCAGGAAGTCACTCGTCCACTCCATGCTTGTGGGTGAGAGCTTTTCCATCAACATGTTGGTCTGTGGCAAAGTTGGATTTCAAAGCTAGCACCTGGGGTTGGGCTTCGAAGGCTATAAAGTAACAAGTGGTGAGTGGCAATCTTTTCCTTCTGGTACAAAAGACCTGCTTGTTCTGAGGGAAAAAATGTCCTCTCTATGGAAAAAAGACTGAGTGGCAGCTTGTTGTAGTCAACGGGTTGGAAAGATCATTCCATGAAAAGGCCCTTGTTGGAAAAATACTAGCCTTGTCCTGTTGCCAAGAGCAGTGGAGGCTGGGTTACCTGCCACAGGAGGGGCCTGCCTCCTCCAACAGTCCTCCTTGGTTTCTCAGAAATGACTAAATTCATTGATTCATCTTTCTTTTTTTTTTTTTTTTGAGACGGAGTCTCGCTCTGTCGCCCAGGCTGTAGTGCAGTGGCCGGATCTCAGCTCACTGCAAGCTCTGCCTCCCGGGTTTACACCATTCTCCTGCCTCAGCCTCCCGAGTAGCTGGGACTACAGGCGCCCGCCACCTCGCCCGGCTAATTTTTTATTTTTTTTATTTTTTAGTAGAGACGGGGTTTCACCGGGTTAGCCAGGATGGTCTCGATCTCCTGACCTCGTGATCCGCTGATTCATCTTTCAAAAGCACTAGGAAAAAAATATCCAGTGAGATATAAATGGCTCCAGGAGCAATAAGATGGAGATGTAGTTTAGCTAATGTAATCTCATTTTATTTTGTTCTTTTCTTTTAACCTGTTTGTATTAGCATATGAGTTCACTATGAATTTAGCGTATGGATGACTTCACCCACTTTACATATTCAGAAGACAGTTACCCAGACCATTTGTATGTTCAAAGATGTACCACTGCCCACCTGTGAGTTTATTCTAGGCTTAGACCCATACTTGTGTGAGAATTCTGTTTAGACATAGACTATAGAACCTTGGAAGTCAGATTCTGGCTGCAATGGGACAAGTAGCTTGCGTCACTTCAGGCTGTGCTTTATTGTTCTCCCATTTCTTGTGGTGGGGAAGCACAAATCTTTTTTTTTCATGGGGAGGTGGATAAGCCAAATAAAACATCCAATTGCCTGGCCTATGTGTTTGGCTTCAGCTCCAAACTCCAAATTCCCTTTCTCCCTTGAGAAAGTCTATATAGCAAGATGTGTGCTTTTAAATTAGTAACATTTCTAGTTTCAGAGGAGCATTTCTAATAAGCCAGAGGCAGAAAACAAATAACCTTTTTTTATAGTGAAGTAAAGATAGACTCAGAAAGGAGCCCGGAGAGCAATGTCTATTGACATGGAAGAAGGTATCTCAGATGTTTCCTAAGTGTCAGTGCTGACTGTTGTAAACTTCCTCTGCACAGCGTTGGACGCCTGTGTGCTTGGAACACACCAGTGCCAGCACGTCTGCATCAGTGATGGGGAAGGCAAGCACCACTGTGAGTGTAGCCAAGGATACACCTTGAATGCCGACAAGAAAACGTGTTCAGGTGAGACCTGTGTAGGGGGTCGGGACTGAATCAAATGCTTGGAAACCTATGCTCCAGGTTTTGGACTGGCCTTGTGCTGTGATTCTTTGACCCCTTTTTACCTAACTGCCTTTTGGCTGGTTTACTGTTGTTCATCAGCAGTTTTCCCTGAAAAGGAGCTTAGGGAGAAAAGTGAAATGATACATAAATCAGCTTATTTCCATACTTTTTAAGTTTTTAAATGAAACTGTAGGAGAAAAGGCTACTAAGAAAGAGGTCCGGGCTGAGTGCAGTAGCTCAGGCCTATAATTCCCGCATTTTGGGAGGTGGAGATGGTAGGATAGTTTGAGGCTAATTCGAGAGTAGCCTGGACAATATAGTGAGACCCCATCTCTACAAAAAATAATAATAAAAAAAAATAAGCCAGGTGTGGTGGTGCACACCTGTAGTCCTAGTTACTTGGGAGGCTGAGGGGGGAGGATTGTTTGAGACCAGGAGACCGAGGCTGCAATGAGCTATGATAATGCCTCTGCTGCACTGCCGCAGAGGAAGAACTTGTCTCACAGAAAACAAAAAACAAAAAACACACACAAAAAAAGGAAAAGAAAAGGGTCCAAGATTCTTAGTCCTTTTGAGGGTTTGAAATTTTTCCTGGATTTTATTTAATTACATACAAGCTACTCTCTTCCTCTCTATAGTCATAGATGCTCATGGAATCTAGAAGTAGCAAAAAAGTTAGAGGGGTCCTCACTGGTCTGGTACATAGATACGTACATGGAGTCAATGAGGAATGGGAATTAGATTTTTTTTTTTTTTTTTTTAATCCTAGAAAAAAGTTTTTGGGAGGAAGAAAGCTTAGAGATAATTTTATAGGTAATGAAATTGAGATGGACATAAGGGAAAAAACGTACCCATGCCATAGGATCTCTTAGTGAAAGAGCCAAGACCAGAGGGTTGGCTCCCAACTCCCAGCTGCCCCTCCCTTGTTTCGTTAGCTCTGTGTGTGTGTGTGTGTGTGTGGGTGTGTAAGTGGCGTGGCCCATAATTATTTATTTCTGCCATGCTCTGCATGCATTTACATTTGTCCCAATCATCTTTTGATAGCTCTTGATAAGTGTGCCCTTAACACCCACGGATGTGAGCACATCTGTGTGAACGACAGAAGTGGCTCTTATCATTGTGAGTGCTATGAAGGTTATACCTTGAATGAAGACAGGAAAACTTGTTCAGGTAAGTGAGGGAGGAGTCTTTACTATTGCTACTTAGCTATCTGCCTACCTACCCAGTGATGGAAGGGCAGGTCACATTGACTGGGAAGTTAGTGTGTTTTCCTCTCTTGCCACCTTAAGCTTTTCCCATTTTTAAGTTTTATCCAAAACATCAGAAATGGTAACATGTATGTATCTCGGCCCAAATATATAAATGTGTTGCTCATTTCCTTCTCTGTATCCAGCCCAAACAATCTTTCCCAAATGCTACAGACAATTTAGTAGGTTGAAATCACATAACAACCCACAAGGTACTTGTTGCCTACAAAGGGAAATACAGTAACTTTACAGTGGAGAAATTGGCAGACATCACCTTAACCAAGTGATCAAAGTTAACATCATCAGTGATGACACATAGTGACATCATGGATGACCTGACATGCTGGGCTCAATATTGTGGACACAACAGCACAACTGTAGTATTCTTGCTAAAAATTCAGGTCTCTTCATGAGACCTGATTAGACAAACCCAACCTGAGAGACATTCTCAGTTCACAAAATAGTTTTCCAGTACTTCTCAGAAGCATGAAAGTCATAAAAGACAAAGAAAGACTTAGGAAGATTGGAGAGGACAAAGGAGATGTGAAACTGAATGCAATGTGGAATCCTGGATTGGATCCTGGACCAGAAAAAGGACATTAATGGCAACATTTGAATAAAGTCTGTAGATTAGCAAATCATATTGTATCAATGTTAATTTCTGGCTTAATAATCATACTATGGTTATGTAAATTACTGTTTGGGGAAACAAGGTGAAGTACAGGAAATTTTTGCACTGTTTTTACAACTTTTTTTTCTTCTTGAGATGGAGTCACCCAGGCTGGAGTGCAGTGGCGCGATCTCGGCTTACTTCAAGCTCCACCTCCCGGGTTCATGCCATTCTCCTGCCTCAGCCTCCTGGGTAGCTGGGACTATAGGCGCCCGCCACCAGGCCTGGCTAATTTTTTTTTTTTTTGTATTTTTAGTAGAGATGGGGTTTCACTTTGTTAGCCAGGATGGTCTTGATCTCCTGACCTCGTGATCCGCCTGTCTTGGCCTCCCAAAGTGTTGGGATTACAGGTGTGAGCTACCGCGCCCAGCTGCAACTTTTTCATAAATCCGAAATTATCTCAGATGAAAAGTTTAAAAGTAAAAAATAGTTTAAAAATATATCAGTACAGAGGAAAGTGCACTGAATGAAAATTTGTCTTGAGTTTTTATGCTGCTCTGAATCAACTGGTCTCCCTTGTGCCCCTTTCCCTCATTTAAAAAACAGGAGAGGGTTGAACTACAATTTCTTCAAACTCTAATTCTGTGTTTTTCTGAATCTAGCGTAATTACCCACACAACTGTTGGTATCCTGCTGAGTTGGGATAAGTACAATAAGGCTAAAAGGAGTGCTTTAGAAAGTATGAGATACTTAGGTTATAAAAACTCAATACTGATGATTTTGAAAAGCAATTGTGGAAGGTCAGAGAATAATTATTGTATGTGCAGGATTTCACTTAACTCAGTTAACTTCTAGTTAGAAAAAAACAGTGCCAATGGCTTTGAATTGTTTCCAGTAAGTTTTCCTCATATGTTTCCAGCTGCAAATAAGGCTTCTATCCATGGGTAATAAAATACTCTTCCACCTTTTATTTCTTGTCTCCTGAATTTTTGTTTCACAGCTCAAGATAAATGTGCTTTGGGTACCCATGGGTGTCAGCACATTTGTGTGAATGACAGAACAGGGTCCTATCATTGTGAATGCTATGATGGCTACACTCTGAATGCAGATAAAAAAACATGTTCAGGTAAGATCCATTCAAACAATTCTTTCATTCTTGGGTCTTTTACAGTGAAACCAACTTGCAGCTAACCAGCAAAGAGGTTTTTAAAGGTAACTTAAGGAATCAAGGTTCAGACATTCGACCATACTTTTAGATGAAGGCACACATTGCTCAGAGGGTGGTGAGCTCACTGGAGCAAACACAGATTACTTCAGAAAATTACTGGGAAATAGGTAGGGAGTGGGGGATATGAGAAAAGCTAATTAAATGTAGGGTCCTTATCCAGGAAAATTTTATAGCTCTGTACACTGAAGACTTTTAAGCAAAGAGAAAACTTTAGTGGAAATCAACTGGACAGTAACTATTTGGTGTGATAGGATGAACTGATCTTTTTCCAGTTAAAACTTGGCCTGGAACTTTTCTGTAGTGTTAATCTTAAGGCTTGATGATTTTAGTAAAGAAGACTTTGTGAATGCCTGAATTAGACCCACACAGATCTTCCAGTAAGTTTGAGGCCGGTCACTCCTTGGCAGTTTCTAGACGATCAATCATCGGTGAAACTCAGCCTTATACATTGGCCAATGAACCCAGGCCAGTGCTGTTAATCCTCATTAAATTGATTTAAACTTACTGGCAGGACAGGGTGGCATTTATAAATGTAAAAACACTCCTGAGAGAAATTCCAAGCTCTCAAGGTGTTGTTTAGCTTTGGCATATTGAATGTGTTTTAGATTTGATGTTTATTTTCCTCTCCCTTGAGGAGATACAGACTTCATCAAGACAGACAAAGGGAAATGGCATGTCATCCAGTCCCATGGGTGAAACCAATAAAAAAATACTGGGCACCTACTTTGTTCCCAGTATGGCACTAAGTATTGTGAGCCTATAAAGAAGCGTAAGTTTCTGCCTGTGAGCAAGTGAAGCCTGGGTGAACAGACAGCCGGCTCCTTAGGAAAGCAGAGACCAAGCCAGGGAGAGGGACGGATGGAAACGAAGGGCTGTAGAGGCTGGGGAGGTGGGCATCTGCGAAGCGCTGGTGTTGGGCCTTGAAGGAGGGTGAAGGTTTCGATGGAGAGAAATGGAAAGTGGCACTGGCCAGGGACTGGCTTGAGCTAATTTGTTCAGGGCAGGACGACTAAGAAGGTTGGGGTAGAGAGAATTCACCTATGGCTGTACTTCTCGAACTAGTGACAAGCGTCCCAGTTGGTACTTTAAGCTGCCAGGAACATTGAAGACCTGGGAAAACAAACCAAAAACAAATTTCCATTTCAACTAACAGATAGTATGGAATACAGTGAAGCAATTTATTTTTAAGAAAAACATAAATCAAAGAAAATTTTCAGTGAAGGCAGACAACACTGCCAGATGCCAGTATCCCATATTCTTCAATGCCTACTGTAGGCCATGCAGGATTCTAGGCATTTTAGCTACACTAATGCCCCTTAATACTGACAGCAACTTTAAAAGGAAACTGATTAAGTAATCTGCCCATGGTTACTCCACTAGCAAGTAGCAGACCCAGGGTTCAAACCCAGGTACTTGCTCTAGTGGTTACATAGGCTCTTAACCACTAAGCCATACTGTCTTAGTGTACAAAGCACAGGAGAGTGAAGAGGGACAGAAGAGAAAGACATACTAGTGGGAAAGTTAGTTATACATATATATATATTTTTATTCTTCTCTTTTTTGAGACAGGGTCTCACTCTGTCACCCAGGCTAGAGTGTGGTGGTATGATCTTGGCTCACTACAGCCTCTACCTCCCAGGCTCAAGTGATTCTCCCACCTCAGCCTCCTGAGTAGCTAGGACTACAGGCGCATGCCACCACACCTGGCTAATTTTTGTATTTTTTGTAGAGATGGGGTTTTGACATTTTGTCCAAGCTTGTCTTGAATTCCTGAGCTCAAGCAATACACCTGCCTTGGCACCTGCCTTGTGCTGGGATTACAGGTGTGAGCCACTGTGCCTGGCCTATTTATATATTTTAAAGTAATAGTGAATACTGCTATGAAGCTGAGGAACATCCCATGGATCGGATCCCTTCTAATGGTCTGCTTTTCCCTTGCTAGTGGTAGGAAGGCTTGTAAATTAAACGTGGAGCCCCAGATCAGGGCCAGGGGCTGGAAGCATGTCCATTTGCTACCTGTAGAGTGGGTACTAAGCTGGAATGAGGTGAAAAAAATGAAACACCTGCTAGAAGGCATTTTGCTGAAAAAAAAATCTAAATTGTAGCACTGAAAGGGAATAGCCATATTAAGGTTGGAAAGGCACTTTATGTATAGATTATATACTGCCTCGCATTTCACACAAAGCTATTCTATAGGCATTAGTGAGCCACAAAAGCTTCTGCATGTGAAATGACATTTAAGAGGAAAGTTAGAGGGAAATAAACTGTTTTGGTTCCTGTGGCAAAGGAGGAACCTATGTCGTCTAGGAAGGCTTTCTGGGTTTTAAAGGAGAATTACTGTTTTATTTGTCCTAGGCCAGTCTGAACATGAGATGAGTATGGCACTTTGCTCTGCTCTCCACTCAAATTTGGGCAAACTGCATTTGTCCCTGAAATGTTATTTGTGATACATAGTACATACTTCACTCTCTAATCATATACATCATAATTATTACTAATACTGTATCATTTTCCCATCTGTGCTTGTGTGTGTGTGCATGTGTCTCCAGGTCAATGTTTTCTGTTCCACTTTGTAAGCTACGAAGGCAGGCACTTGGTCAATATAGTGCTTTTTTGTGCAGCATCAAACTTGGCTTCATGTACGACTAGGTCCCTCAAACATTATTTTTGGTGGTGGTGATGATGATCCATGAGTAGCTGGGGATGATGGAAGCATTAGTAGTCATCAGGAAAGGCTGGAGGTAAGTTCTGGAATACAGTCAAGACTCAGTGCCACCCAATGCTGTGGGTAGAAAAAAAGAAAAGGTACCCTTAGATATCTGCAAGAGATACAAAGGAAAGGAATGTGTGTGATGTGAGGCCAAAGGGATGAGAGGTATGGGAAGAGAAAACAGGCTTGCTCCTGCAGCATGGGGCCTGTTGCTGACTACTGACTACGACTGCATTCTCAGCACTTGCGGGGACCAAATGGAAACTTCTTCTCTCAGACATTTGTGTTTACTTTTCTATTTAATGTGTGAATATTTTTTTTCCTGCGCCACGTGCGGTCAGTCCGTGACAAGTGTGCTCTAGGCTCTCATGGTTGCCAGCACATTTGTGTGAGTGATGGGGCCGCATCGTACCATTGTGATTGTTATCCTGGCTACACCTTAAATGAGGACAAGAAAACATGCTCAGGTGAGGATCAGCCCTTTAAGCCCATTTCCTTCGGTAGGAAAATTTTTTCAGGAGCAAGCCTTTTTCTTTCTAAGACACAGCTGTGATTCTTTCTCCTTGTCAGAATTCTCCAGTGGCTCCCACTGGTCTACAGAATAAAACAGTGATACCCCTCCACCAGGCAGCCTACCCTCCATGAGCTGTTTCTGTCTTCTCTCTTTTTCACATTTTTCTTAATAATTAAACTTTCTGCCTAAATCTGGATTTTATTATGGTAAAATACACATAAAATTTACCATTTCAATTATTTTCAAGTGTATAGTTTGGTGGCATTAAGTACATTTACATTGTTGGGCAACAACCACCACTATCCATCTCCAGAAATTTTTTATCATCCTAAAATAAAACTCTGTACCAATGAAACAATAACTGCCCATCACCCGCTCCCCTCAGCCCATGGTAACTACTTCTCTCATCCTGGCTTTTAAAACTTTTCTACTACATTTGCCCCCAGATTCAGATTCTTCCTGCATCCTGGTCCAGCCACAGTGGGCTGTTTGATGGTCCAGGAGCATGCCCTGCACTCACTCGTTTCCACCCTCCCCTCAATGCTTTTGCTTGTCAGAAGGCAAGAACCACATTCTTGCCAACATCTGGTTTTGCTGAATTACATTTTTGCCAATCTAGTGGATGATTTTTCATTTCCTGGTTACTAATGAGGTGAGGCATCTTTTCCTGGGGAGTACTGCCATTTTAACAGTCTTTCATTCCATTAACATGGTATGTCTTTTATTTTAATTTAATTTAATTTTATTTTATTTTAGGTCTTCTTTAATTTCTTTCAAAATTGTTTTGTAGTTTTCAGTGTAGAAGTCTTGTACTTTTAAAAATATTCCTAACTATTTTATTCCTTCTGGTGCTATTGTAAGCACCATTTCTCCATTTCTCAACCTTCAATTTTGCTACAACCCAGGTTTGAGAAATGGAGTTTGAGATCCATTTCTCAACTTTCAATTTTTCTACAATCCAGGTTTACAATTTTCTGTGAAGTGTTTTAATTAGAATATCCTACTCAGCCCATGCCGTCCTAGAGCTTAGAGACTATCAGGCAAGACAGACACTGAACAAGTATTATAAGTACCCATCTTATGGATACAGGGATCATGGACAGGTAGTTGATATTCAATATATACTTCCTGGTTTATTGACTGATTAAGATGGGATTTGGACTGGCTGTCCCTAAAAGGTTCAATAGGATTTAGACAGGTGGATAGATGATAGATTATATTTAATGAATTTATGATCTCCCATCCCTGTGTTGGATCTTTGTAAAATGTTAGAGTAAAAATGTTGCAGCAAAGGACCATTTCCTGTCCTCAGGCAATGGAATAACTCCATTGGAAGATGATACACCAGTCCTCAGACCTGGGAAGTTACTCTTATTTCTATACATAACTTTAGGAGGAGCCCTGATACTGAATAGGAGTAGCTGCCTCACTGAATTACAGAAAGAAATAGGAATTACTTTTATCACCTCTTATATTTGGCTAAATGTCAATACAAACCTGAATTTTCAGTTCCAAAGTATTTATTGGTAAGAACTACGACTCTCACTTCAAACCATTCAATAGAATAACAGCCCTCTACAGGAAATCAGGACTTAACCAATTTTCATCTTTTGTTTGTTTGTTTTTTGAGACGGCATTCACTCTGTCCACCCAGATTGGAGTGCAGTGGTGCGACCTCAGCTCACTGCAACTTCTGCCTCCTGGGTTCAAGCGATTCTCCTGCCTCAGCCTCCAGAGTAGCTGGGATTACAGGCGTGTGCCACCATGCCCAGCTTATTTTTGTGTTTTTATTAGAGACGGGGTTTCACTATGTTGTCCAGGCTAGTCTCAAACTCCTGACCTCAAGCGATCCACCCACCTTAGCATCCCAAAGTGCTGGGATTTCAGGTGTGAGCCACCATGCCTGGCCCTAGTTTTTACCTTTGATACCTTTTGGCCATACAAATAGAGTACTATTGTCCTAGTTTTATTTTTATTTATTTATTTTTAAGAGACAGGGTCTTACTCTGTGACCCAGACTGGAGTGCCGTGGTGTGATCATGGCTCATTGCAGCCTTGAACTCCTGGGCTCAAGTGATCCTCTGCCTCAGCCTCTTGAGTAGCTGGGATTACGGTTTTGTGCCACTATGCCTGGCTATTTTACTTTTTTGTAGAGACAGGGCCTTGCTTTGTTGCCCAGGGTGGTCTTGAACTCCTTGCCTCAAGTGATCCTTCTGCCTCAGCCTCCAAAAGTGCTGGCATTATAGGAATAAGGCACTGCACCAGGCCCATTTTCCCTTCTTAATTACACAGTATCACATGAACACTGTCTTATCTCTATATCCCTGGCCTCCCCCTATACCAACCATGTTTTTCTAAATTTACTTTTTATCATGAATAATTTCTGGCAATCACAAAAGTACAGAGAATAAAATAATGAACCCTCATTTAAGAATCACTCAGCTTTGACAATTATAAACATTTTTCCCAATGTCTCCTAAGATGAATTTTTCTGTGATAAGTATTTTCTCATCTTTTTGTTTGTTCATACATCCCTTTAACTGTTGGAAAATGCACTTAGATAAGTCTTTAGTGGTGGAAACATTCAGTTGTGGATTTCCTGATTTGTTATGATTCCTATATAGCTATTCCTAGATAGTATATTTGTGTACTGTCGTTGTCTTCAGCCATTGAGGAAGCACGAAGACTCGTTTCTACTGAAGATGTTTGTGGATGTGAAGCTACACTGGCATTCCAGGAGAAGGTCAGCTCGTCTCTTCAAAGACTGAACACTAAACATATCCTTTCTGGATGTTTTTCTGGATGGTTTTCTGCTTCTGCCTGGAGCCAACCTAGGTATACAATTGAGCCAAACACTTTAAGACATTCCACAGGCAAGTGACTTATTTGTTAGGTTTTAGTATGAGCAGTAATAATACACAACTTAAAAAACATTAGAGTTCTTTTCTAATGGTTTAATAGACTGTTTCACCCATTCAATATTTACATGTAAAAGCTGCCTATTTTGTTCCCTGGTGCTTTTCCATAACTGTATATGCTCTTACATAACAGATGGAACATTTATGCTAATGATTCCTTAATATGGCTTTCTTAGTTCAGAATCTGTAAATGTACAAGGTAAGTCAGCTGATTAATGGGATGTGATATTTCAGATTACACAGTTGTATACTTTAACTAGCCAAGTGGTCAAAAAGCAGATTTTAGGCCGAGCGCGGTGGCTCAAGCCTGTAATCCCAGCACTTTGGGAGGCCGAGATGGGCGGATCACGAGGTCAGGAGATTGAGACCATCCTGGCTAACACAGTGAAACCCTGTCTCTACTAAAAAATACAAAAAACTAGCCGGGCGAGGTGGCGGGCGCCTGTAGTCCCAGCTACTCGGGAGGCTGAGGCAGGAGAATAGCGTAAAACCCGGGAGGCGGAGCTTGCAGTGAGCTGAGATCCGGTCACTGCACTCCAGCCTGGGTGACAGAGCGAGACTCCGTCTCAAAAAAAAAAAAAAAGCAGATTTTAAAATGTAACACGATACAATCTCAGAAACTTTCAAAATCAATTCTTTCTCCAAAGGAGTAACTCGGGAAGTTTCTCAGAACAGTTCAAGTTAACAACTCTGTTCCTATGTACCCTAGAGGAGTGGAATTCAGATTGTGGTAGGTACCATCTAGGCATATGCAGAGACTTTTAAGGGAGGTACAGATAATTGGAAAGAATCAATTTCCAAATCCTTCACTTGCTTAGGACACTACTTGGAATCAGTTGGCATTTTCTTTTCCCATCTCTCATTTCGTATCACCATTCTCCTAACTTTTCACACGAAAGGCATACTTCTCACTAAGGTGCATTTCTTAGAAGAGCAGAATCTTGAGAGAGCCAAACAAAGGGACAATCCAACTATCCCTTTAATCAAGACATCATAAACATTGTTTCCCCCATCCCTCACACTAAGATGCTGCTCCAATTAAATTTTATATGAACAAAAACATCTGAAGACCACTGCAGTGGTCTACTTTTATTGTGCTCTCTGAAAAACAGGATGTTTGACTTTTAAACTAAATTCAGCTTTTGGTGAGAAAGCAGTTTTGCTCTTTTCCCACTTATCATAGGACATTATCGTTTTATCTTGTGTTGCAGTGTTTGAAAGTGTGTTTATATTTTCTAATGTGTAAAAATAAATGGTGTTGGCCTTAACAACTTGCCACTTGATGGCATTTTGGAGAAGTTGCAAGTAAATGAATATGGACAAATACATCGTTAAATTGCTCCAATTTCTCACCTGGAAATGGGGACAGCTTGGTATACTTAATACTCATGCATTCTTTTGCACACCTGTTATTGCCAATGTTCTTGCTAATAATTTGCCATTACCTGTATTAATGCTTGAATATTACCTGATAAATTGTATGAAGATCTTCTGGAGAATCAGCATGATTTTTCCAAGGAAATAAATATGCAGATCCTTATTAAGAGCAAACTTTAGTGTCTCTAAGTTATGACTGTGAAATGATTGGTAGGAAATAGAATGAAAAGTTTAACATTTCCTTATCTACTAATTGAGCCATTTAATTCTAAATGTTTATATCAGACAACCATATTCATGATGGAAACTTTAGGTCTAGTTTCTTTTGATAGTATTTATAATATAAATCAATCTTATTACTGAGAGTGCAAATTGTACAAGGTATTTACACATACAACTTCATATAACTGAGATCAATGTAATTTTGAACTGTTTAACACTTTTTGTTTTTTGCTTATTTTGTTGCAGTATTATTGAAGATGTGATCAATAATAGATTGTAATACACATATCTAAAAATAATTAACACAGATCAAGTGAACATTACATTGCCATTTTTAATTCATTCTGGTCTTTGAAAGAAATGCACTACTAAAGAGCACTAGTTGTGAATTTAGGGTGTTAAACTTTTTACTAAGTACAAGAAATCCTAAATTGACTTTATTATTTTGCTTCAGGATCCAAGTGATAAAGTTATATATTTATAAAATTGCTATAAATCGACAAAATCTAATGTTATCTTTTTAATGTTAGTGATCTGCCTACCTCGGCCTCCCAAAGTGCTGGGATTACAGGCGTGAAAGTCTAACATATTTACTTATATATTAGATACATATAATTCTTTTGGCTTTGAAACTTGCAACTTTTAGAACAAAACAGTCCTTTAAATTTTGCACTGCTCAATTCTTTTATTGGTTTGTATTGTCTTTAATAAAAGTTATTACCTTTACATACTATCATGTCTGTTTCTTGATGACTCATCAATTTTGTCTATTAAACATATTTCTTTAAATTATACTGAATTAACAATTATTTTGATATTCAACAGTTTCTTATCAAAAGATAGAAGTTTGATACTCCTCCTATAGTTTAACCTCACACTTGAGGCTAAAAGTGTAAGTTCAGGTTCAAAAGAAAGGCTTTTATATAAAATTACCTAAATTTGGATAAAATAATGATGACCTTTACATTAATATAAGCTCCTGAAAAGCAAATATAACCTACAGATGTAAATATAAAATATAAACTTTAAGGAAGGAACAAAAACTAAATATACCAAGGAAATATATAAAACATGTTACTTTTCAAAAAATTTGAAAGGGTATGACACAGAGCTGCAGTAGTATTTTCCAGACTTGTTTGAGCCCCAAATCAGTAACACGTATTAATATACCACAGAGAAATGGTAGTATAGAAGGAATAAATGAGAGTTCATGTGCAAGAAGGGAAAAATATTTAAAAAGAGGTGAGTTTTCAAGTGTCACCATTAGTAACTAGCTTCAACTAATCATGTCTTGGCCAGTTTATTGGGAACTCCTGGGTTAGATAATACTTATTTGTCTCATGCGTCCGGTGTAGGGAGCCTATGGGCAGGGGCCAACGTATCTTAAACAGACACACAAACAATAGAAAACAAACGTATTATCTGAATGGGATTGGGTTAAGTTTGGAAATAATTCCTCAGGGAGACTGATTTGTGTTGGTTTGGCTAGGCACAACTGGCCTGTTAAGAGGGTAGGACCATCACGGAATACATAAAGTGGCTTGGGAAGCAGAGCCGGATGGAAGGTTGCCCCGCAGAAAGCATACTGCCTTACTTAAGGTGGGGGCTCCCTAGTGAAAACATTTAGGATTGAGGGAAGATGTGATTTTGGATGGAGTTTAGATTTGTTCGGAAAGGCACCGGAGACTATTGTCAATTCTGTAATAGATTGTGCTGGGTGAGACAAATCACCGGGGTCAAAGGATTGGAGGATTTTTGTTTTATTTTTGTCTGAGATGGGAAAAGACTCCAAGTGGAGAAATTAGCTACTGATGCATAAATTACATGCTAGATTATGGTAAAAGGGAAAACCAGAAATAAAAACATGGGTGAGACCAAATAATTTCATGAGATTGGTTCTACTTGGATTTCTGCCCTATGCCTTATATTTTGAGGCTTTGTAACTCTCAGGCATTCAAAAGACAAAGGAGAATGAAGAAAGAAATAAGGTAAGAAAAAGAAGAGAATATGTAACAGTCGACTCTAGACGAGAAAACACCAAACGCTCAAATATTGTAAAACGGGAGGCTATGCCCCAGTAGCAATTGTACGCTATTAATTACCCAATGTTTATACAAATTCCTTGAAAAGGATCCTCGGGGTTGCGGTAATAACTTAATTAAACTGTTAAAAAATGTCAAAACAAGCGGAATAAACAAAATCTTCTATTCCTAAATTGCTCTAGAGGTTGTCCAATCCCCAAAGACACAGAGAAGGGTTACGAGATCTCAGCACGCACATTTGCACTTTCATCTGGCCCGGGGCGCCAGCCTATCAAATACAGTAAAAGGTTTTTCCCTTTCAAGAATGTTGGAACTTTGGAACTTACAAAATACTAAATAATTTGCCCTCATTAGAACGGGCGCCTTTCCTCCTAAGTTTATAGTACTGCCACCTGAGGAGCGGCTCCACCGCGATCAACAGAGGTGTGGCGGGAGGGAGGGCGGCAGTGACCACGAGACAGGGCGCAGAGAGCGAGTGCACGGCTGGCAGGGACAGGTCGCGACCCAGCTCCTTGCGGAGAGCAAAAAGGCCGAGACGCCAGGAAACAGGACTATACAGCTACCGCCTCGCACCCGGCTCCCCCAACCCACCGACGTCCGCGCAGGCGCACTACGCCGGTGCCCGGTGCGAGGGCGTCACCGGAAATGCCCCGCGGCGCCCCGGATGCGACGGGGCAACATCGCGGTTGCCAGGGCGACGGGAGCTTTCCGCAGCTGCTGGTACTCCCCATTGGAAACGTAGAACCGTTACCGGTCGAGGGCCTTAGCAGCCGTCGTGACCCTCTAGGGAATCCCACGATGTTCTTCTACCTGACCAAGAAAGTGAGTTTCCTGGGGGGAGGCGTCCTCGTTTCCCCGCCATTCCCGCAGCCTGCGGCGATTCCCGCTGCCTTCCCGAGAAGCCAGGCTGCTTCACCCGGTCCTGATCGTGGCTTGGCCATTCCGCGGCCATCCTTCCCGCCGGGTCCAGCCTCCGACCTCCTCCTGCGGTTCCCAGAGCCCCAGACAGTCCTTGACCGAGCCCGCTGCCCTCTCGTAGCTCTCTCCCATTCCTGCCCCTGGCTAGGTCCTTTTGGGTGGCTCGAGGATAGGTCTCCACGTGCTACTCTATCTTTCCTCCTCCACTTGTTGCTGATCCACGTGATTTAAACTCTTTGGATCACCACGAGCCACTGGGCAAGAGAAAAGAAATAACAATAGGATAGCCTAAGTGTTGTGGGTAAAAAGGAAGAGGGACTGGTGGTATGGATTTATACCCGCTCCCCGCCCTCCCTTTAAAAAATCCATCCGGTGACTCTGGCGTTGGCTTCCTCCGCAGTCAGTATCCTTCTCTTTTTTGCACTTCTTTCCCTCTTTCCCAAAGGCTAGAGCCCGGGTCAGTTCAAGGGACCATGCCCATTTCACCACAGCTCGTTTTTTTTTCTGCAAGACCGTCCGTTTTTCTTCTTGGAAGACTTTCTTCAGCCGTCATCTCCTGCAGACTTATTTCCCACCTCCTTCGTGAAAAGTTGCTAGTGTGGCTATGGTTGCTTTTACAGATTTCCATTCCCAATAACGTGAAGCTGAAGTGTGTATCCTGGAACAAGGAACAAGGGTTCATAGCATGCGGTGGTGAAGATGGATTACTGAAAGTTTTGAAATTAGAGACGCAGACAGGTAAATGAATGCAAGCTCACATGTTTGAAATTGGTAGAAAATTGGCTAATGTTATTTGTTCATGCAATTTACTCATGGTATCTGTCAGTATGCAATTCTGATTATTTTAAGGGGAAAACCAACATTTTATGGTGTTTTTTCTGGAGTATGTTTGCAATAAAGTTCAGAGAATGTTGAATGTAAACATCAGATTGTTTTTGCTGAGTTATTAATGGAGAATGAAAAATAACGAAGAATGAAAATAAGTCACTGTGTTATGCTATATCTAATTATTGTACTGTATTATTAGGAGTCTAATACAAATCCTGTGAGTCAACATTTCAGTAAGAAAATCTGGCGGATTATTTACAGGCCTATCCTTTCTGCTATTATTAGATACATTAATGGTTATTGACCCAGTGTCCAAGAACAGAAAATGGGATATGTTTTACATTTCTATTAGTGGGTCTCTTGTTTTTGCAGCTTGATTTCTTTCTTTATCTAGTTGTCTGGAATCACAGCAAACAGCTTCCTACTTCTTTAGCCCCTCAGTGCTGCACTAGATTGAAGATCTAGATAAGGCAATTAGGGTTAAATCTCTGCTCTGCCACAAGACTACTGAATGACTTTCAACAAGTGGCTGAGGATCTTACTACTTTAGTTTACTCTTCCATAAAATGAAAATGTAGGGGATTAAACTGCATTACATTTTTGGATTCCTTACAACATAGCTTCTCAAACTGTATTAGGTATAAGAATCACTGGAAGAGATTGTTAAGATGGATTTCATGCTCTACCCCCACACAGTGGACCCAGGATGGGGCCTGAGAATTTCCAATTCTAGTGAAGCTGAGTTGCTGGTCCTGAGACCCCACTTTGAATAGCATTACCTTACAGCTTTGAATGTGGTATGAATAATTTAAATACTTATTGACGATTTTCCATATACTGGATGTTTAACCTTCACAATCTTATTTGACTTCACAATAATCTTGGGCAGTAGGTATTCTAGGTGAAAAAATTGAGGCTCTGAGCTGTTAATAATTGCCTTAGGTCACGCAGCCAGTAAGTGGCAGAGCAAGGATGTGAAACTAAGTTTGTCTCACATTCAAGTCCTTGTTTTTAACCACTACACAGAGGGCTAGTGGACAGCCTAAGAAGAGTACCAATTAAAGTTTGGCTTATGCTGTTTTATAGTTCAATCTGTCAGTGCTTTAGTTTTTTAAAACTGTGTTAAAAGAAAGTTTTTCTCCGAAAAACTTTATATATATAGATATATAAAGTTTAAAATATATATAAAGTTTATATATTATATATAGTTTAAAAATATGTAGTTTATATATACATTCTTATATATAAAAATATATAAGAATATATATATTTCTTAAATGTATCTATATGTATGTGTATGTGTATATATATGTGTCTGTATATATACATACTTTTGCTTACAATATGTTGCAAGTTTTTTTTTTTTTTTTGCGACAGAGTCTCACTCTGTCACTCAGGCTGGAGTGCAGTGGTGCGATCTCTGCTCACTGTAAGCTCCACCTCCGGGTTCACGCCATTCTCCTGCCTCACCCTCCCAAGTAGCTGGGACTACAGGCGTCCGCCACCAGGCTTGGCTAATTTTTTGTATTTGTAGTAGAGACAGGGTTTCACCGTGTTAGCCAGGATGGTCTCGATCTCCTGACCTTGTGATCCGCCCGCCTCGGCTTCCCAAAGTGTTGGGATTACAGGCGTGAGCCATTGTGCCTGGCCCGCAAGTTTTAACTTACATTAAGAAATGCATTCATTTTGTTTAACATTGAAGGCTTTTTTAAAAACAAACTTCTTTTTCTTCTCTAACCTTTTGATAAGCTGTGGCTAGAGTATTATTTGAAATTAGTGAGCAAGATGGGAAATCGATTCTTTGGAGGTTTGGAAAATGGAGTAAAGTATTTGTTTTGGAACTTAATGATTATGAATTGTGCTGAAAGAAATAAATATGAGGAATATGGCTGCGAGATTCTAACAAGATCAGTATATTGTATTCAATACAAATAGTGTTGATTCAGCAGATCCCTCCAGTAACTATCATAGATCTTGCATGCCTGCTTTATATCAAGCACTGTTTGTGCTAAAGATGCAACATTTTAAGTATAATGTTTTTGTAGCTTGGGTACAGCAATATAATACAGAAATCCTCTACATCAACAAATCATCTTCTATGACACCATTTTTAATGTCTATTTAGTATTTCATTATACTGGTATTACTATATCATAATTTGCTTAACCAATTCTAGTATTGGACATTTAGATGTCTCCACATTTTTACTATTAAAGCAACTATATCTTTGTATCCAAATCTTTGCATAAATTGTTAATACTTTCTAGGATAAATCTCTAGAAATGGCATTCACTAGATCAAAGAGTGTGTACATTTATACAGGTTCCTAATATGTACGTTTATACAGTTTCCTAATATGTGTACGCAAATTACCCTCCAGAAAGTTTGCACCAAGTTGCATCTCCAGTTTTCAGTCCCCTGCTCTAGAAGGAAAGGAATTAGCACCAGCAATCCATCTTTTTATATCAGGTTTATTTCTCTCACAGGCCAGCTTCCAGTGTTTTGCTGGAGCCCATCTCCCTTCACCTTCTCAGGTACCTCTCTGCCAATTTATCCTCTCTCTCTCCTTTCAGTATCAGTCCTCTCTCCTTTTCTCTCCCTCACCAGTGACTTTCATCTTCTAAATCTAATGGACAGCTTTTATTGACTCATCAGGATTTGACTTGAAACATTATTTTTCAAGACAAGAGAATTCAGAATGTTTAAGTTATTGTTATATTTAGACATACTACTTTTCTGTCCTTCTCTGGTCAGTCCTCAGTCTCTTTGCTAGATTTCCCTCTTCTATTAGAATTCCTGAGAACTTGCTTCTGGGCTCTCTATTCACTTGCTCTATTTATTCTTTCATTCTCATGCCCTTAAATGCCATCTGTGGTATGAGGTGAAGAGCGCCACATTTGTATCTCCAGCCCAGTCCTGATTTTTCAGACGTGAGTGTCTCCACCGGAGTCTTTCACAGGTATCTCACTCTTACTGTGTTCAAAACTGAACTCTTGATATTCTTCCAGATCTCTTTCAGTTCTCTCCATTTCAGCAAATGTCTCAGATTCACTCATTTGCTCAAGCTGGAAATCTTCTCTTTTCCTCCGTTCACAACATCTGCATCAGCAATCCTGTTGCTTTTGTCACCAAAGTGTATCTTGAACCCATCCTTTCCTTTGTCTCCCCTGCTCCCTCTATAGCTCCAGCTACCATCATCCCTCACCTGGTCTATTGTGAGAATCAGTTTCCCTCCTTCCATTGTCTCTGGCTTCCTCTTAGTCGTTCTTGACACTCTAGCCAGTGTCAGGTTTTTTGTTTTTTTGTTTTGTTTTTTGAGATGGGATCTCACTCTGTTGCCCAGGCTGGAGTGCAGTGGTGCGATCTCGGCTCATTGCAACCTCCACCTCCTGGGTTCAAGTGATTCTCCTGTCTCAGCCTTCTGAGTAGCTGGGATTACAGGTGTGTGCCACCACGCCCAGCTAATTTTTTTTTCTTTTTTTTTTTTTTTAGTAGAGATAGAGTTTCACCGTATTAGCTAGGATGGTCTTGATCTCCTGACCTCAAGTGATCAGCCCACCTCGGCCTCCCAAAGTGCTGAGATTACAGGTGTGAGCCACCGCACCCGGTCCTTTTTTCTTCTTCTTTTAAAGGGACCAGATTATGTCATTTCCTTGCCAAAAGGTATTTAAAGGGCTGACAGCCTGGGTGGGAGCTGCTTGTGGTAGGGTTTGAGGGTGATGGCCCTGGGTGGGGGCTGCTTGTGGTAGGGTTTGAGGGTGATGGTCCTGGGTGGGGGCTGCTTGTGGTAGGGTTTGAGGGTGATGGCCCTGGGTTGGAGTTGCTTGTGGTAAGGTTTGAGGGTGATGACCCTGACTGGGATTGAAGTGGCATTTCTTGCTTTTCCTGCTATGACTGCCAAAGCCTCATCGTCTCATCCTCATGAGAGGAAACAGAGAGCCTTGGAAGCCAACATTTCTGTCACAGAAAAAGTATATAGGGCCATGCAAGCCAACTGTAGCTGACTGTGCAGTCCTCCAGTACCTGCAGGCATTGTCATTGCCTCAACTTTCCAGTATGACCAGGACAACAAAATTTACTATAAATCTTAGGTAAGGTGTCCTTAGTTAGACCCAGGGATGCATACAGAGTCCTTTGCAGCCAGTCATTCACATAGAGAAGCAAGGCAACCAGGTGATCCTGCCAGAAAGTCTGGCGAATATGGTACCATCTCTTTCTCAGAATTGTATTATCCCTATGTGTTGCAAAACAGTCTTCTGTATATTTTGATTATAAGTTTCAAGCTTATTTGGCAGCACATAACAGGAATTTCTGTTGAAATTGGGCTGCTGACAACTTTTATGAATGCAAACAAAAGCATTGTCAGTCACGCTCTTCTAAAAGAAAGACTCTCAGAGATTTAGTGTGTTTGGTTATTGGTGTTATTAGCATGATCTTCTGTTCTTCTGTATCATACCTTTTATTTTCAGTTGCGTCATTATACCTTTATTTTTTAAAAGCCTTCTTTGGATTTGATGTACTTTGAATTGTTGGAATAACTGATTTCATTCTGAAATTTCTTTACATGAGTTTAAAATGCTTTATTTTATTGGTGACGTCTTTGATCATGCCTTTTAAATCTAAGGATTACTGTTATGTGCTTTTAGAAGATTTATGTTAGTATTACCAGATTTTTGTTCACATACCAGTTTGGTTTCATTACCTTATTGGCTATCTGGAGTATAGTAATGTAACTGGATGGAATCTTGGGATATTAATCCTGGCTTTAGTCTACATCATTTAAAACTTTTGGCCTTTTTATGGACATCTGATAACTTTCGGGTGGGTTTTATGAATACTTTTTACATGATCAAGTTATGGAGTTGCTTCCAGCAAGAGACCTTTTCAGATGTGGATGATATTTGTCCAATATATCAAGCTGAATTTCAAAGCCTATTCTTAACTGTCAGTGTGTATTTTGTCAAGAATATGCTATCTTATGGTCTAACAGAGGGAAAACATGGATGATTAATCTAAATCGCATATCACCCATTTCACTTAGTTAGGTTATAGTGACATCAGAATATGTGTGTATATTTATATTATATATATATGCATCACAATGGATTTTTCAGTTCTAGAAGTTAAGAAAAATGTTTCCACCAAATATTTTAGAATATTATAATGATGTTTAAGTATATTGTACAATTTTTAAAAGATTAAATGAGTGAGAGAACCCTATGTTAAAAAATTTATGTTCAACCTAATGTGTGTGTCAGCAACATTTATTCTATCTTGACAGATGATTGCATTGTTAAACTGTACATGTGTACTCTTGTGTTACCAAAACAACTGGGTAATTGGAACTAGTGATTTTAGAGGAAATTAGGTATTTTTTCCTGCAAGTGTTTTCAGAATAAAGGATATTTTTCATAATATTTTAAGATACTTGTTATCTGAAAGTAGAATTTTCTTTAGCATTGGTATAATTCCCATCCTTACAAATTCTTAAGATTTTCATAAAATTTGTAATTTAAATGAAAATTTTAAATGCTATGTTTTATGTGTAACAGATTTCTAAGCCAAGATTAATTTATTGAGATGACATTTTAATATTATTCTCTGTAGTATGGTTAGTACCTTTTTAAGACATCTTTAGAGGTTTTCATTGCACTTTGGATAAAATCTAAAATTCTTATTTTCTACAAATACTTCGTAATTTTTCTTGTGCCTATCACTCCAGCCCTGTTTGATGCAATTTTCTCCTCTGTTCATCCACGTAGGCCTTCTTAGATTTTGTCAAGGGCTCTAGGCATCTACCTCAGAGCCTTTACATTGCTGTGTCCTAGCCTGGAATACTCCCCTTCTTTCTCTACCTTTCCTGGCTATCTCCAGTTTACCTCTCAGTCTCAGCTTAAATATCAATTCTTCTGATAGCCTTCCCTGGTTCCCCATCAATCTAAATTAAGTCACTTCTGCTACTGTTTCTTATTATGCTTTCACATTCCCAGTTTATAGTTACATTTATGTGTGTGTGAGTATATATTTAATATTGGTCCCTCACACTGTAAGCTCTGAGGAGAAAGGGGAAATGACTGTTTTGTTTATCATTTTATATATAGAACCTTTTATAATGCATAGCACAGTGTACACATTCAATAAATATTTGTTGAATGAATGAATAAATGAGTGAATATAAGATTCTGTGTAATCTAGCAAAAACCCATTTTCAAAGTCTATGCTGTTTTGATCCCTTGTAAGCTGTAGAGTTTGCAATCTGTAGGCCATAGATATTTCTATTTGTGGTCTTTTGGAAAGGCATAAAAAGCAGTGATGATTATTAATATATGTAATGTATGGTAAACAATGTTGATTTATATATTTTGCTTTATTTTACCAGAATGTCTTTGCAAGGGATATGTGTTATTGTTTCTGTTTATACCATGAGAAAAATAGATCAGGATGAGGCGTACTTAGAGAAATGATTAATACTGCCCAGGAATACAAAAAGAGTCAAAATCTTATAATATGTCACTTTTATATGTTTATCATAGTAGTTTGTTTTGTTTTGTTTTGTTTTGTTTTAGATGATGCAAAATTGAGGGGCCTTGCACCCCCCAGTAAGCTTTCTATGAATCAGAATCTTGAAGGTCATAGTGGTGAGTCATGCAATTTCTTTTAAGTCATGTTTGAGTGGTATTTAGACGTTTAGGAAGTTTCTACTTAATGCAGAAATGTCAACATTTTAAATAATGGTAATATTTAAAGTACAGATGCTCTTTGAGTTATGATGGGGATATGTTCCAATAAACCCATTGTAAGTTGAAAATGCATTTAATACACCTAACCTACTGAACGTCATAGCTCTGCCTAGCTTACCTTAAATGTACCCAGAAAACACTAGCCTACAGTTGGGCACAATCATCTGACATAAAGCCTATTTTATAATAAAATGTTGAATATCTTATGTAATTTATTGATTTCTGTATTGAAAGTGAAAAACAGGGTAGTTGTATGGGCAATCGAAGTACGTTTTCTACTGAATGTGCATTGCATTCCCACCACTGAAAAGTCATTTAAGTAGTACCATTGTAAGTTGGGAGCTGTTTGTAAACATTTCTGTTGAGACATAAGTAATACAGTGTAGAGTCATTCAACTTTTACGTGATTAAACAACATCTTAAATAAATCTAGAAGAACGTAGCTGTTATTTTATATATTGAAAATACTCCTGTCTGTGGATGTTATATATATAATCCTTTTTAGAATCTGTCCTATGATTCCAGATTAAAGGAGACTGAAGAGACTGGGCGTAGTGGCTCACACCCATAGTTCAAGCACTTTGGGAGGCCAAAGTGGGAGGATTGCATGAGGCTAGGGTTTTGGAACCACCCTGGGCAACATAATGAGACCCTGTTTCTACAAAAAATAAAAAAAAACTAACCAGGCGTGGCGCTGTGCACCTGTAGTCCCAGGTACTCAGGAGGCTGAGGTGGGAGGATCCCTTGAGGTCAGGAGTTTGAGGCTGCAATGAGCCACGATTGTGCTACTGCATTCCAGCCTTGGTGACAGGGCAAGATCTTGTCTCAAGAAAAAAAAAAGACTAAAGATTGAGACGTATAACATACAAATGCATTGTATAATCCTAGATTGGATCTTGGAATGAGAAAAACAAGTGTCTATAAAGGACATTATTTAGACAATTGATAAAATTTATATATGGGCTGTGAGTTAGATAATAGTATATCAGTGTTAAACTTCCTAATTTGTCATATGGTTATGGAAGAGAATGTCTTTATTTTTAGGACATGTACACTAAAGTATTTAGGGATTAAAAAATTAAAAGTCATCAATTATTCACGTACCCTGGAGGTTTAAGATATGCTCAAGAGTGTTTTATCAATAGAATGGAAAACAGGGGAGAGGGGTTGGCAGAAGAGAGATTATGGGACATATCTACCAAAAATGATAAACATTTCCTAAACAAGTACTTAGTATTGTGTCCTTTGGACACCATTATTTTTGGAAGTCAGGCCAATTGGGTAAACCATGCTTGTATTTGTTTCTGTCATCAGGTATATGGTAGTTCTTGTAGCTCGCCATGATAGGTGTCTTCACTGGGATGAAATAGGGATAGATATGAAAAACAGTATTATGCATTGTTATAGAAAATTAGTGATATCAATAACTGCATCCTTTGAATAGGTTTTAAGGAATATTAAAGACTAGTTAGCTGTGCAGGAACCATATTGATTTTAACATGATTTTGGTGTTTATATAAAAATATAAATTTGAAATCAATTGTAACCTTTAAGTTTCTAAATAGTTTTATAATGTTCTAGGTTCTGTTCAAGTTGTAACATGGAATGAGCAGTATCAGAAGTTGACTACCAGTGATGAAAACGGGCTTATCATTCTGTGGATGTTATATAAAGGTATACATTACTAGGAGAGCTTATTTAATTTTTCACAAGTTGGCATCTAGCTTACAGTATTTGGATGGATAAATAACATCTCCAAAATAGACCTCTTTTACTAACAACAGGAGTTCATCCTGACTGCACAGTGGTAATATTTCTGGATTTATTGCTGCCTACTTTTCACTTTTTTTTTTTTTTTTTTTTCACTTTAACCCTGTTATTAAGAAAGTGAATTAGGTCATCGTTGGCTATCTCCAAAATGAAGTTAGACTCTTAGCAGAAGAATAGTTTCCACTTGAGATAGCTCTTTTTCCATTCCCCTATATTTCCAATAAGAATTACTTCCTAGGTAGTTCCAGTTTATAATTACATTTATGTGTATGTAAGTGTGTATTTAATATTGGTCCCTGAGTAAACTGTAAGCTCTGAGGGGAAAGGGAAAATGACTGTTTGTTCATCGTTTTATATGTAGAACCTTTTATAATGCATAGCACAGTGTACACGTTCAGTCAATGTTTGTTGAATGAATGAATAAATGAGTGGCTAGAGTTATCTCAGTAGATGAAAACACATTTAGTAAGAAGTCAAAGAGAATAATTCATTTCCTGCATGGGCCAGTTAGTTTCCTTTTCTTTTATGGATACAGATTTTATCTCAACTCTGACTACTGGTTCACGGTTTGTGCCTCTTGTCTACAAGAGAAAGGGAGGGTGAAAGAAGGATTAACTTAGATATACCACTTTTACGAGAAAAACAGCTCATCATACATGTTCTCCTAAGGCCTGTAGCCATCATCTTCAAAAGGGAAGGGTGCCTTGGTTCATGTGTGCTGTTTTGAAAAGTTTATGTGTGCGGTTTTGAAAAGTTCCTGTGTGCTGTTTTAAATGGCAGGGCATACCATTTAAAAAGTCTTCACTAAAGATATACTATAATACTTTAATTTTTAAAAAGGTGTGTGTACGTGTGTGTGTAGGGGATAGAATGTGAAAGTTCAGTGGATTGGAATAAACTTTGTCTGTTTCCAAGGTAGGTCTTCAGGTCTTCTCTGGGTCTCAGTCTGGATTCTGTTACCCTGCTCTGACCAGTTATTCCAAATTGCATGATTATTTTCTTGGCTGCAGGCCAGAGTTTCCTATGTTGGTATGTCAAAAAGCCTTTAAGAAAAACAAAAACCGAATAACCTATTTTTTTTGCCTGTAATTTGGTTATGCTAAAAGACAAGTTACATCTCATTCCTACCCTGCATACAACTAGAATATTTTTGTCATTCAGCATTAGAGATGTGGCATCACTAATGTAATATAAACTGATTAGAATTTTTTCAAGCAGGCTTACTTCGGGTTTTACCTAATATGCTGTGTATTTTTTGGCTTTATTCTCTTTGTGATGGTAACTAATATGCTGTATTTAATAGGCTCATAATTATTCATTGGAGAGTTTATGTGTACATATAAAGTTATTGTTACTTGGAGTTTTTTTCTTGGTTATGATCTGAACCATATTGTTCAAGTGGGAAAAGTTAGGCTTTCAGAAAAAGCAGTAGTTTTGGCTCTGAAAAAGCAAATTAAGTTTATTTTTTAATTGACAGAAAGAAAGAGACAGGGAAAGAAAGAAAGAGGAAACAAAGGATGGGCATTTATTATGTTTTCTGTGATAATCTTTGAAGCAGTTATCAGTTAAGCCCAAGTTAATTTTTCATTGTGTTTTTGTTGGATTTGGAAGCTTTATAGTTTAATGTCTCAGGTTGTAGAAAACTTTGCAGTTATTTATCCCATGGTGTACTTTATAGATTGCTTTCAATTCTTAAGTACTGTTTAATAGATGTGAAAGTTTTGACTTGTAATTTTTTAAATTTGTGAAAACAGGCTCTTGGTTTGAGGAGATGATCAACAATCGAAATAAATCAGTTGTTCGCAGTATGAGCTGGAATGCTGATGGACAGAAGATCTGCATTGTATATGAAGATGGGGCTGTGATTGTTGGTTCAGTGGATGGTAATGCATTGATTGGACATAGAACTAAGATCAATATCTGGCTGACAGTTTTCTTCTTTAGAGATTTAAGTTAGTTATCATATGTTAGCATTCTGATTGAAAAATAGACATAAAAAGAAAATATTTGATATACAATTTGATGACGTTCAAGAACTGTTCTTTGGTTTTAACCATCTGTTTTTATGTATATTCAAGGAAAAAAGTCTGTTTTTTTATTTTCTACTGTGGCATTGAAAAAAGTGAATTAACTTTTCAGCATTATTTTAAACATGCCTGCCTCATTATGTAATTTCTCTTTATATTGGTTAGTCTGTACATATACGTAGACCCTAGTTTCAAAAACTCTGTGGTCATTTTTATTAAAACTGAACATGTCATTGTTGGTTGTAGTTTATAGCCTTAAAAACCCACATTTTGGCCGGGCGCGGTGGCTCAAGCCTGTAATCCCAGCACTTTGGGAGGCCGAGACGGGCGGATCACGAGGTCAGGAGATCGAGACCATCCTGGCTAACACGGTGAAACCCCGTCTCTACTAAAAATACAAAAACTAGCCGGGCGAGATGGCGGGCGCCTGTAGTCCCAGCTACTGGGGAGGCTGAGGCAGGAGAATGGCGTAAACCCGGGAGGCGGAGCTTGCAGTGAGCTGAGATCCGGCCACTGCACTCCAGCCTGGGCCACAGAGTGAGACTCCGCCTCAAAAAAAAAAAAAAAAAAAAAAAAAAAACCCACATTTTTCAAATTCTAGTAATAGATAAAACTGGGTCTTCTGAAAGTCTGCACCTTTGTTTTAATTTGAAACTCTGTAGATAAATAATATATTTTAAAATCATTTTTATTTTCTCTCTCATGCGCGTGCGCGCTTTCTCTCTCTCCCTCTGTGAGTGTGTGTATGTGTAACTTCATGTATTCAACAAATGTTTCTGAGAGCCTATAAAGCAACAGCTATCATTTTAGGAACTAAGGGTACAGCAATGACCAGACCTAGATCAGGAGAGATGGATAAGTAACCAAGAAATTACAGTACCCTGTGATAAGCGCCAAGATGGGGAAAATACAGGAGCATGTAGAAGTGGCCACCTAATGCAGACTTGGAGGGATCAGAAAAGGCTTCCTGGAGGAAGTGATGCTGATGCTGAGGCATTAGCCACAAGGTAGATTGGTATGTAGAATGTCTCAGCCCTAAGAAATAGCATTTGAGGAGGTCCAGAGGAGTTGCACTTAGCTATGTTTGGGCCACTGAAAAAAGTTGATTATCAGTAGGGTATAATACTAAAGGTGAAGAGTAGTATGCAGTGAATCTAGAGAGAGAAACAGAGGCCGGATCATGCAGATCATAATTTATATTAAGGTGTTTGGACTTAAGTCCAACAGCACTTGGGAGGCCAATGAAAAGTTTTAAGAATGGGAGCAATGTGATAAGATTGTTCCTTAGAAAAAGCTCTGTGCTACATATGAAGAATAGAGAATGGAAAGAAAGATAATGGGCAGCTGTATCAGGAAACTACTCTGGCAATTCAGGTGAGAGATTATGGTGGATGGTAGCCATCCAGGTAATGACAAGGGAATGGAAGTAAGTAGATTTTAGACATACTCAGGAGGCAGAATAGTTAAGATTGGGGATGAGAGGATGGAAGTCCCCAGGGCAGTATCCAGAGTTTCAGCTTGGGCAGCTGGATGGATGGCAATGCCTTTCATGTGGAGAAAGAATGATTTTAAGGGAAAATTTCTCTTGGATTTTGTCATGCCATGGGCCATTCAAATAAATCTATCCAGATCGTAGTTAGACATACATATCTGCAGCTCAAAAACATCTGTGCTGAACATAAAATTTTGGGAACCACCAGCATATGCATGGTAATTTAAACCATTGAAGTAGTTGAACAAAACTTAAGGGCATTTGTAGAGTTAAGATTCAGCAATACTTAGGCTGGGGATGGTGGCTTATGCCTACAGTCCCAGCACTTGGGAGGCCAAGGCAGGAGGATTGCTTGAGCTCAGGAGTTTGAGACCAGCTTGGACAACATAGCAAGACCTTGTCTCTGCTGAAAATAAAAAAGCAAAGTATCTGGGTGTGGTGGCACACTCCTGTAGTCCCAATCACTTGGGAGGCCAAAGTGGGAGGATTGCTTGAGCCTGAGAGGTTGAGGCTGCAGTGAGCCATGATCTTACCACTACACTCTAGCCTGGGCAACAGAGTGAGACCCTGTCCCGGTGGGGGGGCGGGGTGGTAATCAGCAACATTTCAGGGATGGGCAGAAGAAGGATGTTGAAAAGTAGGAGTCTTGGAGATAAAGGAGTACATGGGCTAATGGCAGCAAAGAGAGTTCAAGAAGGAGGGAGTGGTAAAAAAGAAATGTGTCAATTGGCTTGGCTTTAGTGACGTCCATGAAGGCAGTTTCTTTCTTTTTCTTAAACAACAGAAATTTATTTTCTCGGAGTTCTAGACTCTGGAAGTCCAAGATCAAGGTGTCAACAGGTTTGGTTTCTTCTTTTTTTATTTATTATTTTTATAGATTTAGGGGGTACAAGTGCAGGTTTGTTATATGGATATATTGAATATTGGTGAGGTCTGGACTATTAGTATATAACCATCACCCAAATAGTGTATGTTGTAGGCAGTTTCAATGGAGTTGCGGGGCAGAAACCAGATTGGGAGGGGTTAAGGGTTGAGTGGGAGTTGAAGTGGAGACTATAGGTGTGAGGAACTCTTTCATGAAGTTTGATTGGGAAAGGAATGGTAGAAATAGGTAGTAGTTACAGGGGGAACTTGGGGTTAATAAGAGTGTTTATTTTATTTTATTTTATTTAAGCTGGTGGTTTCAAAGAGAAATAGATCTGCATGTGTTTAAATCCACATAAGAAAGGCCCTGGAGTGAAGAGTTTAATGAGAAAGAGAAAATGAGAGTAGTCAATAAAGGGAGATCTTTGCAAAGGTAGGAAGGGATTAGATCAGAGAATACATAGAGGAATTAGCCTTAGACAGGGGACTGACTGGGGAAATACCTCTTCTTTTGTATTAGTGGGTAAAGCAGAAAGTGTAAGTGTGGATTCAGTTATGTTCTGAATTGTTGAAGATGGGAATGAGGAATTTGTTTTTTGGGTGCTTTTATTTTCTTTCCAAAGTAGAAGATGGGCTCAACTGCTAATTGGGAGTGAGATCCAGCATCAGAGTTTAGAAGAAAGGGGAGAAAGTTTGAAACAGCTACTATTTCAAATGTCTTTGCAGGTATTTGGCACATATAGGTGCTCAGTAAATATTGGCCAAATAAATGGAATGAATGCATGAATGCTGTGAAGAATTTGCAAGATCTTTAGGAAAACAAACATTTCGAAAGCAGTTGTTGGAGGATCATGGCCTTAAACAACTTTTAATAATGTTTTGTTTTAGGCAATCGTATTTGGGGAAAAGACCTGAAGGGTAAACAGCTATCCCATGTAACATGGTCTGCGGACAGTAAAGTCTTACTTTTTGGAATGGCAAATGGGGAAATACACATTTATGATAATCAAGGAAATTTTATAGTAAGTATGTGTATCATCAGTCTTGTTTATATAATTTTATATGATCGTACATATCATTCATCTTTGTATATACATTTATTTGTTATGATGGTTGTGTAAAGTCTTCAAGTCAGAATTTTTTTCTTTTTCCCAATCATCTAAATTTTTTTTTAATTAAATAAAATTTTGGTTTTCTCAAAGCAAATTAGTGCCACAAGTTAGAGTGTAACTTTTAGTTCCATTTTTTTTGGTAGGTAGAAAGGACAAGATGTCAGTGCATTTAAGCAGAGGGATAATGAGTAGGGCGATGTGCAGTTTAAGTTTTTTAAGTGTCTTCTGTTATCTGAAGCCAAAGTTTACATGTAGATACCAAAGGGTATTTTTGTAGAAAGCTACCAATGGTTGTTTGTAAAAAGAATGACAGACTTAAATGGTGAGAAAAATCAATCCCTGGAAAGAAGGTAAAATAGAATAGGATCAGGCAGCATAATCTGGAGAAAAATTCTGGCTTTGCAAGGTTTAGCTATAATCTATGATTACTGATGGAGCAGTTTTGTTTTTTAGCAAGGTTTAGGACACTAAGTAAATCCACTCACTGGTGGAAGTAAAATAATGAACTTTTATATGACATTTTGCTGTTTTCAAAGTACTTTCATATACTTGTTATTTGAGTCTCATAAAAACTCAGTGTTTTTTAATCCTCATTTTTTACATGTGGGGAAAATGGACATTTAGGTGATTTGTCCATGGCCTGTATACCAGTAAAGTGATTAAGCTTTAATTTGCCACCTGATTTTTAGATTGTATTTTCAGCATTCTTTCTACAATACTCTATTGAGATTGTATCTATACTGTTCTGTTTTAAAACGTAAAATATTAAATCTAGACAATTTTATTTAGATGAAAATGAAACTGAGTTGTTTGGTGAATGTCACTGGAGCTATCAGCATTGCTGGGATTCATTGGTACCATGGCACAGAAGGCTATGTGGAGCCTGATTGCCCTTGCCTTGCTGTTTGCTTCGACAATGGAAGATGCCAAATAATGAGACATGAGAATGACCAAAGTAAGGAATTTTTCTGTTTAAAAATTTTTTAAAATTTATTATTATTTTTTCTTTTTGAGATAGAGTCTCACTCCGTCACCCAGGCTGGAGTGCAGTGGCACGATCTTGGCTCACTGCAACTTCTGCCTCCCGGGATCAAACGATTTTCCTACCTCAGCCTCCCGAGTAGCTGGGACTACAGGTGCATGCCACCACGTCTGACTGATGTTTTGTATTTTTAGTAGAGATGGGGTTTCACCATGTTAGCCAGGATGGTCTCGATCTCCTGACCTCGTGATCCACCTGCCTCAGCCTCCCAAAGTGCTGGAATTACAGGCGTGAACCACTGTGCCTGGCCTCAATTTCTAATTTTTAACCTTTTTTTTTTTTTTTTTTTTTGCGACAGGGTCTTGCTCTGTTGCCGAGGCTAGAGTGCAGTGGTGCATTTTTGGCTCACTGCAGCCTTGGCTTCCAGGGCTCCAGGGATCCTCCCATCTCAGCCTCCTGAGGAGCTGGGACCATAGGTGTGCACCACCACCCCTGGCTAATTTTTGTATTTTTCGTAGAGACAGAGTTTTGCCATGTTGCCCAGGCTGATCTTGAACTCCTGGACTCAAGTGATCTGCCCGCCTCAGCCTCCTAAAGTGTTGGGATTATAGGCGTGAGCCATTGTACCCAGCCCTGTTTTTTTAAAAACGTGGAAAGTTTTAAAAGTATTTAAAAGTTGTTGTTAAGAGTATAACATTCTGTAGGCTACATCTTTTCCCACAGTGACCTCATTTTTCTCTTTTTGACTAGATCCCGTTTTGATTGACACTGGCATGTACGTAGTAGGCATCCAGTGGAACCACATGGGCAGTGTGTTAGCTGTGGCGGGCTTCCAGAAGGCGGCCATGCAGGACAAAGATGTGAACATTGTGCAGTTTTACACTCCGTTTGGTGAGGTAAATGCATTCAAATTTGTTCTTCTTTCTTTCTATTTAAATGTGCAGTGAGTAAGGTAGGGGAAAAAAGAACAAAGGAAATGGTGTAATTTCTTTTAGGGATATTTCATCTTCATAATATAAATCTTTGTTGTATTTTATCATGGAATTTTATAATCTTATAGTTTTATAATTATAAAATAAAAGTTACAATTTTATACATTCAGAAAACGAGAAGTTTGACATAAGAAATCACCATGGAGCAGTTATTTTGAATTCTCTGTGATCCGAATATGTGTCTCTTTTCATAGCCAGCTTTTGAGTAGTATTTAGTGTAATATAGTTGTTTCAGATTAATTTTTCAGATTTTTAGTGTGATATTTTACATGTGTTTAGATGTTAAACATACATATCTGTCTGTCCTTCCTCTAAACTTCTAATACTTTTAATTTGTTGCAAAGTAATCAATTATTTGAAGAAAATTTAATAATTAATCTTAAGTGATGCTACATTAAAATACAAGCATTGTTTTCATAAATGTACATATGGGTATTATCCTTCTCAATAGTATTTTTAATAAATTTAATTTTAAAAGAGAATTTTCAGAAGTAGCATTGGAAAATGTCAAGTAGGAGAATTAATATATTGTGAATTTTAAATAATTTAGGAAGTGAGAGCTTATTAATAACTAAGCTTAATATGTTTTTTGAATATCTTATTTTCTAACCCAATACTATATTTTGTCCCTTTTGGATACCCTGTTGGCTTTTATAAATTCACCATAGACTACAGTGAAATGTATTTTTGGCTGCATAAAAGCCTGTACCAGTTGTTTTAATATTATTTTTGTGTATTTTAATAATTTCTTTTAGGGCAAGAAATGATGTCTTCTGATGCTTTTGAATCAGTATCTCAAAGTTACCCAGTAGAAGATACTGTAGAAAGTAGATGCTCCCTATACATTGTCAAATGACAATATTTCTGGTAGATGTAAAAGTGAAGGGAAAAAAAAAAGCATAGTTTTCAATGTTCCTAAATAATTAAAAATCTGCATTCTAATTATTTCTATATTTATAACCTCCTTCTTAATATTCTTTATTGGTTATTTTTGTTGATTGCCATTTACTTATTTGTCATCATGTTTTATCTGCTTATTTTTGTTAGTTCAGCCTTCCCCAGGTAGAAAAACATGGGTTCTAAAGTCTGTTTTTTTATCTTGCAAAATAATGTGTTAAGTGTTAAACTGAAACTGTAAGTGGGTTTTGGTCTAGCTGTAACTGAAAGTATTTAGCATAGTTCCTCAGGGCATAGTAGTCAGTATTTTCTGAGTGAGTGAATATATGGGGAATTATTTGGATCTGTGTTATTGTTAAGGTAGGAAAGATAACCTGGATGGAAGTTATCTAACAATTTAAACATAACGATTTAAACTTAAGGAAACCTCAGAGAAGAATTTGCTTTTAAATTCTGAGGTCCAGGGGCTCCTGGTTTTTGCACTGTGGTCTTAGCCATGGTAGGAGATAACAGAGCATAGGGTTTGTAGTCAAGTTGATCTGGCATTGAATTCATTTTCTACAGTGTAGTTTGACATAGAGAAGTTATTTAGCCTCTGAGATACAGTTTAGTTATTTTCAGAAATAAAGGAAATATGTCATGGTGCTGTTGTAAAGATTAAAGGAGATTACAATGAGGAAATGCCTACACAGTGCCTGGCACGTAATGAAGGCTTACTAAAAGGTGGTTTTCTTTCCTTTTTACTGCCACATCCTGGCTGGTTTGTAGTTAGAAGATGGCTGTATTCTCTTCCTCTTATGGATGGATCAATACCAAGAGTACTGTAGAGAGCTTGCTGGTTCCCCTTTAATTTCATACAGGTAGCAAGACAGATAGATCAGACCTTCCTAGGTTAAAACTTTGAGCTTTTTCTTCCATTGGTTTCCTTGGCAAAATGGAGCTCAATACATTTGTCTTACTCTATTATGTGCTGCTATGACAGAATACCACAGACTGCATAGTGTATGTTAATAGAAACTTACTGGCTTACAGTTCTGGAGGATGAGAAGTCCAGTATTGAGCTGCTGACATCTGGTGAGGGCTTTCCTGCTGCATCATTGCATGGTGGAAGGAAGAAGGACAAAGAGAGTGCAACAGAGAGACAAGAGGGGACCTAATCCCCCTTTGTAAAATGGCAGTAGTCCCAGCCATGAGGGCCTCAGGCTCTGATCACTGCCTAAAGGTCTCATCTCTCAATACTGTCAAAATGGCAATTAATTTCAACCTGAGTTTTGGAGAGGACAGACATTCAAACTATAGTAACATTAAATTTGACCCTAGAGTATATCTACTTAGAACAAGGGATACCAGCAAAGTTCATTGAAATTTTGGGATTATATCATTCTGTCAAATGAAAGGTATAGATTAAAAATGTTTGGTTGTTTTATAGCCACATTAAAAAAGTGTTTGTATTCATTTATTCACTCGTTAATTTGGTCATAAGAAGTACTATTAGTATATGAAAAAATTAATTTGAATGTATATTTATTGGAGATATATATTGACTATCAGTTTATCAAATAATCTATTAATGGAAAGGGAAATAAATGTGAATATGATGCAGTTAGTACTCTTGAGGAGCTCATTCTCTAATTCTCTGGAACCATAGAGTTGGAGAAGGCGGCAGGACTCGTTGAGGAAGCAGTATTTGAGCTGTATCTTGATGGATGAATAGGCGTGCTCCAGGAGGACAAGGACCAGTAAGGACAGGGGAGCTGTGAGGAAAAGAGAGGGGGATTTCAGGCAGAAGGGATATTGTATAGGCCAAAGGTGTGGAGGCAGAGTAGTTCCTTCATGAGCAGGCACACAGCAGTTATGGCTAAATAGTGGGATATTAAGCCACATACTATGGTTTTGGATAAGATGGGAAACAGGCATTGTATGCCATGCTAAAGAATGTGATGGTGGAGAGTTACTGATTTTTAAAAGTTATTAAACCTTTTAAAAAGCAGGGTAAGTTATGATTAGATCTGTGTTCCAGAAAGATAGTTGTGACAGCACAGTAGAGATTGAATTGGGAGGGCAGAGGGGGAGAATAAGGAAATAGATGAAAGGTAAGACTTAAAGTTAGGAAGCTATTACCACAATTCAATCCATTAAAAAGGTAATTACAGAGAGTGGAAAGGAGTAAAAGCAATAGGATTTGGTGACTAGTTGGATATGAGGGGATGAAAGAGAAAGACAAGACTTTATGATTGAATTTGCTAATATATTTCGTTGATTCTAAGAAATGTAATTTTTTATAACTCTAAAATGAGGAGGCATCTTATAATCAAAGTTGCTGTATTTTAATTAGCAATGTGTTTTTTCCTTTCCTTAGTTGTACATAAAAATGCATGTTTCAGTCTATGGCATTTTAGATTTGATGACATTTGCTATTGAATTCTTCGGATATAGTTTGTAAGTTTTTCTTATATGCATGTTTTTCATTATAAAAATTGAAGAAACATGATTTTAAAGTGAGTAGTAACTTTTCACAAAATAATGTTCATACCACTTTTGACCTTTATGAAGTGATTGGTGGTAATTTGTATTTAATTGTTATACTTTAGGTTAAAGATAACTTTCTTTTTCAGCATCTGGGTACTTTGAAAGTTCCTGGGAAGGAAATATCTGCACTATCTTGGGAAGGAGGTGGACTGAAAATTGCACTAGCTGTTGATTCCTTTATATATTTTGCAAACATTCGACCTAATTATAAGGTAAATATTAAGAGCAGCTGTAAAATAAACAGTGTTTCTTACCAAATAATTTTGCTGTCGCTCAAAGTGTATTCAAAGCTGTCTTATTTTAGGAGCTAGCAGAAAGGAAGCCTTTTTGTGTAAAGACCTTAGACCTAGTAAACTTTTCTAGAATACTATATATAGTTAGTAAAATTACTCCATGAGTCAATGTCTTAGCCAGAAACAGATGGTATATTCAAAGGAGTAATTGAAGAGAGACTGATGAAACACTTATTACAGAGATATGGGCAGGGCTAAGGGGAACAGCAAGGGATGATAAAAAGTAGCACCCAAAGATTAGCATCAATGAGAAGCCATCACCAGCCCTGGGCCTGAAGGGGCAAGACAAAGGAGTCAGGCTCCTGGAACCCACAAGAGCTGTGGCTGTGCAAGAGGGGCTGCTCTGCAGGAGCCCAGACCTTGCCAACCGGCCAGGCAGAGAGGGATTTGGGGAATAAATATTCCAACTCACCTCTCCACTTGCTGGTGCTTTCTATTGGTGAAACCCAACTGGGAACCAGATGGCCAGGTAGCCCAGATGATGGAGTTCATAGAAACTAGGCTCCAAGGCTCACAGCAGGGTAGAGAAGGGCAGAGAATGGATTAGAAGGAGAAAATGAGAATAAGCAACGTAATATATAATCAGTATTTTATCTTGAATGTAACATTTGATCCAGAAGCAAGCTCTCAAATATGAGATTGATCTGGTAAACTATTTGTTATAAAAATCTTCTATATTTAATTTTTGAAAGGTGAAGGACCTTAGAGAAATGGCTGATTCTAGGACCAGGGCAGGGAAAATACAAGGTAAGCCTGAAACAGTTTATAGTCCCAGCAAGTAAGGAAGTGCTCACACAACAAAAGGATGGGGAAATGTCAAAAGAACATGAAAGAGCCTCCCAATGGCCAAAGCTGGAGCACTTTGAAGAATCAAATAAATGATATATTATTTTATTGTGACCCAAAGTATAAATGCCCAAGAGTTGATGCTGATATAGATGGATTATTTGAATAAATAAATAAATGGGAAAGAAGAAACAAATCTTCCTTACAGAATTATTCCAGTTTACTTAGATATTGCCTTCTCCAGGAGGTGGAACATAGTCCACTGTTCCCCTGGCTTGAGTGTGGCTACACTTAGTTTCCAAAGAGTAGGGTATGGAGAGGGGAAAAAAATAAAGTAGCTTTATATTGGTGAAACTTGGCAATCAAACCTTGGCCAGGTGATAAAGGTTAACATCATTAGGAATGCCATGTGGATATCACATACCCCCTGATATGGCATGATAAAGAAGTGCACTTCGGTTCTGTGCTGGTCTTCCTAAAAACCTGAAGTCCAATCTAAGCATGAGAAAAACATCAGACAAACCCAAATTGAGGGACAATTTACAAAATACTTGACCTCAAATACTCCTCAAAACTGTTGAGGTCTTTAAAAACAGGGAAAGACTGAGAAATTGTCACACCCCAGAGGAGCCTAAGGTGACATGACTAAATCTAAGTATCCCAAATGGGATTCTGGAATAGTAAAAGGACATTCGGGAAAAGCTAATGAAATCTAAATAAAGTATGATATTTACTTAATAGTAATATAGTTAATAGTGATGTTGATTTCCTAGTTGTGACAAATATACCACGGTAATGTAAAATGTTAACAATAAGGGAAATGGGTGAGGGGTATATGAGAACTCTGTGCTATCTTTGCAACTTTTCTGTCCATCTAAAACTATTTTAAAGTAAAAAATTTATTTTAGAAAGTAATCAGGATACAAAAAGCTAAACATGGTTTAGCTTAGTTTGAATGGTAGACACAATTTGGTAATATCAACATATTTTTTATATTTTTAATATAATTTATATATTTTCATTTTTTAATTCAAAATTAAATATAAACATGTTGGGAAGATTAGAAGGGAAAGCTGTAAGTGTGTAAGTTCCATAATCAATAGATAATGTGATTCAGAAATAAATACCAGAACAGTTGCAATTGAAGAAGTTGTACACGGCCATTCCAGACAGCAAATTTGGCAGGGGGTTCTGCATTTGTTTTTGTTTTAAATAAGCCAGGTAGGATTATTTGACCATATATTATGTGAATATATTACTCTGATAAAAGCAAATATAAAAAATATGGATGGGGTAAAAAGGCAAAGTGACTATTTTTGAATTTTGACTTGGAGATCCACAATTGAAACTTTGACAGGGATCATGCTACCTGTTGTCCCCTCTCCAGCAGCTATTATTGATTACTGAAAATTTTTTACCATTGAAGCTTAAATCTTACCAATTAAAATAAGGAAAGTTAGACAAACTGAATTTATATTTGCAGTACATTCTTTGTTTTATAAATCTCTATTATTTTTATAAAAGGTTGAATCTGTCTTCTCTTTCTGAAGAATATATTTTGTCAGCAGTGATAAATATCTGCAATATTTCGAGAGTAAAAATAAAATAATACGATTTTGCTTCCTAATGCTAAATAGTTCTTCTGCCTTTCAAACTCCTTCCCTTTCCTCCTTCCTTTCTTCCTAGTGGGGTTATTGCTCAAATACTGTGGTTTATGCATATACCAGACCTGATCGTCCAGAGCACTGTGTTGTCTTCTGGGATACAAAACACAATGAAAAACATGTTAAATATGTGAAGGGTCTCATTTCTATTACTACCTGTGGCGACTTCTGCATTTTGGCTACAAAAGCTGATGAAAATCATCCTCAGGTAGGTGTTTCTTGATATCTTAAGACATAGATGGGCTAACTGCTTGGCAGAATTGGGTTATAGTTTTCTACCTTCTCAAGCATGGCCTCTACACTGGCAAGTACATTAAAACATTGGGTCTGTTGGCGCTATTGGTCTAGACCAATTTTGGAAAACTCTGTGACTCCATTGATGCCGTGTCCCTGATTTTTTTTCTTCAAGCAGCTAATCACACGGCAGTTCATACTGACTGGTTCAATACTGAAGCTTTTTGTTTCTGAAATATATTTAAAATACCACAGTCCTTTTTCAAGTTAAAATTTCATGAGCAAAAATGAACATCCAGATGTCTACTATGCATAAATGCTGAAGAAATTATGCAGCAATGAACACTTATGGCAGTTTGGGTAGCTTTTGACATTGAGAAATCTTTTATTTGGAGTTATATTGCTGTAAAAATTAATATATCATAGCATAACATAAATAATATAAATATGTCTTTTAAAAAAGTATACTAACAACTTAAATATTTGCAGAAGTATGTAAATATTTCTGAAAAGGACTACTGATGTCTTTAGCTGTGTTATCAATTATTTTATCCCGTTAAAAAGTAAAGAGTTTTTTCTTAAAGGTGACTCTTTGAACAGCCATGTTTGGTGGTATTCTCTCCTGAAACTTGCTAAATGACAGTAAAGATGTTTTTTAAAAAGTCATAAGCCCAAAGGGTCCAGAAATGGAAAGGAAATGGCAACAACATTTTGTAGGTTAGAGTAGGTGGATTAGCGGTAATTACCTTAGCAGACCTAAGAAAGCTGAATCATAGCCATTCGGGGAGAAAACAGAGGCAACTGGCTTACATCACGGGATTCCAAAGAGGCACAGGACTTGGGGGTACCTGGTAGGAGAAAGAAACAAGCAAAAAAGCAATTTGGAAGTACCAGAGATTATGCAGAAAAGAGAAAACTTTTTAAAAAAACATAAGAAGAAGGTGATCCCACTCCCCTATACTGAGTCCATAGGCAGCTGCCCTTCTGCCACCTACAACGACGGGTTTACTCTCCAGAGAGGATCAGAGAGTCTCTGTGCTGAAGAGCATCAAGCAGAGCTGAGGGTGGGGGAACTCTGCTGAAAACAGGACAATTACATTAAAAGCTTCCTATTCAACATGACCCCAGTCTTCTTTTCCTACTTGGTTCCCAGAACACTGGCAGCCAAGCATTGAGCTTTGAGGTGGGAAGTCTTCTCAGGAGAATTCGGCCTGTTCAAGAGAAAAGCCTTCTAAAGATACTGAGATCGGGAGTCCCCAAGGAAGTAGCCCTGCCCGTCACTTTACAGTAAAGACACCAGTCAGTGAGGCTCACTTATGGACAACTCTGTTCCAAACAGCGTTTCAATGTCTGACTCTTAAATATAAGCAGTTAGACAAAGATTACCAGACATTTGAGAAAGGCAGCTAAACACAAGTAGAAATGAACTTGGAAGAAGCAGAGACTATGCAGGAAGGACACATCTGAAAAACATTATTTCGGGGCTGGGCGTGATGGCTCACGCCTGTAATCCCAGCACTTTCAGAGATCAAGGCAGGCGGATTACCTGAGGTCGGGAGTTCGAGATCAGCCTGGCTAACATGGTGAAACCCCGTCTCTACTAAATATACAAAATTAGTTGGGCATGGTGGCGCACGCCTGTAATCCCAGCTACTTGGGAGGCTGAGGCAGGAGAATTGCTTGAATCCGGGAGGTGGAGGTTGCAGTGAGCCAGGATCGCGCCATTGCACTCCAACCTGGGCGAAATTGAGACTCTATCTCAAAAAAAAAAAAAAATTATTTCGAAAGAACCATCAATATTACCCTCAGAGAGTTAAGAGATATTACATCCATCAAATAAGAAAAGGATACCAGAGGGCCGGGCGCGGTGGCTCAAGCCTGTAATCCCAGCACTTTGGGAGGCCGAGACGGGCGGATCACGAGGTCAGGAGATCGAGACCATCCTGGCTAACACGGTGAAACCCCGTCTCTACTAAAAAATACAAAAAAAACTAGCCGGGCGAGGTGGTGGGCGCCTGTAGTCCCAGCTACTCGGGAGGCTGAGGCAGGAGAATGGCGGGAACCCGGGAGGCGGAGCTTGCAGTGAGCTGAGATCTGGCCACTGCACTCCAGTCCGGGCGACAGAGCGAGACTCCGCCTCAAAAAAAAAAAAAAAAAAAAAAAAAAAAAAAAGAAAAGGATACCAGAAAAGAGGAAGTTTTTGGAAACTAAAAATATGATGACCATAATGAAAACTTTGGCTGGAGGATTAGAAGGTAAAATGAAGGAAAACACCTGTAAAGTAAAGCAAAAGGACAAGGAAATGGAAAATAGGAGTGAAAGGATAAAATTAGAGGACCAGTCCCGGAAGCTTAGCATTTCAACAATATTTCTAAAAAGAGTGAACAGGCCACTTTGGGAGGCCAAGGTGGGCGGATTGCCTGAGCTCAGGAGTTCAAGACCGGCCTGGGCAACATGGTGAAACCCTATCTCTACTAAAATAGAAAAAATTAGTGGCCGGGTGCGGTGGCTCAAGCCTGTAATCCCAGCACTTTGGGAGGCGGAGACGGGTGGATCACGAGGTCAGGAGATCGAGACCATCCTGGCTAACCCAGTGAAACCCCGTCTCTACTAAAAAATACAAAAAACTAGCCGGGCGAGGTGGCGGGCGCCTGTAGTCCCAGCTACTCGGGAGGCTGAGGCAGGAGAATGGCGTGAACCCAGGAGGCGGAGCTTGCAGTGAGCTGAGATCCGGCCACTGCACTCCAGCCTGGGCGACAGAGCGAGACTCCGTCTCAAAAAAAAAAAAAAGAAAAAATTAGCCAGGCGTGGCAGCGTACGCCTGTAGTCCCAGCTACTCAGGAGGTTGAGGCAGGAGAACTGCTTGAACCCAGGAGGCGGAGGTTGCAGTGGGCTGAAATCACACCACTGCACTCCAGCCTGGGCGACAGAGTGAGACTCTGTCTCAAAAATAAATAAATAAATAAAAATAATAAAAAAGAGTGAACAGGCAAAATATACAAAATATAGGGGAGGAAGTATGAAAAATAATTCAAGAAAATTTTCCTTGATGTTCTGATTGGAAGTGCCTAGCTCAGTGAATAAAAACATTTCTACATCGAGACACATCATTGTGGAATTTCAGAACATTGGGGAGAAAACAATCTTACAAACTTTCAGAGAGGAAACACAGATTTCATAACATCAGGGATCATAAAGTGACATTCTGCTTGTCAACAGCAATGCTTTGGAGAATTGCCTTAAAATTTGGAGGCAAAGTGGTTTTCCATCTACAGTTCCATGGCTGAAGTCAACTACTATTAAATATGAGGGTAGCCCAGCACTTTGGGAGGCCAATGTGGGCAGGTCACCTGAAGTTAGGAGTTTGGGACCAGCCTGGCCAATTCGGCAAAACCATATCTCTACTAAATATCAAAAATTAGCCAGGTGTGGTGGCAGGTGCATGTAATCCCAGCTACTTGGGAGGCTGAGGCAGGAGAATCGCTTGAACCCTGGAGGCAGAGGTTGCAGTGAGCCGAGATGTGCTACTCCACTCCAGCCTGGGCGACAGAGTGATACTTTGTCTCAAAGTGTAAGTAAATAAATAAATGGGTGGAATACAGACATTTTTAGATGTGTAACTCACTAAAAATTTCCCTTCCAAGCTTCCCTATCTTAGGAAGTTACTTTAGGAAATAGTCTAACAAAATGAGGAATAAACCAAGAAAGCAGAAGAAATAGTAGAGTGGACACCAGTGAGGAAGAGTGTACCAGCTGACCTTGGTGCAGCGTGTCCAGTGAGTCAGAGGAGAGAACGTCAGAAGGCTCCAAGAGAAATTCAGGGGGATGACATTAATAGACTACCTGATATATTTGAGCCCTTGCAGCAAGATATACATAATTCAGGGATTATTGGGGATTTCTGTTAGTAATAAGCCTATAGAAGACTAATCAAAGAGAAAAAATACAATTATCAACTACAGAGAAAGAATATGCTTGAAAAGAAAATAAATCATGATATACTTGATGACTGAGTTGTGAATAGCATTTACATAGTCAAAATGATGTAATCACCCTTTTTAAACTTAAAACACCTTTTAACTGAAGTATAATAAACATACTCAACCCTAAATTTTGATCTGACAAAATGGCATTAAAAATAGAGAGAGGGATGGAAATGTGCCCCTGTGTGAAAGGGGTGGGTGGAAAAGGGAATGAAAGGAAGCTAAAGACTTGTCATTTGTAGTGGGGAGGCAAGAGCTAATGGACTAAATTGAAATAAAACAAGTAGCAGTGTAAACACGTTACTTAGATTTGTGGAGGTAATAGCAAAAGGATCGGTAAAGGGAGCAGGAAATGTGAACTTAGGGGGAGCTGCCATTTTTTAGTAAGAAGCGTGGATCTATTTGATTTTTGAAACTACTAGCATGTATAACTGATAAAAATGAAAGATGTATTTTAAAAATACAATTTGTGGTATTTCGTGGCAGTAAATAAGCTTATTTTAAGTAGTGGAAGAGTAAATTATGATTTTTTTAAATATAATTTTTATTATTTGGTTTATATTTATGAAATTAATTCAGTGAGTTCTTTTTAGTTTTTAAAAAATGTTATGGGTAATAGTAGATGTATATTATCTATGGGGTACCTGAGATGTTTTGAGTAATTAAACAAATTTTAATCAAATGCTGAAAAAAGAAAGTCTGTATTAATAGTGCAGAAAGAACTGGTTTATTTGAAATTGTTGTTCTAGTCAGGAAAAACATCTAAGTAGAATAATATTCTTAGTACAAGATACAGAAACGGAGACTAATAGTAAGAAAAATGAAATGATCACTTTAAAACAATATGACGTAAAATGTGCATTATGCTTGATTATTTTCCTAATATTGGTCATTGATGATTATTTGTATATAAGCCATTTTCATTAGGTTGAATCATGTCTTTTTTGAGTTAACTGAATTTTTCTGAATTTCTCATGTCATTTATATATTGCTTCAAAGGAGGAGAACGAGATGGAGACATTTGGTGCAACGGTAACAAATGAAATTAGCTCTTATATAACTGATCATAGGATAAAAATGAGTTTTGAGGTTATAGCTGATCAGAAACTTTAGAAATGTGAGGGGACTTCAGAAAGTTCATGGAAAAATGGAATTAACAGATAAAAATAAAAATAGAAACTTTTATTTTTCAACATAAGCTCCATCAAGGTCAAGACATTTTTGTAAGCAATAATACCAGATATTTAGTCCAGCCCAAAAGAACTGAGGGTCCTAGGAATTTAACCATGTCAATGCAGTCTTTTTTACATTATTAACTAAAGATAAATGGGTACCCTTTAAGGATTTTTTAAGATTAGGAAACAAAAGGAAGCCTGAAGCCAAATCAGTACTGTAAAGTGGATACCTAATGATTTCCCACTGAAACTCTTGCAAAATTGCCCTTTTTTGATGAATAGAATGAGCAGGAGCATTGTCATGCTGGGGAGAGACTCTGGTGAAGTTTTCCCAGGCATTTTTCTGCTAAAGCTTTGGCTAACTTTCTCAAGACATTCTCATAATAAGTGGACATTATTGTCCTTTGGCCCTTCAGAAAGTCAACAAGCAAAACGCCTTGAGCATCCCCAAAAACTGTTGCCACGACCTTTGCTCTTGGCAGTCTGCTTTTGCTTTGACTGGACCATTTCCACCACTTGGTAACCATTGTTTTGATTGTGCCTTGCATTCAGATTCATACAGGTAAAGCCATGTTTCATCTCCTGTTGCAATTTTTGAAGAAATGCCTCAGGTTCTTGATACCACCTGTTTGAAATTTCTGTTGACTGCTCTGCTCCTGTGTGCAGCTGATCTGGGTGCAACCAATTTGGCACCCATTGAGTGGGAAGTTGGCTTAACTTAAATTTTTCAGTCAGAATTGTGTGAGCTGAACCAATTGAGATGTCTGTGGTGTTGACTATTGTTTCTGCTGTTAATTGTTAGTCCTCTTCAATTAGGGCAGAAACAAGATGAGATTAATTTTTTCCTTGCAAATTGACATGGATGGTCTGCTGTTGCAGGTTTCATCTTTAGTTTGTGTTGTCCCTTTTGAAAATGAGTTGTCCATTTGTAAACTGCTGATTTATTTGGGGCATTGTCCCCATAAACTTTTCATAAAGGATTGATGATTTCGCCATTCTTCCACCCAAGCTGCACCATAAATTTGATGTTTTTCTTGCTTCAATTTTAGCAGAATTAATGTTGCTTTGACAGGGCTTTTTTTCAAACTGCTACCATCTCCTTCTTAGTGCTTCAAACTAGATCCTGTTCAGACATATTTTAACAAGTTAGTACACGTTTATTTTGATGCAAACAATTTTTAAATCCATGCATATATTTTTCATAATACACATTTTCCATAAACTTTTTGAAGACCGCTTGTATAAATGTTGAAAAATAGCCAGAGTACTTGTGTTTCTTGTGTCTTCTTGAAAACCAGTTACCCCATTACATTGAGAAAGCAGCCTTGGTTTAGTATTAATTGATCTTTAATGCTGTAAATCATTTTTCTTTTTGGCTGCTATTTTTTGTACCTAACAGTTTCATCAGTTATTTCCCAGTGAGCAATATTTGAAAAAGAGATAAGCATGATGTATATTAAGCACATTTCCTTTATTATTCATAAGCAGGAGATCTGATACTTTTTGTTTTATTTGTTCACAGTTTGTACTAGTTCTTTGTAATTCTATTGGTACTCCCTTGGATCCCAAATACATTGATATTGGTAAGTAAATGTTAATATTTATTTCTTTTCCAATCAGATTTTATTTGTAACACGAATTTAAAAACCTAACACTGGTATTATTAATTAGAATGGTGTTTTCTAAAACGAGAAAGACCATACTTCCTACACTGTCAGATCCAGTACCAGTTTATATCTGTTACTGTGATAGAATTCTTAATACCCCATTTTGCTCTCAAAAGCATCCTGGTTAAGACAGTAAATTATAAAGTTACTCTATCTAAAATCCACTATAATTTCACAACTGCTATGGTACCATCATTCGCTTTAAATGGGAAATATAATTGTGTAGGAATTGGTATGCAGTGTAATGATTAATATGTAATAATTAGGATTATAGAAAGAATTTTGCTATTAAACCACTTTTATTATTAATAAACTGCTTGTAAATACCTCTCTTCCATAAAAACACTTTAGCTGCTTGTAAAAGTGAGTTTGCCCTTTCCAGACTTTTCTAATGAAATGAGTCTATTAATAGGGACAGTTTAAAAAATTCCTGACTTTTTGTTTTCAAAGGACATTTGTTACTTTAGATTTACTATTCCCTCTACCCAATAACTATGAAAGTAACCCATTAAAAATTCCAAATCTTATTCTAAGTAGATTATTAAAAATCATTAACAAGTATTTTGTTGCCATTTCACTGTAACTTCCAAAAGTAATGATTTTCTTTTAATGTGTATGGTAGTATATTGGATACAGTATTGCAAAAATTATTAAATCTAAGAAATTAAAAACCCATTGCATTATTCCTGAGAATCTGAGAACTAGTCTTTTTTTTTTCAGATTGGACATTTAGCCTAAGCAATTAAATATTAATGCCTGTTGCCTTTTGAGTGTTTGCATTTTGCTAAGCTCTTTGGGTGATAAAAGCAAATATGAGAAATAATGACCTCAAAGACTTTATAGGATCTTGATAACCTACTCACTTAGATATATTGACACATTTCAACTTCATGTCTTACATTCATTGCTACATAGACATGTGTATATGTTTTATATATGTATATGTTTATATACACACATATATATACACATTAATGTTCCTTGTTAAAAAGCTTAGCTTAAAATTATTACAGACTCTCTTCACATAAATATCTCTTGTTTACTAGAAACATAACAGTCTTTAAGAGGTAAATTTTGTCAGTCTTCAGATTATATGCTTTTTCTTTTAATATCTAAAGTTTTAACATAGAATCGTAATGGTGATAGGGTTAATCTCAAAGTAATTTTTATCACAGGTAGACTGTTTTTAAAAATAAAGCTAAATGTAAATCCTTCTTCATAAAATGGCAAATACTTGAGGGCATGATTATTTGTATTTTTGAGTCTCAAAACTTTTTTTTTTTGTAGTCTCGCTAGCTGAGATTTTAACAAACAGTTCTTTCATTGGCCTGCAGCGAACACAGCCAAAGACTCAACATTTTTGTTTCATGCATATCCTGTAAAATTCCTTTTTAAAGTTTCTATGCCAAATGTTTATGAGGACTGGAGGCTAAAACAAAAAAAGTATATGAGTGATACTCTTCTAGAATTTAGAATTTATTATTTTTCTTTTGCCATCTACTCTTCCTCTTTACAATTTTTGTAGAAACTTTATAGAAGTGTAGTTTGTGGGACTCTGTTGTACTCTACATATGAGAGTTAGGTATCTTTTTTTGGTGCTCTTTTCTTGAGCACCCATAATACCTTTGGTGTGCTTCCATCCAAAATACCTCTTAACCTGCACTGTGCTTATTAATTTTCTTGTCTATCTTCCCCACTAGACTTTGAACTTTTTAAAGATCTATGTGTAATTAACTTCTGTATCCCCATGACCTAACACTGCCTTGGCCGATAATAAATGTTTATTGAATGCATGGAAATTTTCTATCATGTAAATAAAAAATGATGATTCATTTATTTAGCAAACTATCAATGAGTATATACTGTTTCAGGTACTACTGGTCACTGGGAATAATAAGAAATTAATTATGACATTTCCTGTGGGATTTCTGAACAAATAATTAAAACCTAGTTAATTCATTGAACAGTGATTTACCGCTTCCCTACTGCATGCTAGGTATTGCCCTAGGTGCCAGGCAAATGGTTATTGGTGCATAAGGATGTTAGAGACATCTTTCTACTTAGAGAAGGTTTCATTTGAGCTGAAATTTGAAAAATAAGTATTTCTTTAGGTGACGTTTCAAGGAAAGAAAACGGCATTTGCAGAGGAATGAAGGCATGGAAAGTGGCCATCAAGTACCCGTTTGCCTATGCTGCAGCCGTTTTAGTGGGAGCACATGGTCAGCTTTCTAGTGATGGTATCTAACATGTGCACTAGGTTTTCCATATATTTCAGAGAAAGTTAATTTGATGAAAACATTTCAGTGAAATTTCAGTTTACCGGCACTTGAAAGGGCTGAGAAATGAATAAATGGGAAAGTGGGTGAACATTACAGATGTCGGCATTTATTTCAGGCCTTAGCATTAAAATATTACAAGCAGGTTTTATTTATCTGTGAATTCCAAGATTGTTTTAAATTATTTTACATTCTTGCTTGGCTAGTAATGACTGCCTATTAGCATTACAAAGTTCAGTTAATGAAAGCATAATTATTTTCTTAAAAACTTTTTTTCCAAGCTGGGCACGGTGGCTCACTCCTATAATCCCAGCACTTTGGGAGGCTGAGACGGGTAGATCACCTGAGGTTAGGAGTTCTAGACCAGCCTGGCCAACATGGCAAAACCCCATCTCTACTAAAAATACAAAAATTAGCCAGGCATGGTGGCATGCACCTGTAATCCCAGCTACTCGGGAGGCTGAGGCAGGAGAATCTCTTGAACCCAGGAGGCAGAGGTTACACTGAGACAAGATCGTGCCAGTGCACTCCAGCCTGGATGATACAGCAAGAACCCGCCTCAAAAAAAAAAAAAATCCAATAACCTTTCTAGATATTTCAAATTTTTTTCTTTTCAGATATTGAACAGTCAAAAAGGACATGGAGGGCTTCCATCTAGGCTGTGTTCTTGTCCTAAAACAGTGTATCTGTTACAATTTTGTTTTGCTTTTCATAGATGCTTAGTCTAGGTGGGATGAATCTTAATAAAGATCTAGCAAAATATATATAGACAGGATTATCTACCCATATGAATTTGCTGAAATCACCACCTTACTGATTCAAAAGAACATATTTTTCAGATATATTTGTATTTTTTGTAGTAACTGAGAATTTATATATGGTTTTATTATAAAATTCTATGTAGGTGACAAAAATGAAAAGAATAATAGCAACCATGTCTAACTAATACTTCTTAATCCTTAGTGAGGGTCAGTCTGCTCTAGTAGTTAAGAGCAGTTTCTGGAGCCAGATTGACCAGGTTTGTGTCCAGCTCTACTATTTTCTAGCTGTGTGATATGGGCAAATTCACATTCCTCAGTTTCTTTATCTGCTAAATGAGGATAATAATGCTTACCTTATAGGGAAGTTGTGAGTGAGTTAATATATGTTATATATTTAGAACACTGCCTGTCATATATTTTTAAACATTCAATAAATACTGTCTTTTAAAAGTATTATTAAGCATTTACTCTATGCCAGGCTCTGTGCTATGCTATATGTTTAAGTGATATTTATATTGTTATCTCTCTTAAATTTTAAAACAGCTCTGTAGGGTTGGCATTATTATTATCTGCAACTTACAGTAAGTAAACTGAAGTTCAGAGAGAACAAATAATTTATTCAAGACCACAGAATTAGCAAGTGCCTGTCATTTGAATCCAAGAAGTCTGACTCTCACCTTGAACTACTAACATTTTAATTTTGAAGTAATCAGGCTAATGATAAACCCTTGTGAGTATTTAGGTCCTATCAAAAAGAAAGGAACATGAGTGTAATTTATAATTGTAGGTAAACATTGGTTGGAAGAATGCTTTTATATACTTAGGAAAAAATGATATTTTATTAGAAAGCAGTTAAGGTGTACAAACTTGCTTCAAATTACACTAAGGGCATAATAGTTACCAGCATTAGAGTATCCATAGTGGAATTTACTGAATATTTAACAAATGTCTTAAGATTTAGTGAAGACCAGGTCAGGGAAAGGAGAGCGCAGCCTGACCTGGCAGGAGCACACCGTGGAGGCTTTCCTGTCATTCTCCATGCATGGCTTTCAGCAAAGTGCTCCTTCCAAGAAAGGCTTTGAGCTCCCTCCAGAGGTTGGTAATAGTAGATATTTTGAATGAAAAAATCTTGACAGTTACAGTGAAAAAAGAATTTTTAAAAAAATTACTCAGTTGGACTGAGTTATTTAGCATATAAAAATTACTGAATTTGAATCCCTGAGTTGTTAACACACTCAGTTAACATCAAACTATCAGACTAGTTTCTAATTCTTTGTTCAGTTTCTAAGTCTCTTGCTGCCTCACATGCCCTTTGTCTGCACTCTGGCAAGAACTCTATAAATGGTACCTCCTAGTAACGTTATGTCTTTATTCTGGCCATATTAATGATTACATTGCATAGTATTTATAATAGAAAAATTAAGTTTTACACTGTTTTGATTGTTCATGAATTTAGAAAACAGTATAATCTGTTTTTGAAGGAGTTTTTGCTTTTATGTATTTTGTATGAATGTTTAATTTTATGTTGTTTATTTTGTGTTTTGTGACCTTGAGCAAGTTGTTCTACTTCTTTAAACCTCTGTTTATTTATCTATAAGATGGATTTGATGAGACTATCTACTTCATAAAAGGATATACAGTAGGAGTTCAATTAAATATTCTCTAAGAAATGGAACAGATGAAAAGAACTATTTGCTTGGGAGAATATATTTCCGATACATATTAGGAATATTAAAAATTATTTGTTTAGAAGAATATATTCCTTAGGAAGGGACTTGGGAGATTTTTCTTTTCTTTCTTGATAAGTGTCCCTTGAAGCACAAATATTTTTAATTTTAATGAACTCCAATTTGTCTGATTTTTCTTTTGTCATTTGTGTTTTTGGTGTCATATCT